>NC_041046.1:17848777-18157527 GCF_900634775.1 Gouania willdenowi | reverse complement strand
TTTCTGACTCGGTTCAGACTGTGCACGAACTGAAAGCGGATCGCGCGCAGTCCACCGCACACCGAGTCAGAGGAACCTCCCGGAGTTTGTCCCTCCTGAACACGTTTGTACCTTTAGTCTGTTGCTTTTTTGCTTTTGCTTTGCTGTGTAACCGCGGTGCCAAAAGCCATGTTAGAGACTTCTACTTGAATATAATTCCATTGGACTTTCTATACTCTCAGATTGTGAATGCGCATCAATTTATGACAAGCAGCTCGAGCAGCCAATAGTAACGCTTAAAACAGCTAATGAGATTGCGTTGTTGGTAGAAAGATCTCTGATTGGCTGTAGTCCAGGGTCGCGCTCCTATTTCTAAAGTTCATTAATGGCGCGTTCACACCAAACGTGCCGAAAGCATCAAAAGCGTTAAAAGCGGTAGGATTACATTCACAATGCATGATGGACTTGCTTCTAGGGAGCGTCAGAGGTCCCGCTGTGCGTCCCGTGCTTCCTGTGCGGCGCGCTTTGAAGCTTTTCGCGCAGCGGACGCTTTTGACGTGCGTCCGGTGCCTCCAACACAGCTGGAGTTGGGATTGTTGAACTTTTGGGGCATATCGCGGCACGTCGACCAATCAAGAGCTTTCCCCAAACGTGGCATATTCATAATAATCAGAAGAAGAAAAACACTAACCGGAGGCGGAGACAGATGGACAGGCACTCTTCTGCTGGCATAGAGTGCCTGTAGTTGGTGTCCTGGTAGGGGATGCGAGCGCCGATGCCGGTCAGCAGGTTGTCAAACCGGGCAGGTTGTCAAACTCTTGTCCAAGAGCAGCTCTGGTGAATCCAGAAACGGAAAATATGCTCAAAGATGATTATGGATTTTTGACCAAATAAAACCCCCAAAAAATTACATATTGCAGCTTTAAGAGCTAGCCCAACACTTCTACAGTATATTAAGCACACCCAGGAGCATTGCAAACTTTTAAGGCCCCATGAAAAGAAACCTTACTTTGTACCCCCCAGCCAGCCGTGAGTCTGGCAGGAAATTTTACTGTTTTACTTACTTAAAACCACTGAAAATACACTAAAAAACCTTTAGATTCAATTATTTGCTGCAAGACTGATGCTCAATCTATATTTCAAAACCAATCTCTTTCTTTAAAAACAATATATATACAGTATGTGTTAAATTTTATGGAAATATTGATGTTGAAAGATTTTTTGGATTTCTGCTGGTGGTTCCTACAGGCGGGAACCTTGCACCATTGCTGCGCAAACCATGTCGCTTCTCAGCGCTGGGTCTGGGCTGAAACTCATCATCAATGCATTGGCAGGAGTGATTGTTGTTGGTCTAAACTCAAAGAAGTGTGAAAGTCTGGGTGGTGTTTTCAGGAGCGTTGGAATTTTCTATACTACTTAAAAAAACAAGGCTTTGCATGTGGTGGAGACAAAATGACCCTTGACAATATGTGGAGGGACACATCCCCCCCGTACCCCCTTAAACTGAGGCCTGTGGTTTTATGGCAGAACGTAGTGACTGAATAACTGCATGAAATAGTGGGATATAAACCAAAAACCTCATTGCACAAAGAGACAAGGCCATGTCAATTGTATGCCTATTAAACTGATCACAATTTGTAATTTTTTTTTACACATTTCATGATTCCTTTTTTCACGTACAGAAAACAGATAGGTTAGCAGATTCTATTTGTGTACCTCACCATTGTTGTGGTTGCAGATTCCTGATGATGATGTAGTGCTGCCAGCAGATGCGAGATTGAAGAACTTAAGGCGGGACTTAAAAGGCTACTCGATGGTTACATTGCATGTGTCAGCAAGATGCCGAGTATGCCCAGCACACACAAATCTGTCTTTTTAGACAAAGTCTTGTAAAAACGAAGGTCAAATGAATGCAGAAAGTAGACAAATTACACGTCACTTCTGACAGAGGAGTCAGAGAGCAGGAAGAACAGCGCTGTGGAGCCTTAAGCCTGGATTTGTCTCACATGACTAATGGTAGTAGCCGATTGTGGATCATGCATTTCATCAGTGCTCAAAAGCCCGGATCCAGTCTCTGAAAGGAGTGTTATTTTTCCCTGCCCCTGGCTGTCTTCCCAGGATGGTCATTAGCAATGGTTATAGAGCCCTCTATATATTCACCAGTAGATGGCGTGGGCGATCTGGCAGTTCTATTAGCCGTCCCGGTTATAAAGATGGAGCCCCTGTGCTTTTTCTGACAGTCTTCATAATGATGTATCTGGTGGTTACATAAGAGTGCAGTATCTCTCAGCAGGCTTTAAATAAGAAATTATACGTAAGATCATTCACTCAATTTTATTTCTTTTGTTGTTACAGTGCAGAACTGTTGCAGAGATGCAACAAAATGTTTCTTTTCTTTTTGGAAAGATGGAGAATTCCAGCTTTGATCACTGACCCAATTAATGAAGCAATTGGTAAATGTAAATACCAGATTAGTTATGGAAATGATCACAGCATAGAAAAATGAAAGAAACTACATTGCCCCCATTAGAAACTTCTGCTGGAGCAAAAATTAGCAATGCATGACATGAAATCTTGCTGAATATTAATTTGAGGAAGTATTGAGAGCAATAAACAAAAACAAAAAAAGAAGCTGAGACGATTATTTTAATGGCTAAAGAGATCTGAATGTGATTACACTATAATGACCATTGACCCCTTGCTTCTTCTCTGGCTTTTTCTAACCAAGAACGGAATTCGCTTTTTGAAGACAATCCTTGGCATTTTAAGATGAATATCAGGCATTGCAGTGTAGAGCTCAACTCATTAAAGGTATGAGCTATTTACCTTTACTGGGCTTCAGATTCTATGTATACTGAAAGCTGCCAAGCTCAATAATACTTTATATAATTAAACAGATAGATCATTAAATGAACAATCTTGCACCATCATATTGTGTTCGTAGGTCGTTGCGCATGTACTACACAATATTCATGTACTACATCTAAAATGGCATTAAACAGAAACATTAAGCAAGATAAACATTTGAAAGGATCTTTAATCAACACTGTCACCAATGAACAATCCAACGCTGTCATAAATGAAAAATTCACTTGGAATTAATTAAGATATACCACTTTGTTAATCTTTTTCTGATGTGTTTGTGCTCTAGATGCTGTTTATCATTTTTGCCAGATAATATAATTGATGCCCTACCCATTAACTGTTAAAAAAATGGAAAACTTATAAAAGCTACTTATTTGAAGTTTTAGATTTATAAATATTAGACTTTGCTACTTATTATTCTTTGCCCCAAATTTTCCATAATAAATTGATAAATGCGCAGAGAACTGCACGATCTGGCATCACAGTTTAAATACTGTAAATCCTGGTTTGAGGTTTTCAGGAATGAGATGACAAAAGCATTATGACAATAAGGACCAATGGTAAAAGCAATAAAAAAAAGGCTGGTGTTTTTTGGCTGCAGCATCCATTCACTTAGAAAGAGTGGAAGGATTATCCCAGAAGACGGAATAGTTTGTATTTGAGTGGATCCCTAACTAAGCTAGAGGGTCTTTTATGTCTCAATTTCAAAGTGACTGCATGTCATTAAATGCTCTAAGAACTCAAACCGTGTATACCATTTAAAACATAACATCAAATGTGCTACTGAAGCACTGCTAGGTTAAGAAAAAAGAAAAACATGAGAACCGAAATCTTCTCTTAAAGAAAATGAATAATCCTGTCTTCCTAACCTCAATATCTTAAATGGAGCTATTCAGCACCTCACAGTCAAACACTGTCGTCTTAGTGGGTAGTTCTAAGTGAATGAGCAGTGAGAGTAAAGTAGGGCATTTCTGCACATACAATGAAGAACTTCAAACAAATGAAAACTGAAATGTTTTAGCACATCTCTGACTTAAAGTAATGACAAAAAAAGTGGGGCAAGTAGATTGCCAAAGTTTTTTTTCTTGTATTTATTCAGAACAAATTGTTCAATAAAGGCTTTGTCACAAAAAGAAAGAAAGCTGACTCCTTCCATTTACCCATGTGACGGGAATTTGAAATGGACTACAAAGGTTTTAGAAATGACCTGCTTTCCAACATTACCTGAATTTTTCTGGCAGTGTGGGCCATGCACTAATAAGGATCAGAGGCCCTCCATATGCTCCTCATGTCCCTTTCTACACCGGCTGCTCCAGGGATTAAGAGCTTGTGTTGCAAATGAAGCCAAACTGGCCTCAGCTTTGTAAAGATCAAGAGAGTGGGAAAGAGGCAGAATTATGGTTCTTCACTGTACTTTGATGTTGAGTTTCACTACATTGGCTGCTGCCAGACTGTTCCCTTTCTTTTAAAAAGAAGAAGAAAAATCTGTGCTGCATTATTTGTACATGATCTTCCCAGGGGTGATAAGTAATGGGCTATCTCTGTCCTAAGTCAATTAAAGAAGGTCTTTTCAATGATTTTTAAAAGGTTGGAGGTTTTTTTCAAGGTGAGACGTGGTGTGCCATGCAGAAGTGAAAGACATTTTACTGTATCCTTACCTCTGTATCACTATGTACTCACTTTAGTTTAGATTAATGTCAAAGAAAGCAAGTTCTTCAAATTTGAACTTTGGGAAGACAACACGATATCCCATAACAGCTGAAATAAAAATCACTCATCGCGTCTGTTTAAACTAGATATACAATTTAAATTTGGTGTAATTTAAATTATTCATTAAATCAGTGGTTCTTAACCTTATTGAAGGTACTGAACCTTGGAAGCTTCGTCAGTGCATTCTCTCAACCCTTCATCTTTGGAAGAATATCTGAATACATATTTAAAATCAAAATTAACATTGTTATTGTAATTTATTTTAATAGTAATTTTAACTAGTTCATCATGGAAATGTATTTTGTGTAACACAATTTTACTGTGTCTTGCCCAGGGTCAGAGTAGGAATAATTCTCAGCCCTGGAGTTTCATGCCTTAGAACGGCCCACTTTAATTCACAACCTTATTCTGTATTAAAAAACAAAAATAATAATAATCATGTAATTATATGTTATAATCTAAATATGAAATCTACAGTAACAACAGTTCTGCAAAGGTTTGTAATTCAGTGTATTTTTCTAATATATTTTCACGTCAATATTCAGTACATTGTTTTACAATGTAGATTTATTTCAACAAGTGCGGATCTCCAACATTAGAATTTACAACACATCCATTTGAACTATACTAGAATCTACATTTATCATTGATTAGGGATTTAATATGAAGTTACTGTATGATAGCATGCATTTATAAAAAAACTAGAATGAATGACAATGCATCACAACAATTTGGTGGAATCTCTGAACCTTCATTGTCCACAATGTTATGTGTTTAATGTATACGTAATTAGTCCATTTCTAAGAAACTTTGAGCAGCTTGTGCAACATCTAAAATAGTGTTTCTCAAATGGGGGTACTTGAGAGAAATAAAGTGTCAGTCTTCCACACGAGGCGTGAGATGACCAGAAATGATAAAAACTATAGAAATAAATCTATTCAGGAGGCACTAAATCAGTGTTTTTCAATCTTGGGGTCGGGACCCTATGTGCCAACCTTGAACAACTGTATTTCTATACTTTCACTTTGTGAAATATAAATCTAGGTAAACTAAAATATATATATATATATATATATATATATATATATATATATATATATATATATATATATATATATATATATATATGAGCTCAAACATGATCAAAAACTAATAGAAAAACAATGTCTGTGGGGTTGTCAGAAATTATTGATATCAAAATAGGGTCCACTGCACTAAATACTTCCACTTATTCACCTAATGAGATTCTTTAAAATGTGTTTCATCACTTTCATTTGATCATTATTCTCTATAGTTGTTTTTAAAAGATAGTTTAGTTAGTTTTGTAAATAGTTTTATAAGAAAACTGTTGTCGTCGGATAAAAAGAAGGTACTTGGATTCAGAAATAAAAAAAGGGGCTACTTGAGCCAAAAAAGTTCTAGAACCACTGGTCTAAAACATTGTTTTTCTTCCAAAATCTTTCCTAACTGATGACCATAACTTTCTGACCTAATGCAGAATTCTAATCAAGGTTATCTGAATCTTTATTTTTTACCATGCTTTGCACCCCTAGTTCCTCTAGTCCAGGGCCATCCAACTTGGGGCCCGCGGGCCTAAGTTGGCAAAATTGTTATTTTTGTTTCTTGATATTTTTAAAATATACCAAATAAGTAGTAGTAAGTCATATTTATCTATATAGCACCTTTCACAGACACAGAGATCACAAAGTGCTTTACCAGGGGTGGGGCTTCAGCGGGAGGTTGGGAGGGCAACACGCCCCCGGCCCCAGATGGGCCCGGATAGGAGGTAGGACTTAAGGTAGCAGGGCCTTTACCAAGGCTCAGGGGAGCTGGAGAAGGCGGGCCCTCCCATGACTTGTGCCCAGAGGCGCACAGAGTATAGGCAGTCACCCATCATGCAGATTTACACAGGGGTTATATAGACCTATTTTGTGTGATGTATGGATACTAAATTAGGTGTATGCGTGCGCAGGCTCGGTGCAAAACAATCAGAGAACTGCTGAGGCGATGGTCCACGGGAGTGGACGGAGCGTTATCTCAGTCTGGAATCTGGATCCAGTAAAAAGTGACCATAAAAAGCTTTAAATGGACTGATATGCAGACGTGGAACAGTGAGGAGGAGACTTAATGTAGAGATGGAAACTTATCCAGTGATACTGATCAGAATATGCGGAAATACACTGAAACTTTTGTTAACAGGAGTACAGCAGCCGTCCTACCTGCCCGTTCATAACAGTTATAAGCATCTAGAGATCTAATGCTTTTAGGTTTTCTTTCGTTTAGACACTGGGTTTTTTTTATCAGATATGTATAAATGTCTGGCCATTGAACATCGGGTCAGGAGCACACATCGGATGACACTCGTTTTCAGGAATGCTGCATGGGTCCCACAATCGTTCACCTGTACTCAAAGTGAGTTTCCTTAAACCAGCGGCCGCATCCTTAGGTGACAAGCTTTCTACATACGACAAACTATTTTCGAGCCTTAACAGCAGTTCATTCATTGCCATTTTTCAAATTTTCAAGCATCATATATCTAAACTACATGGTTTCTGCACAGAGTATGCACGCGCACATCAGTCACGTGTCCTGCTCATTCTTCAAGTTAAAAATCATTAAAAACCACTTGAGGAGCACAGTGGGACACGAGAGACTGAGTGGACTTGTTATGATGTCCATAGAGAATGAGCGAGCAAAGAAAATACATACATTCTTTATAGCTACTTATACAGGCTCTGAGTTGAAATGGATAAAGTGGGTGTCAAAATAAAGCGGTCGCTATCTGTGGAGCTGAACTGCTTTGAATTTGTGTTGTTTTAATTATTTGATGGACTTCAAAATGACATAATCGCTCTCCGTTGTGCTTGTAAAGCCCGATGTTGTGGGCATGTATGTGTTGTAAAATGATGTTATCATGAGCTATATTATTTGGGTTTAAAGGGCCCAGTCATTTGCCCCGCCCCGGCTCTGTTTTGTTCCGCTTGTGTGCTTTACATATCAGCTCTTTCACACTCATATTCACATTCATACAGCTGGACAGAGCTTGCCCAAGGACACTTCGACACATAGACTGGGATCGAACGGCCAACGTCTCGGAAGACGATCCCTCTACCACCTGAGCCACAGTTGCTCCGACAAAATAAAATCTATATAAAATAAAAATTTAATATAATACAGTACAGTGATTTATAAGAAAAAAAGAAATCTAAAGTTGATGTCCATTTACATAATTTTTCTCAAATTTTAAAGGAGTGTTCAAGACAGGGAAAATGTAGGGTTTTGATCATATAGATTCAAGATTAATACACATAAATGCAGAAAAATATAGAAATGAAAAAAATAGAGTTATATGAATGCAAAAACATAGAATATAGAATCAAGTGTCAATGTGTTAAATATGCAAAGTTCATAGTGACCAGGGTCCAGTTAAATAGCAATGTAATATAGTTTTAAAAGTTGAAAAACAATTACTGAATGTAGAATATGAAAATATAGAAAATCTAAACAGTGTCCAGAGGTGTCAAAGTGCAATGTGCAGATTTATTAATGTTTTAAGT
Source organism: Gouania willdenowi (assembly GCF_900634775.1). Lineage (NCBI taxonomy): Eukaryota > Metazoa > Chordata > Actinopteri > Blenniiformes > Gobiesocidae > Gouania > Gouania willdenowi. Next base: position 18,149,416 of record NC_041046.1, on the reverse strand, counting down.
TTTTTTTAACTGAGGAGAGTGGAGTTAACAACACACAGCATGAGTTAGAAGCTCTTCCTGAGTCTGCCTTAATGTGACGGGGGTGCCTGCCAGAGGGTAAAAACGCAAACAGTCCATTACCCGGATGATGGGGATCACTCATTATGCTCTTTGCCCTGGCTGTACACCGCCTTGTGAACATGTCCTAGAGGGTGTGGAGTGTTGTAGCCATAGTGCGCTCTGCTGACTTTAGCACACTCTGCAGGGCTCTCCGGTCACGTACAGTGCTGTTCCCGTACTACTGGGTGATGTTTCCTGTCAGCACACTTTCCACCGCTCCGGAATAAAAACTGTCTGAGGTGATAGAGGCGCTGCCTCACCCTTTTCACCTGACTGTCAATGTGGGTGTCCATATTAAATCCTCCGAGATGTACACCCTCAGATACTTGGAGCTGTCCACCCTGTCCACCAGCATCCCGTCAATCCTCAGTGGGGTGTAATTCCTCTGCTGTCCCCTCCTGAAGTCTACAATCAGCTCTTTGGTTTTGCTGACATTCAGGAGCAGGTTATTGTCCTGGCACCACTGTGACAGATTTCCGACCTCCCCTGTATACGCCTGCTCATCATTGTTTCTGATGCAACCCACAACCACTGTGTCATCTGCAAATTATACAATGATGTTGGAGCTGTGTGTGGACACACAATCATGTGTATACAGGGTGAAGAGCAGGGGGTTGAGAACACAGCCCTGTGGTGCACCAATATTGAGGGTGCAGGGCTGGAAGAGTATCTTGCCACTTTAACGACCTAGGATCTGTTTGTTAGGAAGTCCAGGATTCAAGCACACGGGGAGGTGTTAAGTCTGAGGTCGATTAGCTTGGAATAGAGGTTGGTGGAGACTCTGGTGTTGAAAGCTGAACTAAAATCAATGAAAAGCAGTCTCACATAGTCCCCCTTCCTTCTGTCCAGATGGGTGAGGGTGATGGGAGACAGCATCATCTATGGACTTATTTTGTCAATATGCAAACTGTAGTGGATCCAGAGATTCAGGGAGAAAGGAGCAGACTTTTATCTTGATGAGGCTCAACGCACTTCATCACATCTGAGGTGAGTGCTAATGGGCGATAGTCATTAAGGAAAGCTGGAGAGCCATTCTTTAGTACTGGGACAATAATGGCTTTTTTCAGGCATGTAGGGACCACAGACTGACTCAGGGAGAGGTTGACGATGGTGGTAAACACTGGAGCTAACAGGTCGACACAGGACTTCACCACTCTGCCAGAAATATTATGTGGTGGTGGATGTTGGTGGGGGGCCTTGGGGTTGGGGGTTGGGGTCTGTGGCGGGGTGCGCTGGGCCCTCGGCTCCTTGGTGCTTTCTCGGGTGTGTATGTGGGGGGCAGTGGCTGCCTCTCGGCTTGGTGTCTTAGGGGCGTCTGGAGGACTGCTCGGCCGTGGGGGGGTTGCCTAGGCTCCCTGGCCCCCGCTATTTCTGCTAGCCTGGCTGCATCTTAAGGTCCGAGGCAGTGCTTGGGTTTGCAGTGGCTGTTCTTGCACATACATCAGTCTACGATGCACTGGCATGCCTTGGACTGTGGGATAAAACTCGTAGTGGGCTTAACTTTAGACACGTTGATCCCAAATACCTGTTTTACGTTTAAGGTATTACTAATTAACATTCCAGTCTTGCTCTTCAAAGTTCCTGTATCTTACCGCCATGCAATGATAAAAAAGTATGTCAACCAAGAAAGTTGCAGAGCATTGAAAGCCTTGTCTACTCCTAATACCTAAATCAGGGATGAGGTTTTTGACAATTTCAAAAACTTCCATCCAAAGAGTTTTCCAAAAGTCTGCAACGCTCTGTCTTTTGCCAAGGGGAAATCTTGGTCAGATAAAATGCAATATAATAAATTGCATAGTGAGCAAATTGCATTTTTTTTTTTTGTACTGAGAGAGTTAGCGCATAGGTAGCGGGAGAGTATCAGTACTACTGAGTTCTGTTTTAGAAATAATTCACATCATATTAAAATTGTAAATACCATTGTTTTATATATACGGCTAACGTTTCATTTCAAGTCATTATGTGGCTAAAATGTTTTGCGATGAAGTGAAGTTACTGTACCTTTTTTGTAACTTCTCAGGAGTCCAAAACATTCAGTTCCAACAAACAATCAACGCATCATTGTGTATTTGCTTTACTCAGCCATTTGCAGGTCAACAGAGGGACCTGACTTTAACTAACTCCATTAAGAGTGGCGATGACTTAATTAAACCTAGAAAATAATGTCACGGACCACAGAGGCTGGCACTGCTGCTGTGCCAGAATGGAGGAATTACCATGGTTTTTTTTTCTCCAAATAAACTTCTTTTAAGTGCAACTTAGTTTGTTTTGACTTTGTCTAGAGTGACACAATGGTCAAGAGTAAATACACAAACACAGGAGATTAGTATAAGACAACTTTTAAAAATATATTTGAAAGACTTATTTGGTGGGAGTTTATATTTGCACATAAAAAAAACTCATTTGCAGGCTTCACTTAACCAACATTTGCCACCAAAGAGCAGCTGTACTATGAAGCTGGCTATAAAAATGTTCACATAACCCAGGTGTTTTCAGCCTGGTTGTGAGCGCGCTCACATGAAAGGGGTGAAGATTGCAACATCTGACCATGAAGAAAGCAACTTACGTCACAATTGAGGAATAATTCTTTCAAAATATGAAGAATTTAAAAGCATAATTCAGACCAAAAACAACACTGTTGCTACAGCAAAAGCAAATTTGTGGGATTATACATTGTTAATTAATCGAACAATAAACGGACCTCATCAGTTTTAATTTAGTAAAGCACAGACCTTGTCTGAGGCTCTGATGATGTGTTCATACAGCTCAACCTAGATCATAAGGTGAACAATATTTGTATTTTATACAGCCTTTATTATGTTACTGAACTGAGGATCTCTGCGTTGCCACAGCCTATATGAATAAATTAATGAATTTATCGGTCAGAGAGTGCCCAACGCTCGCAGGCGTTATCAGCTGACTAATGTTAGTTAGTTCATCAGATACATATCAATACATTTCCTATAAGATGTAATTTGGTAAATAAAAAAATTCATTATTGCCTAAATGTTCTCCCTCTCCTGTCAGTTGTCAGATCAGATCTGTGTCCAGAAAATGTCCTACCCAGGGGCGGAGCAATAGGGGGGGCTTGGACCCCGGATAAGAGGTAGGACTTAAGGTAGCCGGGCCCCTACCACGGCTCAGGGGAGCTGGATAAGGGTGACCTTCCCATCACTTGTGCTCACAGGCGCACAGAGTATGAGCAGTCACCCATCATGCAGATTCATACAGGGGTTATATAGACCCATTTCGTGTGACGTATGCATACTAAATTAGGCGCAGGCTCTGTGTAAAACAACCGGAGGACTGCTGAGGTGATGGTCCACGGGAGCGGACGGAGCGCTATCTCCATCCGGATCCAGTAAAAGGTGACCCTAAAAAAGCTGTAAATGGACTGATATGCAGATGTGGGACAGTGAGGAGGAGACTTAATGTATAGATGGAAACTCATCCGTTGACACTCATCAGAGTACGTGGAAATACACGGAAACCTTAGTTAGGATCCAGCAGTCGTCCTACCTGGCCGTTCATAACAGTTCTAAGCATCTTGAGACTTTTAGGTCTTTTATACATTGGGTTTTTCTATCAGATATGTATAAATATCTGGCAATTGAACATCGGGCCAGGAGCACACATCAGATGACCACTCGTTTTCAGAAATGCTGCATGGGTCCTGCAATCGTTCACCTGTACTCAAAGTGAGTTTCCTTAAATAAGCAGCCACGTCCTCAGGTGACAAGCTTTCTACATACTATGAACTATTTGAGCCTTTCGAGCGGTTCATTCATTGCCAGTTTTAAATTTTTCAAGCGTCACATATGTAAACAACATGGTTTCTGCACGGCATATATGTGCGTACGTCAGTCACCTTTCCCGCTCATTCTCCAAGTTAAAACTTACTAAAAACCACTTGAGGAGCACAGTGGGACATGAGAAACTGAGTGGACTTGCCATGATGTCCATAGAGAATGAGAGACAAAGAAAATGTACATACAGAGCATCGTGGACACGTTAAGGCTCGTCGTATGCCCTTCAAATAGTGGTGGTTAGGCCTATAGTACTTCATATTGAAATAGTGTTTGTGATCATGTGGGCCGCTCTGCCAGTTTGACTAAACTTTATAGCTACTGATACAGGCTCTGAGTTGAAATGGTTAAAGTGGGTGTCAAAATGATGCGGTCGCTATCCGTGGTGCTGAGATGTTTTGAATTTGTGTTAACTAACTCCTAATGTTTTTGTTGTTCTCTGGTTTTGTTATACTTCATGTCCAATTGATGGACTTCCAAATGACATTGTCACTCTCCGTGGTGCTGAAGCTAGTAAGTGTTGTGGGCATGTGTATGTTGTAAAATGTTGTTATCATGAGCTTTATTATTTTGGTTTAAAGGGTCCGGTCATTAGCCCGCCCCCGGCCCGGCTATTATTTGTTCCGCTACTGGTCCTACCTAGTCTTGTGCAGGTCATTTTCAAAGAGAACTGATAGGTCAGGAGGCGGGGCTTTATACTGAATCAGATCTTGTCCCAGAACTTAACCTGCGTCTGTCCAGGTTAGCCATTCAGCCTAAGTTACCATGATGATTTACCTCAGTAAGAAGTTGACCAGCTTAGTAATACAGCACACATACAGAATGAATTAGCGCAATAAAAGGAAACCCAGCTTTGTAGTACAGGACCCTCTTGTTACCCTTTTAGGACTTCTATGGTTATAGACCAACACCAACTAATCATTAGAATCAGTTCAGCAATGTGTAAATTTGGATGCTCAGCATTCCTAGTTAAAGGTTTGTGAAGCAATGTGGTTTAGCAGTCTGTGAAAAGTAACAAAACTCAGAGGTTACTTAATTAAAAGAATCCAGCATCTGTTCATCGAGCGATTAAATATGAGAGCCATTATGCATGGTATTAAAACAGAAATGTGGCTCCATGGATTCTTTAACAGATGATTTAGCAAACAGCTGCTGGTTTTTCTGAAATGGGGAAAACTGTTCAATCACTCTTCCAAGGCACATTGATTAAACACTCTTTGCTGCACCTCGGGCACTAGATGTTGGTAACTCTTGGTTGACAGTCAGGAGCAATTAAGGAGTTGCTTCTCAGATCAGGTTGACCTGTGAGGCAATTGTCAGACTCTGCACTGCAAAATAATTTTATAATCTGTCTCTATCTCATGGTGCTGTGCACAGTAAATCTGTTTTACGGTTGCCCTGCAGTTTTGAGCTGGTACAAAAGATTTGGTTTTCTCCACTGACCAAATCCATTTAACTTAACCAAGTAAAGTATTATAGCTATATACATTTTGAAAAATAATTAACCTGTTAAGGTTTTGGTTACATACATCATATTGCCATGATTCCATATCAACAGAAGTCTTGAACGACTTGCTGGAAAACTGTCTTGAAAAGATATGTGCAAATTAAAAAAAAAAAAAAAAAAACTACATTACTGAAAAGAAAAAAAAAAATTCAACATCCTTTTACTAGTGCTGCAAAAGGACCCAATTTTTTATGTTACACTGATGTAAATAAGGCAAAATGTTAAATGGAAAAATAGTTATCCCAACGTTGGGCTGGAAGAACATTGGAGTTCAGCAGAGGCGGCGCCAGGCGGTATTAAATGGGGACATTAAGAAAACTGCGGGGGGCACAACAGCAGGGGTGCAAGAAAGAAGGTAAATAATATAGTAAATGGGCATTTAACAACAACCTAATGCTATATAAACGCAGCCACAAAAAAAAGTTTGCTTGCTAACATACCTCTGACCAAGTGGTCGCTACAGACATGAGCATCAGCAGACTCTGCTCCTACCGACCAACAAAGGTTTAAAATCCACTTTTTACGGCGTTGTTCTGTGAGCTTTTTACATTTCTCACCTTTGTGAACGACAATCATTGGTACTCTAAAAAAATCTCTTTTCCTTTTCCAGGTTAGAACGATTGGAGCAGCCGTAAACTACACAAAACATGGGCATTTTGATTATTTTAGATGGCAGATTTTCAAGCTTCACTTCCTGCCCTCCATCTGAATTTTTCCTTGTTGAGGGCTGGATGTTGGACCTTCTCGCAGGCTGCAGCCGTTAGTAGTTGTCGCGATGCAGCAATGTGATCGACGTCACATGAATCAACAGAGCAGGCCATAGACATATACACATTCTATTGGCAGATCCTAACAACAGCTCAAGGGTACATTCAATAGCACAAATGTAAAACAATTACACCACAGTACATTAAGAGTTTAGGGTCCACTGTCAGTGAATTGACAGTCAGTTGCAATAGCCAGTCAGATATCTATGATTAATAAAAAGCTCCCCCTGTAGTGGGAAGAGTGTGTGTGGGGGAGGACCCCGACACTGGAGTTCAGTATCCTCCAGAGGCAATTTGATCCCAGAAAAGGAATTGGGAAATTTAAGAGCAGACAACTTCATTTGTCAATAGTCATGAATTGAAAATACAAGGGTCAGTCTTGGTCCCATACCAGGTGGGAGATGACTAGAAATGATGAAAACTGTTGAAAAAAATAAATTCAGGAGGCACTAAATACTGTTTGTTTGCAGTTTTTTTTACAAAATGAAATTCCTTAAAATGTCTCATAATATCACTATAATTTTGCTATATAGCTGTGTTTTTGTAGCATTGCGGGCAAAATGCTATAGTTGGACGAACGGGGAGGGGGTACATGGATTCAGGAATAAGAGAAAGGGGGTACTTGAACCAAAAATGTTTGAGAACCACTGATATAAAGAACTGTTTATTTATTTACTTTGCCCTTTGTATGTAACCTAACAGTTTTTGGTGCTTCTTCGCCTTGAGTTAATCCATTGGTTATCATCATCACCCTTCAGCTAAATAGCAGTTTTGATCCTACTTTGATTCGATGGGCACTCACAGAGTGATTTTGCATCATTTAGTAAGTGAGGCCAACAAGCTATCAGTCTCTATGGCCTGGGTAAACCATTAGTGTGATTTGATAAATAGGACGCTGATTAAGGAACACAGTTTTCTCTTTCTATTATGACCGGTGTTCTCATTTGGAGATACGGCTAATCTTTACACAGTTTTCCATCTCCATCGTGGCTCCTCTTTTAAAGCCCTGCGAGACATTCCTCTCCTCCTCCAATGACGTCCCCATTAGTGCAACCCTACTGATGAATGCCAGGCAGATTACACAAAGTGAGATCCCCAGCCCAGGGATAGGCTGCATTGTAAGACAGGCCAACACTCAAACCCCCACACTTTAAAATACACTCTGATTCTTCAAGTGATGATGAATAATGCATCAGTGTAATCAGGGTATTTCAAATTATTCCTAGAGCATGAGAAGAACTAATACATATGGTACAGATTTACTTTCCACAAGGAGTACGCTCAAAACATTGGCAAAATAATTCACCCCTGAAAAATAATGGAAAAACTCCAAACACGAAAGAATGTTCACCTGGTTTTGTCAAGCAAAGCAATGAAATGCATCTCAAATATCAGAGACTTCATTAAAAGACCGACCTGGAATTGATCATGTACAATTTAGTGGCTGTGAATAATCTACTACTGTGCAGAATGTAGATTGGCAACAAAATGTCAGAGCTTTTAATTTGCATAAAATCCTCACCACAGCCTGTGTGTTGGGACCTACAGTATAGTGTGAAAATGTGTTGTGATCATTAGAAAGTGATCAATCAGGAGCTTTCAGTTCCAGGTTCTCTTACTTACAATCAATGATGAACAAACTCAGAGCATCAGAAGTACAGTGAAGCTATAATCCATGTAAAACAGTTGCTAAAGCCTTGTGATTTTAAAGTTTTCTCAGTTAAAGAAGGCTCTGTTATACAATGTAACTGTTATGTTCACTGTGAGCAATGTTGTGTTTGTTGCTTGGTAAAATGCGTAAGACAAACTTCAACACAAAAGACATTGAAAACTACCTCAACGGGCAAAACTGCTCTTGGATCTTCAATCCGCCTCATGCATCACATATGGGCGGTGCCTGGGAGCGAATGATCGGAATTGCCAGGCGCATTCTTGACTCCATGTTCCAAGACTGTAAAAAGGTACAACTAACTCATGAACTGTTGTCAACATTTATGGCTGAAGTGTCTGCCATCATGAACGCTCGCCCTCTTCTTCCTGTGTCAACTGACGCTGAGTCACCCCTCATACTCACACCTTCAATGTTGCGCACTATGAAAACAGGATCACTGCCACCACCTCCTGGCAACTTTGAAAATGTAATGCTGCTGAAAGAACAGTGGAAAAGAGTACAAAGTCTCGCCGATGCGTTTTGGTCCAAATGGAGACGAGAATACCTCCACACGCTTCAGTTACGTCACAAATGGCAGGATAAGAAACCAAATCTCAAAGAAGGAGATATTGTTTTGCTCAAAGACTCTCAGGTGAAAAGAAATGTCTAAAATCACCAAAACATTTCCAGGCCAAGATGGACTAGTCAGGAAAGTTGAAGTAACAACTTTTCATGCAGGCAACAAAAAGGTTTTCTGCCGCCCTATAATTGAAGTTGTTTTGCTCTTGTCCCCCGAGAAAAAACATTTTCATTGAATATTTTAAATGTGGGATCATTGTAATCCCAGACGGGGAGTGTTATGTTCACTGTGAGCAATGTTATGTTTGTTGCTTGGTAAAATGCGCCATCTAGTGGTTGTTTAAAGTCCGTTTTATTTGAGACAGTCGAAGAAGAACTCAAACAGGAAGTTGTTCAGAACAATCTCACTGCAGTACATGGCAGCTCCACTTTCCTGGTTTTTCCTATGTTTTTGTTTGTTTAAGCATTGTCTGTAAGTATTGCTGATTGAAAAGGATTAGACACTACATTTATTGACCTTTAGTTGCACATTTGAGAGTCAGGACGTTTTTTGATGTGCTTTTAAATGTGTTTATCTGTATGCTAATTTTAATGCTAATCACTATACTAACGGAGGCAATTTGGTTCTTTTATATGTAAATGTGCTAGTTATAGCCCTTTATTGTTATTTTAGCACAAGACTTACATGTATCTTTCTTGTTTTTCTTTATTGTTGCAGTTTCACAAAAAAGATATGTTCAGTAAACGACATTGATCATCTTTGTTTAGCTGTTTGGATAGCTAGATCTGCTTCTAGCAAGGCCTTTACAGTAACAAACATAATCATACTAAAACAAGAAATAAACACCCGATAAACAACTGTTAAACACATGCTACAATATTATTTCATTGCCCTTTCTTCCTTTTACAAACCCTTATATAAAATTTTGGGGTCCGGTCTCTGCTGTTCGACGCAGCCCTGGCCGTCTACTGGGCGTGAGCCTTTGCTCCTCTGCTGGGATCTTGGGCGGGGGGTTCTCTGGGCCCTCCCCGTGGAGGGTGTGGGTTGGGGTGGGTGCGTGGGTTTTGACGGGGTGCCTTGGGCTTGGGGCTTGGGGTCGGTGACGGTGTGCGCTGGGTCCTCGGCTCCTTGGGGCTTTCTTGGGTGTGTGTGTGGTGGGCGGTGGCTGCCTCTCAGCTTGGGATCTTGAGGGCGTCTGGGGGTCTGCTTGGTCATGGGGGGGTGGCCTGGGGCTCCTTGGCCCCCGCTCTTTCTGCTGGCCTGGCTGCATCTTCGGGGCCCGGGGCGACGCTTAGGTTCGCAGAAGCGGTCGTTGCACTAACATTGGTCATGGATGCACTGGCATGCCTTGGGCAGTGGGATAAACTCATACTGGGCTTAACCTTAGACACGTTGATTCCAAATACCAGTTTTAGGTAAAACCACTCACTGCTTCCCTCTCTCTACAGCCACCATTATACCGAAGCTTTACACTTGTCACCAGACTAGCTTGATTACACAACACAATAAGCACATCTAAAACATCTCATCTCACTATAAACCAGTTAACTCTTCCTCACCCCTTCCATTTCCTACTCTGACTCCCTCTTCCCTTTTCCCTAACCCCCCCCTATAATAAAGTGTTTCTTACCCATCCTTTGGAAGGGCTGGTGATGGTCACAATTATGCAATAAAATCAATTCATTCATTTATATTGCAATAGCAAAACATGCATTGCTGTCTTTAAAAGATTGCGCTTCTTGAAGTGTTTCCCTTTGACAGCATGTGTAGACAAAGTAAAAAATATATATATATATATATTTATAATGGATAACATCCTAGTATGGTTTACATTTGTATAGGTTTTATATGGGATGTCGATTGTGAACCTGGGCATGCTAAAATAAACTTTTAGTAAAACACATTTAACAAATGTAGTTGAATTTTTTTGTTAATTTTGACCAGATTTACAGCAATATGTAATATAAAAGCAAGGAAGTTCTGCATGTGTGTGTGTGTGTGTGATTGTTTGTGGAGCCAATTTCTCCCCGACGCGGTGTCTGTTCGACCTGACATATTTGGTTTTGCAAAACGTTTTATTTTAATTTTATTTCACCTGGACGGCACATTCATGTTCACCCAGAAGTGAAACCTATTCAACTTTTGACCTCAGTGTGAGGGAGCGCTAGCGCACTAATCTGTTAATTTCCAACCTCTAATAATCAGTAGAAGAAGACCTCATGGCCCTTGCTGTGCCTCCATTATTTTGGACTTATTTGGTGTTGCAAAACATTTAATTTTCGTGGTTCTTTCGGGTACGTTTTTTTCTCTCTCAAGTCTCACGCATTGGGCGTGAGACACACATTTCAACAACCTGTGAGTATGTGCATATGCGCAGCTGATGCGCGTGCGTGTGAGAGAGAACCCACGGAGGAGATGGAGAGAGTCCCACATGGCAACCAGGAGGACAGGTAGCGAGTCTCACACACACATCTCAAAACACGCCATCACCACACATAAGGTGTTTATAATAAAAATATACTAAATGAGTCTAATAAAACAAAAAACGAAACAATATCTATACAAAAAATACACAAAATGACAACAGAAATGCTACTACACCACTACTACTACACCAAAAAAGATGACTCCTGAATCACACTACAATGGCAACAAAAAACAATAATATACACAAAAAGACAACAAAAAGATGCAAAAATACACTTAATGACTCCAAAAAAGCATACATTACAGAAAAAAACACATTTATCACAGAATTAAACCAGGAAAATTGCACATGCTATTTTACTTTGCACCCGCAAATATACCCCTTTATAACACTACAGAGTACTGAGTATGTACACCTCTTTGTACATCTAATCTTTAAACACATACTCATTTGGCCATAATTGACAACGCTACTAAAGCTCGCACTATATGAATACATACTTCCGACGGGCACTGTACTAGTTTGTGAAATTTGCGATTTTTTTTTTCTCTCGTAAAAATATAATGTCAATGTTAAATCTAAATGTTTTGTCCAAATATAAATGGTAAATATTAAATCTAAATATTAAATCTAAATGTCAATGAGCTTTTATTTTGATACTTCCAGTGAATAAGCATATTAGCTAAAGATTTTGTTTCACCCGTGACATTTAGATTCAACATTTAAATTTAAATTGAACATTTAGATTTAACATTTAACATTGACATCTTTTTACGAGACAAAAATATCACAAATTGCTAAAATATTGCTGTGAATCTGGTCAAAAGGAAAATAAAATAAAAAAATCATATATGTTTTTGTTAAAATGTGGTTTGTTGCTCAATCTTGTAAAAAGTTGCTTTTTTATTTTAGCATGTGCAACTTTACAATCTGCACACCATAGTTTTATATTTTGAACACATGCATCAAATACTCAGTGCTTGCCTTTACTTATGAGTGAATTGTTCAGGCTTGATATTGCTTCCAGTCTGGGCATATACACTGAGGGACAACAATAGTACATGTTGCTAACAACATGCTTTGATGCAATTTCCTAACTTGTAAGCTTTCATTTAGATTCAATGTTTGAACATGTTTATTAATTGTTAATTAACCAAAAACATTCTCAGAGTCAGTTGCTAACATCAAGTAACTTGCCATGAACTACTAAAGCATGCAAACAGTGGTTAATGAGTGTGTTAGATCTTGTGTTACGTGCTCCTGTCTCTGAGGATGTAACAAGACTAGATGCTGAAACTTGAACGGTCCATGTGCCGAAAAGCTGCACATACAGAACTCTGCGTGTGCGTGATCCTTTCCAGAGAGATTACAAAGATAATAGACCCTCGCCCTGCTACACACCTTCACAATCACACTTACCCACAGACACAAGCACACACTGAACCAAAATGCAATTTCCATGCAAATTATGGGCACACTTACAAGGAAAATTCCATATTCAGTGTGGCGGCTATTCAAACTCTTGGTTTTTCCTGACTTAACCTTTTGATTTATTTATACATCTATACATTTTCCCCATCTCCTCATTTCACCGTCTCTTCCTTATGTGTTGCCTTAAGGCAAGTTTTTCTTATTTTTTTTGTGCATTGACCGGAATGCTGTTTTACACCCCTGCTTTTTTGTCACCTTGTTTATTCATGTGACATCTTGTCCTTTTGCCTCATCAAGCTGTGTGCTTCACAGAGATACAGATGCTTCAGATAGGGGACACATTTGGGTTGCTCAGACACTGATCGTGTGGCAGCAACTTCGACAACACCATTAATCTCTCTTATCAGCATCTCACTGGGTGCCCTGGACTCCAAGCGCTATGTGCTGCATCGCGCTATACCATTACTCAAAGAATGCTAAATAAAACACATATCTTCTTCTGATTTACCCTTGGTACTAAGTTACAACACTTTGCTAAGGAGACAGAAGGGGCCATTGTTCTCCCAGCAGCAGCATTGACCACTTTATTATTGTTAGTTCCTTCAAAGTATTTCTGGCCTCTTATACTATCTGCTTGACAATTTGGTAATTGCATTTTGTGATAAAAAGCTAATTAAGTTATGGAAGATCCCTTATCTGTTTTATTTTCCTCTGCTCTATCCAGGGGATGACCTTGATAACATCACTTGGAAGCTGCCGCCTTCTTTCATTGGTGCTCTGTGTTAATGGGGACATTGATAACTGCTGTGGATGGAGATGAGAAAGGGCTTCTTGATGACAGTAAGCTTAGCACAAGACACAGAGATACAGGCTTCGATAAAAAAAAAAGGCATAGAGCGCCTAGGGGAATCACCCGCCAATAAAGTTGGGGTTTTTGTGATCCTATAAACAACTGATAAGACTTGGAACTGTAATGAGTTGAGTTATTTTACTGACACTTGGAAAATATGGGTTGACTGGTGTCCTATAAAGAATTCCAATATGCACACGGCTGCTAGTTTGCAACAAAAGTAAGAGAAAAATGACTTTGTATTTTACAATATATGCTGAAGATGTAGAAACACTGCAAGACTAGAGTAAGCAAGGACAAAAAGATGCACACTGAGTTGATATTGCCTTCACCTAAATGTAAAACATAACATAAAAGATAACAGTGGGATGAATATTAAGTCTTTTTTTCCCACACTTTTTTTTAACCATCTTTCCACTGTATAAGAACCACATACCGTAGCTCTCATAGTATACAAGTATTTTTGTACTTGGTTAAGGTAGGATTGTGCCATCTATGCTGGAAATACATCTTAGCCTAGGATTTATGGTACCATGTTGGTTGTTTATAGTGCACAGCACAGTCATCAGAGAAAGCACAGCCCGAGACATAAAACATCATCTATTTTAGTTAAGGATACCCAGCTGGACATAAATAGAACAGGAATGCTAATAAATAGCCTTTTTCATCAGAAACACATATCTATATCCTTCACTAGCTCACTTTCCCAATGTAAACCCTAACCAGAAGCTTTAGGCTGCATTCATTTATATGTGTTCAATCAAGTACCTATCTAGTCTAACCATAAATGATTTGATAAAACAGCACTAGTATTTATAGTACAGTACAAACATCTCCTTTTCATGTATTATATCTCCACAAGGTGCGTCTGTTGAAGGTCTCGTTTAAGATCAAATCTCTTCAAGGACAATTAAACCACCTGAGAACCCAATGGTTTTGATGATATTTAGCAAATAGATAATGTCCCTATATTCCAGTGCTTTAAGAGGTGTTAAGAACTCATTTGGGAAAATTTGACTGCATGCTCTTCATGCATTACCTAAATGAAGCGTTATCCTCGGTGTTCACCCAGGCCCTGTTTGGTGTTAAATAATTCAGGATTTCTTTGTTGCAAACTTCAACTACATGCACATCACGTCTTTGCCAGCAGGCTCCCCTGTGTCTCACAGCCATAAAATATTTCATTGGCCGATGATGCAATAGGGACTGTTGAACATGCTGCATGTAATATGTTAGACTTGCAATTTTGTGGATAATGGTGGAATAAAACACACACACACACACACACACACACACACACACACACACACACACACAGACCAAAAAAAGACCCATCAGCATTATTTATGCTTCTGCACACATCAGTTTGTATAGGCCAATTCTATTTCTTGATGTTGGTCAGAAGAACTATGAAGGTTGAGAAGCCATTAAATCTCTGACAACAATTCTGAGCTTGACTGAAATGTAAAAATTTGCCAAAACAGCTGTAGCTTTAAATTTGCGCATGAATGTTTTGAGATAATAATAATAATAATAATAATAATAATAATAATAATAATAATAATAATAATAATAATAATAATAATAATAATAATATTCATATAGCACTTCTTTCAAGGAGACTCAAAGCGAGTCACAGAGACCATTATTCATTCACACCAATCATACAGGTGGAGGTAAACTACATTGTAGCCACAACTGCCATGGAACATACTGACATTTTGCGACTACGACCCCTTTGACCACCACCAACATTCATGTACAATCCATACCCATTCATATAAGGTAATGTGGGTAAAGTGCCTTGCCCAAGGAAACAATGATAATGACTTGGATAGAGCGCGATTCGAACCCTCGACCCGTTGGTTATTGGACCACTGAGCCATGGTTGTCCCAAATGAGATGAGATGTAATATTATACCAGGATGCCTTTATGCTGTAATAGTTACTTTCGTAAAAAGGCGTGAGAAGAAACGATCTTACTATTACAGGATTAAAGGTTTTCCTGTTTACTAAAAACCAACTCACTGACCTTTACCACTGTGCTTGAATTTTAAAGCTGTTGGAGACAAACTATTTTGTTTAAATTAGCAGATTGACAGTGTAGGCCTCATAGATCAATAAATGTAAAATAAATTGTTCAAAAAAGATGTAAAAGGTTGAACGATTGCTCGAAAGTCTGTTTCGATCTCCACTGTAAACACTTTGGTAATTTGCATTATTGGTAAAAGTTTCCCGCATTGCATCGTGGGAATAGAATACTTCATTCTTACTGGGATTTTTTTTGTGTTTGCTCCAAAAAACTCTGCCAAAGTGACTTCCCAGCACACGTCTGGTGTTTTCATGAACTGAGAGTAGTGGAAAAAGAATGGAAGATGTTTATTTTGGGATTTAAACGGAAATATCTGAACCGGGCGAAATGGAATGTCTCACAGAGTGAGGTGACATCACGGGGAATACCGGGAACAAACTCGAACCAACAATTGTGGCAAGAGAATCACTTTCCTCCTTGTCTGTTTATGGGGACTCCATATCCCACAATGCAATGCAGGAAACTTTTCATGTCAGTAAATCGAGCAAATCATCTTTGAATTATCCATCTATGAGGCCTACACTGTCTTTGTCTGATGAAAAACTTTAAACTTTTGTTGATTTAACTTTTTTTTGTTCATTCCAAACTCTGTTTAATTTTTTTCTGTTGCACCTTGTAATCATGTAAAGCATATTCAATTGCCTTTGTATTAAATGTGCTATACAAATAAATTGGCATTTAAAATACATGAATAAATTTGCCTTGCAGCCTTAAAGTAGAACAACAGAAGAATAATCTTAACCTTTTACGTGTCCTTTTTCTTAATATTTGTAAACTACCGGTAGTAAATATTCAATTCGATGTGACCCTGTGAGCTCGACAGAAAAAATAACAACGGCAAAAAGTGCATATGAATTATGAGAAGGACACAAAAAATACCTGCTTTTGCCTCATAAAGGACTTTTTGTCTTTGTGCAGTCGGAAGTTTGCTCTTCGACAAAGCTTCATCAGCAGGACTTGTCTTGAAAACCTTCTCTAGCAGAAATTTAACTATCTAACAGCCTAATTAACTATTTGGCATGTTGCCTCCAAATTATAGATGGAAAAAGCCAGAGCTGTTTTATCACTACAATGAGATGACCTGCTGACAGACAGTGTCAGAGACCCTGCTGGGACTGCCGTATTGATCGTGTAGAGAAAAACCCTATAAAAGTCTGAATTGACTGTGAGCACACCTGGGGCTTCAATTAGAAATGTATATTGTCAAATTACCACACAGAAAAAAAAGAGAACCAACAGCACTGAGAAACGGAAAAACACCAGAATCTTGCTTGTGCACAAACACCATATAAAACTTTTACAGCTTTCAAAAATGCGGCTAGACATGGACTTCAGAAGTCATTAAATTGCCAATGTGAGCCTAAATTCTTCATGGAAAATAGGGTTGTTTTTTTTCCTCGGCGAACCGGAACAGAGCTACGTAATTGACACTGCATAGAAAATGTGCCCTTGAATGGTTGCCCTTAGCAGTCGTGGCATTTGTACTTGACAAACAGGCTCATTATTGGATGACTTAATGAAAGCCTTCCATTCAAAATAGATTCAAGTCCAAGACAAACAATGGAAAATGTGGCACCAAGAAATCAGTATTCTGGGAAGGCAAACCATGGCTGTCAACATGGCCAAATTGGTTAAAAATCTGCATCTAACTGAGGTGATTAAGATAATTCTTGAATTAAGACATTGCTTCTTTTGTTTTTATTGTCAGACTGTAATTTCTTCTATATTTTATTGCTTGTTTAGTATTATTCTATTTGTATTTAAAATATAATATAAAAGGAGAGCAAACAATTAAAAACTAACACATTCTGAAATAATATTCTTCTCAACATGTTTTTCATTAAGATCCATCCTACAGATGTTGTTCAGATAATTTCCCTAATTAATTCCCCAATTATTACATCAATACTATCATGCTGTAGACATTAACTCGTGTATGCCAATAGCTACTTCTTAATCTTAGTTCATAGTAAACATGCACCTAACTATCATTAGTGTGCCTGTGCTGTATATATGCATATATATATATATATGTAAATTATGGCGCATACAGGACCCTCATTAACTAAAAAAAAACAGTATATTTTGATCCTTCTCTATTTTCTTGTTCCCATTCTTAAAATAAACCACAGTATAAAGTTTTGGTTTTAATACCACATTACCATGGCATTGTATTTACCTACCATTGTAATAAAATCATAATGCTGATCGTTGACACGCAGTGCAAATGCAGCATAAAATACTGTATGTGATGGTTGCTAGTTGTGTTTTAATAAAAAAAAAAAGACCTGTTCCTTGTTCAATTTAAGCATCTGTTAAGCTACTAGGAGCATTCATGAGTAAAATTGTTTAAATGTTTTAATATACAAAAAAAAAAAAAAAAAAAAATGTCGACAAGCTTTTCTCATCAACAAATTAAGAAGGAAAATGTTGATTGGTCACCACGAGGGCATTGTTTGTGCCCTCATATATATGCGTGTGTGTGTATATACAGTATATGCAAAGCTAAAGAGCCATTATCATATTATATAAAGGTAATGAGACAAGAAGACAGGACCTACAGTATAAGGAACACATTATTTAATTAAGTTTTGTTTTGTTGATAGACCAAATTTGTGAATGTAATGTTTTTTCTTTAATCAGTGTATTGTATAATGAGTTTTAATGACGCCTTGTAACAAAACAAATTGCTTTTTACCAAGTGAGCTACAGTCGCTAGCTCGTGTATTACAGCTGTTGATCACAGACATAATGAATAGAAATTCAGACAAAACAGTGTTTAGATTCCCTTTTGATGACGATGACCCGAGGCCAGTTTGTGATGAAGCCACAAAGTTAATTTAACGCCACATATTTAACATGCTGAACGAGCAAAAGCAATCGGGTTGAACTAAGAGTACACCATGGGGACTCCACTGTTTACATCACGTGAATCTTCATGAGAAAACTTAGGGAATGAGTTAAACAGGTAAAAGTTACTAGATACTTCCACCCCCCATGTTTATTTGTGATAATAAATCTTGCCACGGTTCCCTTGCATACAGTAAACATCTCATGTATAAACTTAAAAAAGAAGAGATGAAATTTTGCACAATTGGAACTTCATTTATTTTCCACAAAGACATCTGTATAAAATAAAAGGTTTGTCACAATGTACAATTCTGAACTCTAAAACTGAGAAAATATCCAGCATTTACTGCTGCTTTTGGCGCAGTGCATTACATTTAATCTGATTGGTCGGCTAAGATGTAATGCATTTGATTGTTGTCTGGTTATTTCATTTTTATATTTTCACAATGTCCGTTGATCATTGTCAAACAAAAATTCATATTTAACTCAGTAACGATTGGGTGTATAAATGTAAGATATCACTTTACTTGTATTAAAATGTACTTAAGTATAAGTAAAATGATTGATTTAGGAAAATACTCAAAAGTACAAATACCCATAAAAGCAACTCAATTACAGAAACGTGAGTACTTTCACCTCTGCCAACAACACAATGGATTGCAAACGTCAAATTCAGTCTGAGGAGACAATAATAAAGGTTGACCTATCTCTGACTGTGCTGAGAGCACTGATGAAAATGGACGCCTTAACACTGATGCCTACATGAAACCAGCCCACATAGACCAGTACCTTCAGTTTCACCAGTACCAGTACCTTCAGTTTCACTCCAGTTTGTGCTCACTGGAGCACAAACTGGGAGTCCAATGACACCACTGAGTGCAGAGTGTTTCCGCTTTGGAATAGCTGCAAGAGAAAAAGCTCATAAAATGCTATCTGCAATTAATCTTTACCAAATTAGCCAACTAAGACTGGACAAAGAGGAATATAAAGCATTGTTACAGTTGCAGATTCTCAGAAAAACTCAAAAGGATCTTTGAGAAATTTCACATCCAAAAAGAGAGCGATGCGGTCTCACCGATCCAAGCACCAACACATGACTGAACACTGGAGAACCCACGACTCAGATCAGGACTTAGTAGTTCACCAACGTGCAGAAGTGTAAAGAGTACTGATGTATCCTACTCAAGTAGAAGTGCTATTACTTTATTGAAATTTTACTTAAGTACCTAAAGCTGATATCCGGAATTTCTGAGAAATCTATGTTTATGTATCATTCTTTTGAAATGATGGTGGTCATTTATATAAATGAATCTATATAAGTCCCGACTTCGTCCTATAGACCCCTATACAAATGCAAGAAAGCGCTGACTTCACTCAGCCAATAGGCTTTGACATCCTGGAGTGGGCCACTGTCAATCAAAGTGAATGAGCGTGCACCGTCACAACAGCAAATCGGTATCACTGAGCAGCATAGCGTCATGGAGGAGCACTACGAAACTATCATTCCATGATTGCCAACATATAAAGCGTCTACTAAAAAAAAGAAAAGAAAAGTCCGCGTACAAAGCTTGTGGATAAAGGTCTTCGTGAGCACAACAGAATTTATCTCGAAGCTGCTTTTCAAAGGTGGAGGGACTCGCTGCTTTTAAAAGGATTTCGAACGGACCAGGATTTGGTGACATTTCTCATGAACAAGTAACATGTTTTAATCAAAAGTTATGGCACTCTAACAATAAATGTGTAGTTTTTGTAGTAATACGACTTTGTTATGTTTTGCAATGCGCGTGCACACACGTAGAGGCGTAGCTTCTGGTAGATTGGCAGAGACAGGGGAGGAAGTAGAGCTGTTGAGGGCGGGAAATCGAGATGTTCTCTCAGAAACTCGGGATAGCAGCTTTAAGTACAAGTAAGTCATACATAAAATACTCAAGTACAAAGTATCTCAATTAAATCGTACTCAAAGTAAAAGTTAGTTGCTTTCACCCACGTTTATTTTTGGTAATAAATCTTGCCACGGTTCCCTTGCATACAGTAAACATCTCATGTATAAACTTAAAAATGTTGCACAGTTGGAATATATTTTATTTTCCACAAAGGCATCTGTAAAAAAACAAAAGGTTTATCAAAATGTACAATTATTTTTTAAATAAAATAGCACCAATTAAATAATTCAATTCAACGAAAAAAAAAGATGCTCAGTCTCTAAGTATAGCTACATTTTTAAACTCTAAAACTGAAAAAATAACTGGTAATCAATGCTGTTTTGGCACCATGCATTACATTTAATCTGATTTGTTGGCTATGATGTGATGCATTTTATTGTTGTCATGTCATTTCATTTTTTGTAGTTTCACAATGTCTGTTGATCATTTTAAAACAAAAAAATATAATTCACTCTATAACGATTGTGTATGGAAATGTAACAAATTACTTTACTTTTTTTAAAACATACTTAAGAACAAAACCCATAAAAGCAACTCAATTACAGTAATGTAAGAACTTTGTTACTTTTACCTGAACTGAAAAAGGTAGTTGAGACACACCAATTGTTAATAATAATAAAAAAAACTTTTAATTAGCTATGCATACATTCTGTATATACACTGTGTCCTTCTATCCATTAATCTCTGGTTAAATACTCCATTTAATCAGTAAATTAAAAGAGCAAATTGTGTCACATTTTGCCTGAAAAGTTGAAGGACAGTTTTTTGAAAAATGGAAGAAAAAATTATCTGAGTGTTAAAAAAATGTCTTTAAAAATAGGCAAATTACCTTCTCTAGTTGAGATGAAGCTATAAAAGCCTCTGCTAAGGTCTGTTATAATGGTTGTATTTAACATTTAAACACTTTAGCTTAAATGCTTCTTTTAAGCCCTCAATGTGTTTTTTTGGGGTAGGCAAAAACACAATCTTACATTATCCCACGGCCCTAGGAAGGTATAAAGACTAATTTATTTGTGAATAAAATTACTTTGATGCCTTGTAGCGAAAATACTTGTAATTTAGCGTGACTATATCTAAATATTTTAGCAGACACTGGAAGCTCATGAATATTAAAATTTAGCAAAAATGAGACTAAGCTGCACTTAAAGACGTACATTGCTGCTGTGTTCTCCAACTGCAAGTGAAGCTCACATGATGAAGCATCTTCTGGTTGTCGTATTCAAATATGTATGGCAAGAGAATTTGAAGGAACACATGGTTTTGTGTATTAGAAAGGCAGAAAGAGTCACGTCATAAAAATAGAGACTTATGAGTCACTGTCAGCCATCTGCAGAGCTCATGAGCACATTTAAGGAGTAACTAAACCCCAATGAAGTGGGTATAAAGTAGTGTTTTTGATTGATTCTTCTCCAACTCTTTACATTTTAGTTAAGGTATTTCGTAACACTTGACTATTATTATGACATGAC
The DNA here is from genome assembly GCF_900634775.1 of Gouania willdenowi. Classification (NCBI taxonomy): domain Eukaryota; kingdom Metazoa; phylum Chordata; class Actinopteri; order Blenniiformes; family Gobiesocidae; genus Gouania; species Gouania willdenowi. The sequence goes on along the minus strand of NC_041046.1, from coordinate 18,127,943 downwards.
ACCTGTCATTAGCATGAATAAGGTGTCATGAAGGCTGTCATTAAAGCTGCAGTTTGTAGAATCCTCTCTCCGCTCCATTTTGAAACCGAAACTTAGCCTCTCTTACCAATGTTTCTTGTGGCAACCTTTTTCTCAATAGAGACTAGTGATAAATGTATGGACTTTATGTTGTGTTATTGGATGTTTTTCTAGAGACATGAATGCATGTATCACTCTGTAGTTACTGTCCTGAGCAGCAGTTGCTGCCGTCAGCTCCTCCCCACCAGAGATCTCACAGAGGCGGCTGCACTGATTCTCAGCATAGAGTGACAACCATCACTCCGTATCCAGACTACAAAATTAATTAACCTTGAATAAGCTTCTCTTAGGTGTACACGCAATTTATCCCGTCTGTTATCACTCTCTCTCTGAGAGAGAGGACGCAAAGCAGTCCGTTCCCCCTCAGTATGTTTTGTGACTTTAAACTGTTGATTCTCCACATCCGTCTGCTTTTTTCCTCTTGCTTTGTTGTGTAACTGTTGCGCCTAACGCCGCAATCCAGATCCATCCAAAATGGAGAAAAGTTGAGCCGCCTTTAACCTACAAGACGTAAGTTAATTTTTTTGTGCCGTGGTGTTTCTGAGTTTGGAAAGGACTGAAACTTGATCAAGAGCAGCATGCTAACATCCCACTGCTAGTCTTGCTAAGCTTTCATTTGCTGTGACTGCTCTGTTTAGCTTCACCACGCGGAACCCTGTATTTCAAATGCGTCGGTATTGATCTGAACTATAAGTTTGCACTTTTGTATTACCAGCGTCACCTTGAGTCATGCCTGGATTGCAGCCAGACTACTTGTAGCCAATTTGCGCCACATTAAGAGCACACAGTGTTTGCGTAATAGGATTGTCAAAGTCCAAGTATAGGGTTCATCTAAACACTACGCTTCTCCAAAATGCTGATTACTCCTAAAAGAGCATCCTGATAGGGAACAGCGCTTTCACTTAACACAAGGAAAGTAACAAACCAGCTTGAGTAAAAAGCACTTACTATTAAATTCATTTGCCTTCCTTTCCCAACATGAGTGAGGACCATATGACTCAATGAAAAATTCAGCTCCCTCTGAGTAGGGTACATAAAATCTGAACAGTTTTTCTCTCGCAGCACAGGCAGGCAAAAGCACACAAGCTTATGAACAAAGTGATGAATAACAGCAATCCTTCAGAGACAACTAGACACACGGCAATATGGCGGTCACTCACATTTATCTAGGGCACATCAGTTTGGAATTTTTTAAATTAACATAACAAGAGAACACTTAAAGACAAGATTAACCAAATGGATTTAAATGAACACATATATATCCAGTAGCCTACAGCCTCATTGGAATCCCTGTGGAATTTAATGCTTAAACATAAAAAGAAGGCCCTACATGTTTAGATAGTTGCATCACAGAGCACTGAAGTTTTAGTTATTGATGTTCAACAATATAAGTCAGAGTGTAAAAGCTGTGATTGAAGACACATTTTGCTGAATCTGCTTGCTATTTTAGGTTGTGCCCTACTTCCTATTTATCCTGTCAACCATGTCAGTTCTAGATAGAGTTGAAACATTGCTTTTATAAGCAGTATCGAGCAAATTTAGGAACGACCTGCTTGAAGTTTTGTTTGAAGATGTTTCACCTTCTATTGAAGAGACAACTTCACTTTTGCGACTAATTAGTATGCGGAGTGACAGGACTTCCATTAATTTTTGCATCGCAGACAACTCATCTAGGAGTGAATAATGGGCCTGTCTCCTCAATAAGTTGCACCTTAGACGTGTTGGAGAAAATTCAAGTAGAACCACGACAAGCATGACATTTATCAACGCTAGAGAAAACAAGACCCATCGGTTGTCACGACTAGACCACATGCATGTACATCTCATTTGCATGCTCAAAATGTAGGCATGTGCCATTAGCTAAAAAGCTGTTGTCGCAACCTGGCTTAAAATTGTGTGACAAAAATGGGCTGCCTAGAAGGTCAATTCAAATTTTTTTTTTTTTTTTTTTTTGCTGGATGTTCACATTACCATTTAAAATGTGGCCTGCATCAGATACCACTGTGAACGGTTTGCGGCCCAGAACTGACCTGCATGTGCATTTTCGTGCTTGTCTCAAAGTTTTTGTGCATTGGGAGCCAGATAATGACTGAGCAGGTGCAGAGGAGAAAGAGAAAGAGGTGCTGATATGCTTTTAAACACAGACTAGTTATGGAATGAACCGTCAAGCTTTGACCCAAACCAAACAGTGCAAAACCAAACCTGACAGGCATTGAGATATTAATATCCGAGCTCTACCCGAAACCGATAGTTAAAACCTAATTTTTTCCTCATTTTAGTGGTAAGCCCACTTTTAATAACAAAAACTGTTGACGTCAACATCAAATCAGAGCATGGGGTAACAAGCGCGCGTCAAACACAAACGGGCACAGTGCACGCAAGAGACCCAGTGAAGAAATTGACATAATACATGTATCAAAGCCAAGTATAATATATGTTTTTGTGCAGAAAAAGGACTGGATAGCAACGTATCAAACGCGCATCAAATCCATCTTTGCCGTTCACACAGAGGTCACGGTGCAAAAAAATTGGATACGTATCAGATTTAGGACCACAAATGAAAGTGGCCTGGGTCAGATTTGAAAAAAATAAATAGTACTGTTCAGACCATCTATAAGAGATCAGATACAGGTCGCATTTGGGCATAAAGATCAGATTTGGGTCGCATTTGCCTGCAGTGCAAATGTAGCCATGGAGACCACACATAGTAGCCAAGTTTTAGCAAATATATTTAATGAAAAATAATTAAATAACTCAGAGTTATTAAACATGATTGTCAGTGTGCATGCAGTGTTGGATGTGGGTCAGTAAAAACAAAATCTACAAACAAAAAGCTGTTTCAGTCTGTAGGCCAGGGAAGAGAGAGAGCTCTGTGAGCAAGACTGCTTCATGGCAAGTTCACACCAAAAGTCAACAGCACAAGGTTTACATAGACAATATATGGTGGACGCGCTTCTAGGAGTGTCAAGAGATCCCGCGCCTCCTGTGTGGCGCGTTTGGAAGTTTTCCGTGCGGCATTTTAGATTTCAAGCTTTTGACATGCGTCCGGTACCTCCAACGCGGCCGACGCTGGAGTTGGGATAGTTTAACTTTTAGGGCAAATCGCTACCAATCAGGAACTTTCCCAAACCGAATAACAGAATAATGAAAAAAAAAAAAAACACTAACCGGGTGGACAGGAGCTCTTCTGCTGGAATAGAGCGCCTGTAGTTGGTGTTCTGGTAGGAGATGTGAGCGTTGATGCGAGTCAGCAGGTCGTCAAACTGGGCACGGGAGAGACGGAAGTAGCGCTGAAAATAACGCTCGTCCAAGGCGCAAATAAAGCCAAGCTACTCTCTTGATAACGTGGAGCCAATGAATGGGAGTCGGATGCAGCGTGTTTGGACTCAAGGGAATAAAACCTGTCTGCTGATACTACATTTCTCACAAAATAAACATTAGGGGGCGCAATTTGGAAATTACCTAAAAACCAAGCACATATTCTGACTTGATGGAATCCGGCCTTTCCGTTGACAGCACTTTTGACCTGATCCGAGCACTTTTTTAAAAATTGATGGGAGAAGCAGTATCAAAGTTGGAGCCCTGCCTCGCTTCTACACTCCTTCTCCCATTGACATCCAGCTTTCTTCAGGCTCTAGGTGGAATTGGATCGTATTTTCCATATAAATATTGACCTTATCCATGGTTCAATCACAATAATCTCCCTAAAAGTGGATGATCTACAGGGCAGAACCGAGTGTATTTCCTTCTGCTCCTCTCAAGGGACACAATCAACTGTTTGTTTGGCTTTTATGGTTTTCAAAACTTACTATTACATGTGAATTAGCGAGAAATCCTGAGACCTTGTTGCAACAATAATGCAGCACTGATGGAGGCGGTGGGAATTGCTGGACTGCAGTTTGCGCTGCAGATGCGCAGCAGAGCAGTTTCAGAGCAGATACACATCCAGTGGAAATCCGGTGTCAGGCCTCTCTAGTCCGTAACACTGTGTAATAGAAAGGAATTGGCCTGTTTAGTCATTGCACAGCAATACAACACGTTTGCATGTGCTTTTTCCAAAACAGTGCTCTGTATGAAAAATGTAATCTCCCTTTGAGACTGACTCACAATATCTGTACAAAGAGAATTCATTGGAATTGTTAAAAGATGCTATAGTCTCTTGTGTTAAGATGTAATTTTTTTGTTCTCAAAAATTTTAATTTCATACTGTTTCTGGTGTTTAAGTACACTTTTTTTCTTAACTTTTTCTTGTGTCACTACATAACATACCTATCATGCCTATAGGGACAAATATCCCTACTGTATATTTCACAGTCTGCATGTGGGAAAGCATGTGTGTTTTCTTTTTTGAGAGATTGCTAAATATGCATGCTGCTACAGTAGGTTAAAATAAATGACTGGTGACACCATATGTCACAGAGATAGCAGATGGCTTTCTATACTCTCCTCAGGCCCTTCTCATGCTCCACACTGAAGTTAGCACTAGTGGCTAAGTGCGCAGTGCAGATGGATGTAGACTCTCTACAATTGGAGAAAAGCAGTGAAATTATTCAAATTCTACAACAATCCACGATGGTTTCTGCCCAGAATAAGGAGGAGGAGTGATTTATTGTTAAAATGATATCCTGAAAGTGCAATCGATCCCATTTTACACCAAAACTCACACACACAAAAATGATCAGCCTTTTTAATGGAATGGAATGGGAAACACCAACTTGGCTGGACTATGGGCATTGAACAGAACACCACATTGTAAATACTAGTGGCCCAACTCTATCAGGCATTTAAAGATGAGCTAATGTACACACTGTTATTTCTGTTCACACAACTCAGTCGTTATAGGTCTTGTATAAAGTTGATAAGCTGAAAAGCCATGCTTAAATTTAAGATTTAACACGCCTTGCTGGAGACCTATTAATCAGCCCTAATTTGGTAATGACTTGAGTTAATTTTGATGTATCTGGTGTTTTGTGCATTTTGGGTCGCCAGATGCTTTCAAGAAACAAAGATTGTTTTCGAAAAATTACAAGACCATTTTTGCTTATTTTTACTCTTTTTCTGCAACTATACAAAACTTGCCATATTTTAACCTATTTTCATCACTTTTTCTTGCCATATTTTTGCTCCTTTTAATGCATTTTTGAGACTTCTCCATCAAATGTCAATGCCTTTTCTGCACATTCTTTCCGCATTTGCGGTACTTTTAAACCCTTTCCACCACTTTTCCCACCTAATGTCACATACTGTGTGTTGACCTATTATTGTCACTTTTAAACTCTTTTCACCTTATTTCATGCTTATTTTTGCCAATTTAACCACATTCACAATTTTTTATGCCCGTTATTTGTCAGGCCAATTTTGACACTTTGAATCCTTTTTTTAACCACTTTTTCTGTCCATTTTTGGTAACTCTAATTTGCAACTTTTAACCATTTTCTGTGTTTTTTAAAATTCCATTTGACCACCTTTTCCACCATTCCTTTAACCCATTTTTTCTTATTAAAACAAGGATTCATATCTTTAAGATGACAATATACTATGGCCCAAATAATAAACTTCCTGGATAATAGTGAATATTATTCAGATCAATAAATAAACAGTGGCCTTGGTTGCATGATGTTTTTTTTAAATTCGGAATTAGTAATTCGGAATTAAGTCATTCGGAATTAAAGTATACTGCGTCATGTTTACATGGAAATAGAAATTTTTGCATTGAGATTTACATAGAAAACCGGTTTATTCGCCTTTATTAAATTCCGCTTTAGGTCTGGGGGTTGGGAAGGGCTCTGATTGGACAGGGGGAGAACGTGACGTACTCACATCTATCGGGAAAAACACACAACAACCCTTTTATTTTCAGCTCCAACATAGAAGAACACACATGATAACTGTTTTCACTTTTATTTTGATTGTAGATTTGAAGCAGCAGCTTGACAATAACATGTGCTTTTGCTTTCACCCACAGAGCAGAAGGAGAGAGATAGAGCAGGAGAAGGGAGATTGAAGTCCGTACTTTGGTCAATTAAAGCCAGCGGTTAATGAAGCAGCTGTTCTGCCTCCACTATACAGAACGTTGTGTGAAAAAAGAACTTTATAATGATCTGCGCGTCATAAGTGAAGCTCTGATGCTTCGTGCCCCGATGAAGCCTCTCCGTTTGTTGATGTCTGTGTGTGTAATGTCTGTCCGTGTGAATGTCCGAATGTTTGTGCCTTTGTTCATCCACTCTTTTCATAATCTTCTTCTTCTTTTTTTTTTTCTTTTTCTTCTGTGTAGTTATATGGTGGTTGGCATCCAAGGCAATGAGCATTACCGCCCAATAATTCAATCCATGTCTTCTAAGGCTCTTATTAAATAAAGTCAGAGGCTATCCGTACGGTTGCCATATCAATATACCGACATTCTATCCACCCCTATTTAGCCAGTTTAGTTCACGTGAAAGGTCAGTCATTGGCCAGTTTAGGTTGCATGACTAGTACTAAACCTTACTCTAAACCTATCCCTAACCCCAACCTTAAAAATTGTTGCGATATTGGGTTATAATCTAAACCTAACCCTAATCCTAAAACACTATGTACTTGTACTTTTGTAACCATACAAATAGCACCGGGGGTTGTCCGTACGGCAACCGTACAAATAGACACTTTCTTAAATAAATGAGTCTCAGCTCTATTCCGGGCCGCCATCTTGGATTATGTCATCAGCGCGTCATTGCGGCAAATCGCATGCGCAGAACAACCAGAATTCATTTATAGAGGAATTAGGTGTTTACAAGATAGAGGAATTATTTAATTTGGAATTAAAATCAGAATAAACCAGCCACCTAATTCGGATTTAAGTTTAATTTGGAATTAAATTAGCATTAGGAATTAAGTGTTTACAAGGCCAGCTTAAAGAGAAATTTACTTTTACTCTGCTTTAAAAAGGTTTTAAAGCTCCCATGTAAAAGTGGCCAACGTACCATCATTTTGCTGACTTTATGGATGGGCCCCAAAATCTCTCCCCTTTATTCCCCCTAATAGATGACCCTGTCGCCACATGACTGTTCTTCAATGTCCATGTCTGTTTAAACACCTTCAGGTACAGTGGGGGTCCCCGGTCTCTGGAACCTTTATTTTGGGGGTTGGGGGCTGCACAGGACCATAAGGGCATGTTTCCTTACATTTATTACATTATGTAAAAATGTGGACTGCCACAAACTGTAAAAAAAAAAAAAAACTATTTAATATACCAGCAACTACATTTGTTTTTATTACTTAATTGTATTTAACTGCAACTCACTCATACCAGGCTATGCAGTCATGCAACACCCACACCTGCCTACACTAATTATACATTATGCTCCAGAGATTAGAGTTTGGGAGTAAAATGTACATTACTTGGTTTTCCCTAATGCAATTAAAGATTACTAACCCATGAGCAGTAGCTTACTCTGCTCCATAACCATGAAGCGGAATATTAGATGTCCCAGCTTCCCCAGTTTGAGCACTGTAAGAGCAAAAAGGACATTGGAAACTGATTTCATGCATATTCAGGGTAAAGCCTGTTATCTAATGGTTGAGATATAATGTATGTATCTTATTTAAATGTTTAACAATTTTCTAATGCACTTAAAATAAGCAACATGCATACATTTTTATATGCTTAAATAAACAAACTGTATTTATGTATGTAACTCTATATAGTGAATATTTGCTGTTTAGACATAAAGCTATTCCGTCAAGCCAAATGTGTTTTAGAAAAACAAGCTAGTAAATAAATAAAAACTGTACAGCCAATCATAATTCATAACAGAGTGACTCAACAGAACAAACAAAACTGATTTTATTGACCTTTTGTCGCATTGAATTATTGAGGTTGCTCGTATTTTGTGGGGAAAGAAAGTGTGATTCACTTTAATGTTTGAGACACTTTTTTTAAACAGTTTATGGGTTGATTTGTTTTGTTTTTTTCTCTTCAAAGTCTGTGAAATGTGAAGTATCTGTATTAATTGAAATGCATTTTTTTTTTTGTCATGAGATGGATTAAAATAAAAGTTAACTAAGAAATAAATATGACAGAAGAATCTAACAAAAGTAGGAAACAATTCAAACGTCTTGAACCCTACCCACTTTTATCAACAAATACAGGTTTAGATTCAAGCTTAACACGAGAGGTAAAATAAATAAACAAATGAATAATGTCAGTGAAATACAACCATAGGCGCTCTTTGTCTGCATGAATCCTGACAATATTGACCTTATATTTCACATTGAAAAGTTTTAAAGAGCATCTCATTAACCCCTTCACATCCACACAGTAATACACACATCATCTCTTTATTTCGGTGTGAACAAACTGCTGTAACACTATCTCTGGCTTCTTACATTATTTGAAATATTTTAAACCTAACCACTTATTTTAGTTTTAGAGCATGTGACATGAGACAATATATTGGCGTGTTCTCTCTAATCAACGTTATGTATCATCCAGATTGCTCTTTTTTGAGAAAATGCAGAGTTTATTCGAAACACATATGGGTCCAAACCTCCAAGCAATACACGAGATGTGGTAATATAAGTGTACAGTATGTTACGGTACATATAAAGATTAACTGTCAATCATGAGCAGTGTTTTTCCCATTACTGCAATGCTCTCATGCATTTCTAGCTGTGACTGATGGATGTGAGGTTTCCAGCTCATTTTATCATCAAGTGTCGCTCCAACATACGCACTGTATGTTCATGTACTCTTTCTGTATTTACCTTATAGTTCTACATTATTATTATGAATATGAGGTGTTTACTATAATCTGAAATGTTATCATTGTGTGAGCAGGCAAATGCCAACCAAATCAAATGTTTTTCCCATACGCGACCTGTATCTGATCTGTTAAAGACAGTCTGAACAGCACTATTGCGATTTTTTTTGGGTCACTCAATACATATCTAATTTTTTGCAATGTGACTGCAGTCTGGATGGCCGAGGCATTTTCTATCCATTTCCGAGTCACTGTGTTTTTGGCATTTAAAATATTTGTATATTATGTAAATTACTAGTGCAGTGCCCATAGGAAGTATGTATTTCTATAGAAAAGTGGGAGGTTAAGTAGCTTTTTCATGGATGGCCAAATAAAGTTGTGTTTGAAGGTGGGACGTCAGACTACAGACAACAGAGCTCCCTTGCTTTATAGATAGGTATTAAGAATTTTATTTTTTTAAATGAATTTGGAAAAACTTAAATGAAACATAAAGAGCATTTTTATTTAGGACGTGGCAATCGAACTGAAACTTGCAAAAGTGGCGGGATCATTCTGTAATTGCAATAGTACAACTTCCCAAAATATATCATCAATGGAACGAGGAGTATCACGAGAGGGGGGTCAGATGAAACAATTTTAGAATTTAGAATTTTAAAGATCCAGTTGATTTAATTCACACTCAATTGTTTTGGTTTGTTTTTATCTTTTTTATTAAGTTGAAAAGCTCATATCCAGAGTATGTCTCGAGTTAAAGTCAAATAAAAGCATGCATGGTTATTTTAGCAACTGCAATAGAGTAGTCCCTCGTTTATCACAGGGGTTACGTTCTGAAATTTTTGAATTTGAAATGCTTTATTCATCCCTGAAGGGAAATTACATACATTACACCCGCAATAGGTGAAATCCGCAAAGTAGTCAGCTTTATTTTTTACAATTATTATATATGTTTTAAGGCTGTAAAACCCCTCACCACAAATTTTATACACTTTTCTCAGACAGGAATTAACATTTTCTCTCATTTCTTATTTAAACACTCTCAAAGTTCAAACCTTTGTAGATTTAAAAACATAAAACCTGTTTTCAAACATACATCACTTCAGAGTCACACGATCAGACATTGATGCCGAACGCGTTCAGAGTCTTTGTTGACGATGACGTCTCATCAACATGGACACCGGTCTGTTCACCCATTCAACCATGGAGTAGAAGCTGTGTGTGACCACCTGGAGCTGTATGACATGGTCTTTATAACCAGGACCAGACTAGGAAGGATTTGGTGTAGAGGAGAATCAATAAGCAGGTGGTAGTAGCAGGTAAAAGTTCTTTCTGTAGCACTGAGCTAGCATAGCATTAGCCGCTAATCATACCGGCTTTTTTCACTGGTGGTTTATGACAGGAGCGAAAAGGAGCACAGCTCCTCGCTTCAGCAGGCAGTGAAACTCACGAAGTTGGATGTGTCGCTGGTGGGCGGTGTTTTGCTGTGATTGGGGACATTTTTTGATCCTGCGACACATGCGGAACGTTTCGTGTGGCAGATGCGTTCGGTGCCGCAGAAGACGCGTTCGGTGTGAACACAGCATTAGCCAATCAGGACGCAGAACACAATGCGCGTTCATACGCTGTAAAAAATGCATGCAAAATTGCACTGTAAAAAAAAATCTCTGAAACACCAAGGCCGTGAAAGGTGAACCACATTATAGTGAGAGACAACTGTGTATATATATATATATATATATATATATATTTTTTTTTTTTCTTTCTTTTTCTTCCTTTCAAATAAAGTATTGGAATAGGTCAATGGACATAATCTTCTGCTGTTATTTGTGTTGAGCATACAGTATAGGCCTCTATTGTTTAATTACAAATGTTCCATAGCTGGGGTTAGATACCTTCCATTCGGGATGTAAAAGAGTTATTAAATGAGTGTGGGATAGACATCAAACCAACCAACATGTGATAAAGATTCTTCTAAAAGCCAGAGCTGTTTGAAGAAGGAAGCCAAGTCAGAATGATATGCAAAGGGTTCAAGATTTACATTTTCTTCCATCAAGCGACAGATGGATTTATGTCACTAATGCCTCAAATCATAAGGGGAACTGAGACCAAAGGCATGCACATTATTCATTCAACACAGCTGCATGCATAATGCTAGGTCTGCGTTGGATAGGAATACGGTCCCTGAGGTCGGCACCCACATCACACAAATACAAAGTCCTTACAATGGTTCATGACTTCCATTATTGAACTTTTCTTTTTTGCACATGAGTTTAATTTTGTCTCGACGTATTAAAAAAAAAAAAAAACCAAATCAATCGAATTACATGCCTTGTATTTGCAGAGAGAACAAAAACTCCACTCAATGGGATTTGAAAACATATTTACAGAGGCTGAGGGAGCGGATATATCTGCAAATATTGGATTTTGCTATAAAGGGAGCAAATGGGTCAGGGGAGCATTAGGCCCAAGAAAAACAATGACAGGGCGAGACCAAGGACAAAAGAAAAGTGGGAGATAAGAAAAGCAATAACTCAGAAATCAAAAGAGTGGGCAATGAAATTACACCAATGGCTATAGGTGCACAAATATGTTGAAAAGGACACACATAGCTGCAAGACAAAGACTCAAAATAACTTAAAACATTGAGACAGTGATGTGCAGCATCACACAGGAGTCATGTATGTCAGGGTTTCTCAAATGGGGGCACATGATGGTACTACAGGGAGTACTTGAGAGAGAGAGAGAGTGGGGGGGAGGGAATTAACAAATGGAAGCATTAAAAATATGGGGTTTTATGTTTATCTTTAGTTAAAAATGACAATCACACTAAATATTACCAGCAACTCACAAAAAGAGAAACATACAAAACGACAACTAAACAACACCAAAAACACACACTGAGATAGAATAATTTAAATAATACCAACAACATCCAAAAACACACAAAATAAGACAAAAATATACTCAAATGTAGCCGCAAGCGGAGATAAACAGCCCTCTCCTTCACCGGGCCGCCTCATATTCATACAAAGACGTGATATGACCCTCGGACATGTGCAAAAAGGACATTTGTCCCATATTAAATTATCTTCACTCTGTAAGGAGAGCTAACGCGCCAATGTCCGTTTTTCCACATTGAGCTGGTTTGGGGTCGGGAGTTTAACAACTGATTCACATTTGTCGCAAATCGGAGTTCGTATGTGCAAATGGATGCATTTTCCAAAAATTTAATATTCTGTAATTTTTGCCCAAAATTCCCGGCTCCGCCTTACAAACACCGTAAAAGTTATCAAAAATCCATGGATAAATTTCAGTGTCCCACTTCTCTAGATGATCTCCAGCGATTTTGAACCCCGATCGCCAGCTCGTGGCGCTCGGGCCTAATAATAAAAAGAACAGACAAACAACAACAAAAAACTATAGAAATAAATCTATTCAGGAGGCGCAAAATACTGTTTCATTCCATCCTTTAAAATGTGTGTTATCACTCGTTCATTCATCATGGTTGTTTTTTCACAGAATTCTGAGCAAAATATAGTCAGACTTAAGGGGGTAACTTGCATTAAAAAGTAAAAGTAATTTTTGTGTATAAATGTCATCTTGGGCGTGTTTTGAGTGAATTTGTCTTGTTAATGGTCCTTTAGTGTGTTGTGTTTTTTCATATTTTTCTGTAATTTGTGTATTTTTCTCAGATTATGATGATTAAACTCATTATCAATTAACCTAATAGTGTATATAAAATCAATGTAGGACTACAACATAAGGGGGAAATCACAATATGGGTGGAATTAAGCTGCTTGGCGGAGGTCTGTGCTCTCTGAGTGCTTATCTAGTTACCAACGCAGCGAAGCGGAGTGAAGCGAAGAGCGGTAAGATTAAATGTTTTGCTCTCCGTTTATCTATCCATCTGTCATTCTGTTAGCAAGATAACTTGAATGGATTTTGATGAAATGTTCAGGAAAATTGATAAATGGGACAAGGAACAGGTGATTACATTTTGGTGATGTTCTGGATACCAAAAGAAATTATGTAGATATATATCCCATTCATTTTCCAATCCACACTGTGGAACTTGATGTGATGATGTTATAGGTTCTCTCAGAGTCAACAGCTCAATGTTGACAGGTAGTCAGGGTAAAACAGCTCGACAGGTTGTCATGGAAATGTCGATAATGGGACAGCTCGACAGGGAGTCATGGTAATCCTGAGTTTATCATGTTACCGTGACCGGAGCGTGTTAGCTCAGCTTGAGCTTCTTGGCAGAGGTCTGTGCTCTGGGTGCTTTACTCGTTTTATTATGAATTTAAAACATTAACCTAAAAATTAGGATTTTAATGACACGGTCAGCCTCACAAAGCTAAAAAAGTAAGAAGAAATCAGGGCAGAGCTGCTTTCATCTTGTAAATAGGACGTTATACATATTTTTTTTTTTTTTACAGCAGCTTTACAGTGTTTTGGTAGGAAGATTTTTAGACTACTTTTGATGGACTATATGGATTCAGTAAGACATGGCATTGCTTTAAAGGTGAGGAGTGCTGGCTTATTTATTTTGCCATTTTTCCCCAATTTTGACTAAATAATTGACTGTGTTTGCTGTGATGGTTGTGTCTTAGAATGGTTCATATGGTTAAAAACGAAATATTCTAAGCTTTAAAACAGTATATGACACACCTTCTGATATGCTGCTGTATTTGAGAAGCATTTAATCCCTAAAGAGCGTCAGTGAGTGAGAACATGCATTTTGCCACAGATTCGGAACGTTACGACACATCGACGTATATTTTTGTCGTCAACATTATCAATTATGTTACAATTTTTTGCGTTATTGTATATGTTAAACACTTTGTGGTTTGTGCAAATCTCGAGGGGCAATATTTTCTTAAATGTAAAAATTCTTACACTAATACATCTCTATTTATTTATTTGTTTGTGGGAGAGGTAATTTGGACAACTGTCTTAAAGCCTAATGGCTACTTAAGTATGATAACCACAACCACTGTACTATGGTGTTTTTTTTTTTTTTTTTTGCTTTTTTTACAAGAAGCATGAAAGCCTGTAGTGAAAAATAAAGCACTTACCTAACATTTGCAGGCTCACAAAAATAAAGCAGCTGAGTACACATTAGTAAACACAACAGGGTATCTATCCAAAAGGTTGCAGTTGAGAAGCCTGTGTTGTACTGTACGTAAATAATCCTTCCACATTTGAGACCAACATAGAAGAAGCTTGTTTTAGCCTCCAGAGGACTTTCTTTCCTAAATATTAAGCTACTAGTATGTTAAATGTTTGCGTTCTGCATGTCTCAACAACATATAGCAACTGGCATAGAAAGAGATATGCATAAGCAGGAAAGTAGCAATTAGAGGCACAGAGGAGTGCTGAGCCAATATATGCAGATAAAGAGCCCCTTTGCCCACAGTTTTCAAGCTATAATTATGTGCAATTGTGATTTGTGCGTGAGTTTGTGCGTGTTTGCATTTGTGTGTGTGTATTCTAAGCTGCTCTCAGCACCACACCGCTCTCAAATGAGTCCAGTGGGGCTTGCCTTCACTTTCCCCGCTCAGCATTTTACACCACACCCACTGATGGACCGCTCCAACTCATTATTATGGGGCCATGTATGGCTGGGTCTTCACGCCCACATACCCACAACTGCAGACTATGCCGTCATCCAAAACTCCATCATTTAAATGTCATTAAAATTCAAAATTAGCATTTAAGTTACTGTCACCATTAAGCATGATAAATGTACAGGGATTTTGAACCTATTGCTGACCTTTCTGCTGAGAAATACAGAGGCATTAAACAGAGTTCTCCATTATAACAGTGAGAGCATTTAGGACATTAGATAAGTAGTCCACGTTGTTTGATAAACCTGTTAACATGTCTGTTGGATAATGTTTGGTTTTCATTGAGATAACGATACGTTTACTAGTTATATTTGGAAAGCTGTGTCTGTTATTGAGTTGAAAGCACTGGAAATGTCACTGACACAAAATTGAATGTAAAAACAGAGCCACGCCCCCACGCTACGTCTAAAGTGTGATTTTGCGGAAAAAATATTCTCTCTGTTAGCTTAGATGTTAGAAAATGGCTAAAAAAAAAGGGAGTTGGATTAAAAGGGCGACCGTGGCTCAGGTGGTAGAGGGTCGTCTTCTGATCGAGAGGTTGGGGGTTCGATCCCAGTATCTGACTATGTGTCGAAGTGTCCTTGGGCAAGACACTGAACCCTAAGTTGCTCCCAGTGGTCGACCAGCGCCTTGCATGGCAGTCCTGTCCCACTGGTGTGTGAATGTGAGAGTGATTGGGTGAATGAGCTGATATGTAAAGCGCTTTGAGACTGTTTCAGTGTGGTGATAAAGCGCTAGAAAAAATGAAGTCCATTTACCATTTTTAAACCAATAAGGGAAGCTAAGCCTGAGGTAAAGGTTGTTTCTGTGGAAATCACAGAAAAGAGCAGCAGCACAGCAGCAGTTTGTGTAGCGAGTAGCAACACCTGTAGCAAAGATGCTAATGCAGAAGCTCCTGCAGACAGGACATGGTAGGAGAACTATCCAGGGGACATAAGGAGGACTCAGGGACAGAGATAAGAGAAGGAGATGACGGTCAACGTTCTGGTATGGACATTAAGACCAGGGAAGTTTGGAAAGTTCAAAGCCAAGATGAGCTGCTACTGTTGGCGTATGAAACACAAGGCAGGCATCGGCTGTAAAATATGTAAAAACGTTGCGAGGATCCAAAGTGTTACATGGCTGTTTTGACAAATAAAAGGTTAGCACATGTTTTATTTTCATTTTTTGCTGTACTTCTGATTTATTAGAGGAGTTATGGCCTCTTTGGTGGAAATGTTTGTAAATATTTTGTATTTGTGGGTTTTTGTGTTCTGAAAGTTTAGTGTCCTTTGTGGCTAAAATAGTGCTGATTTTGTGCTGTCCTTGGCGCTGAAACATGGCAGATTTGACGACTGTCACTCCCAGTGAGAGATGGATGTGCTCCGTAACGGGCGATTGTCTGTGCTTCTTTAACACTGATTCATCATTCTTTTATTAAACATTTAGTTTAATTGTTTTTTTGTGTTCATGTGATATTATTGGCCCATTTATTTTTAGCAAAAGGCGCTTTAAAAAATGCATTCCGTGACATTTTTGACTCACTCTTACTGCTAGAACAACACCCGGCGTGTGTTTCGGAACCTGATGATTTACAAATGAAGCAGTAAGCACAGCCCAATGACAGAGATAATCATAGTTAAATTGTAATCAATCATCTTTTGATACTAGAGTTTCTCGACTATGCTTACACACAAACACACAAAGGGATTTCCCAATTCATAATTGTCATTTTATTTCAAACATTAGATTTCCCCTATTCATAAAACTTTCCAAAGTGTTGCCTATAAACTTTGGTTTCTATAAAATCATGTTGAATCGCTTTCTCTTTTTTTCTTTCCATAAGCTCAAATAAATTACTTCTCCATGGGAAGTCGAGTAAAGAAAAAAAAAAAAAAAAGAAGACTAAGATCCGATGCCCCCTGCCTCCACCCTAACAGGGGGTGCAAAGCAGGGAATCACATTTTACAATTTCTGCCTTTGATGACAATCTTTTTTTTTTTTTTTTGGATCAAAATATATTTAAAATACACAACTGTGTCAAGACTGGTTTAACGAACACTTCATTTCTATTGCCATCCTTTCATAATATTGCATTTTTGCTGCATATTGTATGCAGGTGTATTCCATTTCCTTTCTGTTGGTTTTCTCACTAAGTCTTGACAAAAGCTAATCTTTTTACTTGAACCAAGCAGGTAAACACTTTTAACTCACATACACCATTTAATGGGATCTGTAAAGCTAAAAGTAAAGCATGGATAGTCAAGTAACATAAAGATCTGAAAAGCTGCTTCAGCTGTGTTGGAGCTAAATGCTGCTGATGCAAACAGTTTGTTTTTATCTTAACGTCATTATGTGTGCCCCTCAAGTAGATTCCTTTGGTTTTTCTCGACGGTTCTGAGTTACTGTCATGCTATCTGGGTGTAGCTTTGGGACATGGCACTCAAACAGGGCATAGAGCTGGCACGACTTTTGTATCTTTGCTCCAAAGAAGCTAGAAGCCTTCACTTTGAGTTAGCAAAACAAAGTAACCTTACATCTGAGCCCTACAACATGTCACAATTTAAAATGATTAGTCATTGAGGTCAAGCAAATGATCTTGAGAAGATGATACTTCAACAAATATAATATATGCAAGCCAATACTAAAAACCAATTGAACTTTATTAAGATTTGAAATCTTTTGGTAAATATTAAGTTTGAATGATGATTTTTGTCTAAAAAAATACATTGAAACATTGTTTTTAATGATCTGTTTAAATGTTTCATGATAAGATTAATATGCATTCAGTAGTGTTAATGTGTGATAAAAACTCAAGAGTCAAAGCAGTTACTATTTCCCTTTCTTTTTGGAGTAAATAATATTGGATTAATTGATCAGGCATACACAATGATTTTATCAAATTAAGAATTTTCAGGAGTAGCAGCTTTAAAGATAATGTATTCTTAATGAGTAAGGAAGCAACACAGGTCATGTACCAGTATATTGTATTCAAAGAATATTCATAAAGTTGTCTGCATCTAACTTCTGAAAAATGCAGAACAAACATTATGTAGCATCAGCAGGAAGTGTTCTTTTCTTAAGACCAACAAAAAGAGGATGTCGCATCAGGTTTCCATTTAATCACATGCGTAACACAGAAGTAGAATGGCCGCCAGCTACTTGTGTTTCTGCATCTACAGCTCAGCGTGAGTTGTGTTAATCTGGAGGAAATCAAAGATTAGCATTTCTGAGAGGTTTGTATTCGCCTCAAAGACAGCTGACTCAGACATTTCCAAACCCTCCTTTGCACTCCAGAAGAGAAATCTTTCTGGCACATTTCATATTCCACACGACAAATAACCTATATTTTTCTTCTCTCCCTGTAGTTTGATGTGCCAAAGTGAAATTGATGAGGAGAGAGGGTTTTTGATAACATGGGCGTTGCTAATGGGCAATCGTGGCTACGTGCTTAAATTAATAGCGGTCTTAACAGGATATCTGTCATGACAAATGCATTCCTTAGACCTGAAAAATTTAAATCCTTCCCCACATGCTAGACAGTCTGATTAAATATAAACTCTGATTAAAGGGAACTCCTAAGAGTGCTTTGATAAACTTGGAATTTTGTTGATGAGGCTAAACTCTCCTCCATTGTTTCTAAATTCAGCTAATTTTCCATCAGCATGTAATTAAGTGATATTCTTTCACCTTGTTCAATAGGACCTTGAATTCCTTGGAGTTGGCTGCTGAGTCAGATTGGGTGCCACTATGCAGCTAACTCAGATCTAGGGCCACATCTTGGTGCTGCTGCCTTTAGTGTGCATGCCAGCTGCCTGCCAAAGGCCCCGCCTCATTAGCAAAATTACTGAGATCAAACAGAGAGGCCAGGGAGCAGAAGAAAGAGAATTTGCCGTCCCTCTCCAAGAGGATGGGATGAAAGGCACACAGATAGTGAAGTGGGGGCAGCAGAAGACATTGTGTAACTTGTCCCGAGTTCCAAGGCTGCGCTCTTTGATTCTCTGTCTATTATAAATGAAAAATGTGTACCACTTTGATGAGACTGCACAGGTCTTTTGTCATTCTAGTCAGGTTAGTGATGTTTTCTGGGAAAGACTTATTGGAGCCGTCGTGTATTTCACAAAAACAACCCACAGAACATGGGATCGTGTTTCATTAAAAGTTGAAACATGTTCATTATTTTTTTTAAAAAATGCTCTTCTAATGGAAAGCAATGTTGGCATTTTAACAATTATCTGGAAACCCAAAAAGTGCATCTGCACCAATTTGTTATCTTTGTAGCATTTGGCTTTGGTTTTAAAGACGTAGGGTGTTTTTAACATTTATAGTCTGGTGGACTTGGTGCAGTTCAGGTGGTGAATCTGCAACATTGTTGTATTTCAATTTGGCCTGGTTCACTGTTACACTGCTCTTTTCCAAGCGCACCAAACGTTCCAAAATACGGGCAAAACGGTAATTCGCCTATTGGATGGAATATTCCCGCCCTATTCTTCTTTGTCTGAGTCAAACACTGTCAACAAAAAAACAAAGAAGAAAACAACACTTAAAAATTAAGCAGCGCCAAATCTTTACAGCCCCAATGTTTATAGTTGGTCCATCCAGGTCTGTTCCTGTACCATTTTTATTTACTGCACACGCTCATTATTGCACAAGCGCAATTTTGCTTGTATTTTTTTTGTCCCCATAAAGTATTGCATTTCAACGTCATAGATTGTTTTTAGTCCCACTTCCTGAATTTGGTCCAGGTTTGCTTTCTCACGTCATAAAAACCGCTCCAAGTTTCACTTCAGGTGAACCGATACCTACACTTTACAGCTGACCAGACTTCACTTGTTTGGTCCTCACCAGACTACAAATCAACTTTCACACTATCGCAAACACATCAGACTATCCAAGGAAATGAAGCCTGGTGCGGACCAGAGGTATATGTGAAACTACCAGTGTTGTGCGGTAAGGCTCATGACTGGTAAGGCACTGACTCCTCTGGAGTCAGATGCACAAACTTATGAACTCAATAGAATAATTAAATGCACGTCTTTGTTTTATATATAATTTAAATATGTAAATTGGGAGTAGTGATTTTCATTGTACTTGCACTGAAATGTTACGAGTTTGAATTTATTTTACAAAAACATTCTGATTCTGATTATATTTCATTCTGACCTGGAAGTAGCATAGGGCAGGATCAAGAAAAAAAGACTCCATAGTGACACGAAGCCTGTAGGGTAGCAGTGCAGCTGATGCTGTGACACGGTTATTTATTTACTCGCCGTTCATGTGACTGTGTACTGCAAGACATCCATGCTAGTCCTCGATATGTATTGATTTGCTCAAGTTACTTTGATATTTTGCCCATTATTTTTCTCCTGTTTTGCCGACAATGGAACGTTGGAAAAAACTTTTATCATGTGATGATGAAATAAAAACCAAGCTGAACCATTGGAATCATCAGGATCCACCTTGGTGTGGTGGAACCTGTGTTTTACTGGCCAGATGAGTGTTTGGTTCCTTTAGAAACACGTTCTTCCATCTTGCCACACTTTGAACTCAGCAATAGATCACATTGTTAGATGCAACATTTCTGGCTAGGAGGAGGATTGGTGGTTGAACAGAATCGATAAATGTGTGTGATGTGCCGTGTTGAGATTATCGGAGCACACACAGACACTACAATCAAAACTGTTCTATGCCTGATTTTTATCTTCATGTTACAAAGTTGTAACAGTTAGAAAAAATCCCTTCAGCTTTAGAAAATCCTTGTATGTGTACCCTGCTTGAATCCATTTTACATATCTTTAGCAAAAGTCCTTTTTTGGATGAACAAATTACGTTTTGTTAAAATGAAACATCTTTTCTATGACCGACTGGTATTTATGTAGCTGTGTGTGAATTATTTTATCCTTATGGATACAAATATGCCATTTTAAAGCATCCAACATTCAAATAAAAAGTAACTGACATTATCATGTAGGCAGTGACGTGTCGTGAGCATGAGGGTTGGGTAGGCAAAGTGTTGCAAATCGAGACCACCAATGTCGACACCAATGATAATTTCATATGTTTCTGCTGGCAAGTGTTAATCTAACACAATTAACATTGTAAAACACCATTAAAGAAACACAAACAATTATTTAATACAGCCTCCATACTCTCCCAACAACATATATCTCATGACATGGCAGCGCATCCGTTATTTGTGTTGGAAACACAGAAACACAAAGAAAATGAAAACAACAACTCGGAACAGCCTCAATGAGTCCACAATTTCCTGACCTTACCTTTGCTGAAGGTCTGGTAGCTCAGGTGTTGGTCTCCCATCTTTTAAAAGCTGTCGTTTTTCCTCAAAAGAAAGTTTCTTTATCTTCTCTAGCGCTGTCATCCTGCCTGTGGTGTTATCCCGCCCACTAGCTAGAGAACGTAGCAGCAGCCATGCTGTATCAATTCACTAATGCACTCTGAACTTACGTATAGCATTTAGCATTGCACGGTTACGTCCAAAGGCAGCGTAGAGAGCTGCCTTTTTACGTAAATGGTTTTTATGCACATACGCAAACACATAAAAACACGCTAGGGAGCCAGACGCAGAGCAGCAATGTGCTTTTGGGAGGGGGCGTGGCTTGCTCCTGTCTTACAGCGGAGACTTGTGCAGCGTCTCTGCCGTACCTGGAAATACCAATGTTTAGTTGTTTAGGCTATAAAAAGCACAAAATGCTGACACTTCCAAACTTATAGGTATTGTAGGCTATCAGAAATTGAAAAATAAATAATTTATACTTTTATTATAATTAAAACAAATAATCAAAATCTCAATTCACCATTGGGTAGGCACTGCCTACCTTGCTTACCCTGACTGCACGTCACTGCATGAAGGGAATGAGGGAATCCCTAAATAGCTGGAGACAGATGTAAATAGTGAGGGATCGTATTAGGGTGAAGACGATGCACTAGTCCAAAGCTTTGGTCACTTCTCGTATAGGGCTGACAGCTTTGAAAGGGAACATTTGACCATTATAGACACTTGGCTAATTAAGCCTTCTCTTGCTTTTCCAAACCTAATTGATGAGATAATTGGGTGTTGGTAGGAGGTCTCTGGCTAATTATCGTTTCTGAAGGTTTTTAGACACAAGAGGGGAAATTGCTTTTAGATTAGTATAGATAGACTTTCTGGTGAAGAAACCATACATTTGCTGATGGATTTCAAGTTAGAATATAAAATACACCAGATGTAAAGTGTTTAAGTCATCTCATGTCATATATAGGAAAGTAAAAGAACAAGAGATACACTGTCTCATTCCCTATTTCTGCTGGGAAAGGCTCCAGCATCCCGTGCAACCCTGTACAGGAAAAAGCAGGTATAGCATAGAACAGTGTTTTTCAAATGGGGGTACACAATGGTACCACAGGGGGTACTTGAGAGAGAAAGAAGAAATTTACCAAATGAAAGCAAATAGTGATTTTTATAATATTTATTTTTAGTTAAAAAATGATAATCTTTATTACTACATTACTACAAAAGACACAAAAATAACAGAAAAACGTACAAAACAACACCAAAAACACACACACAGAATAATTCAAATAATCAACCAAAAACACACAAAAATGACAACAAAATCACAAAATAAGAGAAAAATATATTCAATAATTAAAAGATCAGAAAAACAACAACAAAATGAGAAAAAAAAACGCACAAAACGATAAAAACGTTTTCTTGATTAGAACATGAACTGAAAATACAAAGATCATTAGGCGGGAGATGAAATGATAAAAATTAAACAAATCTATTCAGGAGGCACTAAATATTGTTTCATTCTACTTATTTACAAAATGAGATTCCTCAAAATGTGTGTTATCTTACATTCATACCATCATTATGGTCTGTAGTTGTTTTTTCATATATTATGAGTAAAATGTTGTAATCGGACATAAGGTGGTACTTGCATTCAAAAGTTAGAGGGAGGGGGTTCTTGAGCATACCTGTCAAGTTTTGGATTTGAAAATAAGGGAAATTTTCTGGCGGCCGCTACGAGCCGTCCCGCCCGCCCAACCATGCTCCAGTATCTCTTATATTTTAATGGGTGTACAAGAAATCTAAAATAATCACTTGTCAACCATTTACTAAATACAATTATGTGATTAGAATCTGGTGGGTTGACCTTTATTAACATTGAAATGCTGTGAACATTCCTACTAGGGCTGGGTGATATGGACCAAAACTCATATCTCAATATATTTTCTCAAACTGGTGATAAAAGCAGTGACTCCTAACACTTTTTAAAGCAATGTATATTTGTGGTGCTTGTGGTTGATTGGCTGATTTTTCATGGTGACGTCATTCCTTCCGCTAAGGGAGACGCTAAAATCTCAGTTATTAATCTAACAGAACGTGTAACTGTGTGCCATCTTGTTGTTCTTCAGGAGGGTAAACTCCCTGTCACATTTCACAACTTATTTACACCAGTTCTTAGTTTTTTTCGCCGGAACGTCTTCATTCATTCATCTCTTTTCTGAGTTGTTTCTGGGTTTGTTGCCGCTGGCACTAATCTCGCGAGAACTGCCACTCAGGCCATTTCAGGTGGCAGTTCTCGCGAGGCTAGTGACGGCGTTCAATTGAGTAAGGCATCTTTTGACGGGAAAGAGGGGTAAAATACGGGAGTTTCCCGGCCAAAACGGGATACTTGACAGGTATGTACTTGAGCCAAAAAAGTTTCAGAACCACTGGTGTAGAAGACCAGATGAGACAACCAGAATAGAAATGTAAGAACTTGAGTGAAATATCTTTTCAATTCCTTTGGTAATAGTAATAACACCAATCTATTTAACTGTAAAGGATGAAAAACATCACAACTTTGTCACACAGTATATACAGTATGTAACCTCACTGTTTGAAGCAGAGGAAAATGCCTCTAACTTAACACAGTCATACATATACAGTAATAGTATCCTACACTTTACTCCTCAAAAAAGCTTTTGATTTTGCAAAATTGTTAAGGACTAAGGTATGTGAGCACAACTGGATGACAGAGACAAAAAAAAAAAACAAAAACAAAACAGTTTTGATTAGTAAATAAGGTGAATTGAGAATCTGTTCTGGTGGTCAGTCGTCATAGAACCAATAAGAATGTTAGGTAACCCGTACCACCATGTTTCCCTACACCTCCGGATATACTGGCTTCTCTTTTAGAGCACAACATGTAAAGAGAAACTGCTTGTTCTTTGTCACGTACAACTGCAGCCCACAGCAGATGTGAAACACTGACCCACATTGTGAACCATATTATGGCATCAATTAAACCATCGTGTTGCTCAGCAGTAGCTGCTGAATTACCAAAACACCACCATAGTCAGAGTAGATGGAGATTGTATGCATAGTAAAAAAAAGTGCACTTGCTAATTAGTCCCAGCATTTTGAATAAAAGATTAGTTACAAATGTGACTTGTTTATAAATAGGGAGAAAATCGAGATATTGAAAAACATTGTTTTTTTCCAGTTTATACAAATGCCACAATGAGAGCACATATGAATTGAAATTAACATAATTCTCCTTCACAAACCCATCCAAACTATTTTAAACCAAATATTTCACACTACACTGAGTACAGAAGAGTGGGTGAAGGTAAGGAGATGGGTTATGGATTGCATTTGTATATAGTGTACTACTGTTCATTGGGTAGGCAACATTAATTAAATTCAAATGCATAATTCAATGTGGCGGTGAAGCTCCCAGCAGCTCACACTCAAGCAGAGCACAAACCAAAGTGGACTATTGAAAGTGCCGAGATCGTGAGAGAAAAAGATCAACAAACGGGAATTGGAGGAAGTTGCATGTGTGGAGACTGGGAGGGGGGGGACTTGGAGGAAGGCCAAAACATGTTTGTTTTTTTAAAACGTTTTTTTCAGCTTTTTGCTCAGAAACTGGAATTTTGTGTGAAACTACCTATATTCAACTGCTAATTGTGGAAGGACAAAACAAGAGAAACAAAAAACTTTTTTCTGATGAAAGTAGAGAGTCTCATCTTTCAGAATCTGGTTTTATCAGATTTCAGTTTGTCAGTAAAAAATATTCTGTGTGTCTTTAAATAACGGTCCAAATGCTTTAAAATGGCTGGCAGTGAGGGGGGAAGCTATTTGAAAAATGGCTGGCAGCCAATGAGTTAATGCTAGGCTAATGTTTATGCAGTGCAACGTGGGCCAGCACCTGCATCCTCATTTTCATTTTCTTCAGGAAATGCAAATATTCTCGTTATTTTTAGATATTATTCCTCAACAAGATAGGTGAAATTCACTGTAGGGCAACATTGTATATTACATTACATTATTATGTTTTTAAGTGTGCATAAGTAGGGGTGGCTTCAGGTTAAATGTAAAAGTTCTCTCTGTAGTTTTCATCTTTGAAAGTTGGCACTGAGCTAGGATAGCATTAGCCGCTAATCACACCAGCTTTTTTCACTGGTGGTTTATGTTTATGAAAGGTGAAAAAGGAGCGCAGCTCCTCGCTTCAGCAGGCAGTGACACTCACTGAGTTGGATGTGTCGCTGGTGGACGGGGCTTCGCTTCAAATGTGCATATGAAGCGAATGGGGACGGTTTTTGATCCTACGAAACCTGCGAAAAAATTTTGTGCGACAGATGCGTCTGGTGCAGCACAAGACTTATTCGGTGTGAATGTAGCATGAGTCTGACATTAAAATGAGTAAGTAGTGGATTCACATTAGATAGTATGAAAAGATTGAGTATGCAAGAAGTACCCACATGTATGCTACATCAAGACATTTTTTGAGTATGCACGGTGGGCAAACTAATCATACTAAACCGCCCCATAATGCTTTGCGAGAGGAACGTAAAATCATTAATTTTGGTGTTTTGGTTTTCGGCCTTGGTTTTTTCATTTTTGTTTTTGGCCAATAATTTTTTTTTTTCAGTGCATCCCTAATGAAATGCTTCCGTGAGTTTTATGAATCAAATGGCCACATGTTGATGTTCTACTTGCTCACTTTCTCACTTGAAATGTTTTCAGAACTTTCAAAAGTGGAGAATCAACAGAGATATTTAACCTCAGTGTGCTTCAGGTTTTGTCATTGTAGGTTTGAAATGCATCTTGTGAAATGTGGCAATTCAGTGGGAACAGTCATCATCCTATTCATACCGTACTTACAGTATATAGTAGACAGTATATACTCATTGAGTTTGTAGTGCAAAGTACAAAGTATGCCATTTCGGACACAACATATGTCTCCTGCAGCTGAAAAGACACGCTAGCTCACAATATCACAATATAATAAAGTCTCACCTTTAGTGAGTTGTATTTGGGTATGGTAATATTTATAGGTTATAAGTCTACTGGTCTGACTGTAATGAACCTGCTCATTCACTGGTTTGTGTGCCATGTACTCTGCATGTCCAATGCAGTGAAAAGAAGCTCTTTGAGAGGCATTTGTAAATTAATGTACTTTGATCATTAAGATTAAGCAGCAGCTTTAGCATTTGTAGAAATACATACAAACCACACAAATTGATATAAAGCGTATAATCAGTACTGTATTACATTATTAGATTGTAAAATATTCACTTCATAAAAGAGAAACTCTAAATAAAAATATATTTTTAGGATAGATTTGTTTTTAATTTTTTTTAATTAGTTACGAGCTCGAAAATTGGAAATTATTGATTATCTAATCAGTTGTTAAAAATCCACATCGGTGCTTCACTGTCACTATTTATACGGCAATAAAAATGGCAAATAATAATGTACCCTTCATTCTCGTGTGATGGGTTTTCTTCAACAACAGCATTACCTGTACAGTTCGTCATTTTGTCATTAATTTAAAGTGTTCTTGACTGTGGTTTTGCAGCATTCGATATCAACAAGAAAGATTGATAATTACATGCTGTGTAACAGCCTTGGAGTGCACAAAATAATAATAAATAATTCAGATAACACTTTTGGCTAACATTGTTGATACCTTCAGTTTCTCTGCATCCACCAACACAAATCCCTACAGCTGTGAAGGTCCCAGTGGAACATTGCCGATGGCACTGGGTTTGTTTTTTTGTTCTTATTTCCTCATCCGCTGCCTTCTCAGCAAAGCACTTACACAATGTAGTCCAGCAATATGGATTCATTGCAGTTTAATACATCGGATTGGACGCAATTGATTGTGAACGCTGTGAAGTCTGTCATATGCCATCTGGAAGTCGTTGAAGAATTTCTCCCAGAGGCCCTTGCAGCAGACAGAGCTAGAGGCTCGGCAATACCTCGTCTTAGGTTTTGTTTTTACCACATAAACTTCTCAGAAATGTTAGAGCTGTTAAAGTTTATCAGAGAGAAATTGAAAGTGAAAAACTATAACAAATGATTATAAGACAATGGCCTCATGTAAAGGATTTTACAAGTGGTGAAATAACCCAAAGTCGGTGTCCAAAATAAAAAAATCAAGGTGTTGCATGAAAATAAATTGTTTTATATCACAAGAAGGAGTCATCCTTATACTATAAATTAAAACAGATATCTAATTTTTTCTTACTATCCCACATGCAGTTATGGGCCAATGAAAATAGTATAAAAAAATAAAAATAAAAAAATTCTAATTTAAACCAAAAACCAATGCATATATCAGACTAATCATTAGTGATTTGAACAGTCTATGTACATAGCTCAAAGCTGATCAAATTACAGGGAGCTGAGGTATATGCAAAGTTTGTTTACTGAAGGCCCAAACATGTTCCAGCCCCAAACCCCCAGAAAAAGTTTTCCAAATCTGAGGGTCTGACGTCCACCAGATAGGATGTATAGCAGATGTTTTTGTATATTTTAAGATGTCCCATGGCCTTGAAGGCGTCATCGTTACGTGCACCTTTCCTTGCCAATGTGTATCTTTGTTTACAGGTGTTTTAAGTGTTGATTGGCTGGGAGGCTGGCGTAAGCGGGGGAAAAGAGAGAACATTCGGTCCCCAATGTGGAATGAGAGTGAACGACAGAGTAAGACGGTATTTTGTGGCTTCGTTCTGATTATTTTGGCGTCAACTATGGCCCACAGTAGTCGGGTAATAACGTCCTTCATGAAAGGCTATAAAACTTGGATAACGGCTGGAGGCTTGTCATTACAGTATATTAGTACACCAAATTTCAGTTTCCTCTATGTGTAGTTTATTAAGATATTGGAAGCTGAAAATGGAAGAAAAAAAGGAGGCACGAAAATCGACACATGCCCCCCTCACTAAATCGTCCATATCTCAAAAGTGTTTATCTTGTCATATTTGCTAAAGCTGTCACTAAGTAAGGACAGCTTTACATCAAACTAGTAGTTTGTGTGAAAAAAAACCAGCTCATTGAGTCCCCCCTGCTGCTCCTGCAGCCTTTGGCAGAATGCCAGAATGCACCGCGACCGAGCAAAAAAGAACCAATCAGAGCCAGGATTGTGTTTGATGGGCTGTCTGACAGCTGTTGCTCACAGGCCCCGCGCTTTCAGGTGGCTCAAGCCCCGTCTTTTTTACAGTGTATGTCTGGAGGCGTAGAAAATGGAATTGGCGACTTTCCTGCTTGAAAGGTAATTACTGCTGCTTGATTTACATTACGTTTGATTTGTAATTGTTAAAACTCTGTGGTGCATGTGTTGTTTGTGTGTGTGCAGCAGCCTCCTTGTGGGCTGCTGTAAGTGAGGTGTGTGCACATAGAGAGAGAGAAGCGCTGCAGTAATATGCTTTTAACAGTGCATGTTATTTTACTGTGATGTTGCTGTCGGTCTAACGTGAGATTGTTAGACAATACTATAACAGTACTGCTCATAATCTAACCCAAACCATTCACAGTGTAGGTAAAAAGATAAATGCAGATGTAACAGGTGTGTCAAAATACTTTATGATTTATAATTCATAAAATAATTTAAGTCATTCTATTTTTTCATTTTGCCAACATGTTTTATTGTATATTTCGTTTTTATATTTTATTTGAGAGCTTGTTTTATTTTCGCAATCTGTTGTGATTATGTCACATCCTGCTATGTCAAATCCTGACAGTCAACTTCGCTTCGAGAAGTGAGTATTTAACTGCGCTTCAGTTCATACCGAGTTAAAACATGGTAAAAAATAGAAATAAAAAAAAAAAAATTGAATGGTGGTTAAAACTATACTCTGTGAGGCTCATAGACCTTTTTAATAACATGTTACCTGTTTGGTTTGAGCGTTTGGAAAGTTTTATTTGATGTACAGCACTTTGTAAATGCGAATTAGGCAAACTTTAAGCTAGAGCATCTGAGTAGTTTCTCGTGGTCTGTTGTATTTTCTTTTCCCTTTAAAAGGTGTGCATGTAGAAGCCCTGTCTAAGAAGTTGCTGTCCTGAATGTATTTTATTTTGAACACGAGTGAAAATAATTCTGCTCCAGTTGGCAAGAAAGTCCTTGGTATTCCTCTCATTCATCACACAACGCAGATAACTTGTAGCACACAGAGTGGCAAAGCCACACCGACTACACAATGCAGGTCCCATTAGAATATGTATTTTCTCAAACAATAGTCCTCCTAACACAATAAGGAGCACTGAGGTAATCAGCTTTGGCATTAACTGGCTTGTGTTTGCCGTTTTAACTTGTAGGTAAAGCTTAGCATTTTTTGTCCTCTGCAGAATATTTCTTAGATTCAAAGAGAGAGAGAGAGAGTAACTGAAGTGTCAAAAGATTAACATTGCTGTGACGGATGAGAGAGAAAAAGAAGAGCCATTCTGTCAATCAAAGTACCGGCAGCTACCAGGTAGCTTGGTGTCTTAATGAATCAACATCTCTCCCCTTTGAAAGGACAACTGCATGATGCACACTGGTGTCTTGTTTGGTTGAAAAAGGATGGTGTGAAGACAAGAGAATGGCAAGAAAATGAACCCTCAGCAAAGGATGTAGTGTACGGTACTATGCTATAGTACATGACTGGATGTCTGAGATAAGGAGGAGTAGGAAAGTGTTTTAAAAGATGAAAAAAAATCCAATGTGAATTATTCAGGTCCTTGTAGAACTTTAAAATTAAACTGAATAGCTGAATAGGAAATCAGCACCTGCTTTAGTTATTACTGTATAACATATTGTTATTGCATAATTCTATACATTTGGGAATCTGGACAAGATTTTCCTTTTGTTATTTTTTATTATTATTTTTTATTATTCTTTTAATATATTTTAATTTAATCAATATCATATCAATATGCCAATCGCAAGCGGAATGGATGGGCATGGAGAGAAAAATGTGTGCATGATATAACTGTTTGTAAATTATAAATTAGACTGTGATCACTAACCACACATGAATAAAAAGTTGATCACAAAAAAACAAAAACGTGAATATACACAATTTTCTAATAAAAGAAGTTAAATAATAGACCACTCCTCCCCCTTAAAATGTTATAATTTTTTTTTAATCTACACAAAATCCAGTATGATTCCAATCTGTCAAAGAAGATACCATGCAGAAAGAAGGAATACGCAGTCACTTGAAATAAACATGTCCTATCACATAAATAAACACAAAGACACAAGGTTGCATCAATCTAATGTTTAGACGCTCTCTCAGTGTCACACCAATTATCCTTAATGAAAACGTGCTGAGTAGATAGAGCTTGAATAGGTTATGGTTACACTATATTCATTCCATGTATTTACCATATCTATTGTTTGACTACCTCTATTCATCCAAGGGTAGACACACTGTATAACCAACGAAAAATGGAACTCCCTAGTTGTACTTTTATTTATTTAGTTTTGCATAATGATATTAAAATGATTGTGATTCTGATTCATATAGTGTGAAGCCATTGTCCCCTTGCACATGTGTAAATAAAATTAAAAAATACATAAATTGTGTCGGAGATTGCTTTTAGGATTTCCTTTGCATTACTGCTGTGCATGTAAGTTTTTAATCTAAATGGCTATTATAGGCTTGATCAGCCAGTGTAGGAAAGATGATGTTGATATTTTCAAGGCTTGGCGTTCACAACGGGTTTCTTTTAATGGCAGTAACGAGGCCAACCCTATAACTGTTCTTTGCACGTTATATGCAGTAAAGTGTTCTTGCACCATCTCTCTCACATATGAGGAATTTTAAGCCTGAAAAAAAGAAAATATCTGCGGTTCTTTTTTATTACTTGGTGTGAAAGATGCTGGAAAAATATCACTTGAGAAGAGGCCTTCACTTCCAACAGATAGTGGTGGGAAACAACGTCCCATCCACACATTCCTTTAACGGGTGAAATAATAATAGCTAATATTTCAAAAGGTCAAGTTATAAAACAAATATATTGATTATTGCCCAGCACTGCAGGCAATGCTGACATGAAAAACTGCTTTGGTGTCATTAAGGCTGCTTTCACACATATAGTCGGGTGGACTCGTGCGGTTCAGGCGGTGAATCTGCAATTTTGTTGCATTTTTATTTGGTCTGGTCCGCTTTCACACTACTCCTCATCAAGCGCACTAAACTTTCTGAACGTCACACAAGCAAAACGGTTGGTCGCCTATTGGACAGAATACTTCCGCCTCCAGTAACAAAACAACACTTCTGTCAGAAAAATGCATTTTCCAAAAAAAATCCTAAAACAAACCTCCCAGAACCGTAATTAAGAATAATTCAAAATAACCCATAAGGTCCGACAACCTGCGTTAATGCGCTACATAAATACTGAGATGAACCGCTTTGTTTCACACCTGCTAGCGTTCAGAAGCACCTGTAAAGTTGTGTAAAGTTGTATCATATGTGAAGATGTGAGAATGTATGCACAAGTGTGCAGTCATGGCTGACTATGTGAACAGTTTGGGAAGAGAGAGAAGTGAAATAAATGATGTCAAAGCGGGTCTGAAAATGGATGGATAGATGGATGGATGGATATTTGTGTGTGTGCTGCTTGCAGGAGCCCTGGGTGTGTGAGCGTGTCTGTTGCCATGACGATAATGTGTGTGATTGCTGTGTGCCGCTGGCCAGTCACTGTTGGAGTTGCTCCATCACAATTGCGCTTCAATATAATGTCCTATATTTGCTCCCACTTCCTATATTTGGTCCTGGTTTGCTTCCTCACATCATAAATACCACCCCATGCTTTGCTTGAGGCGAATCGAAACTCACATTTTATAAAAAACCAGACTTTGCATGTTTGCTCCGCACCAGACTGCGTGTGAGCTTTTACCCTCTCGCAAAAATACTTGACTATCCGAGGAAACGAAGCATGGTGCGGATCAAAGGAGTACAGTATATGTGAAAGCACCGATAAGTGATTCAATGAATTGCTGGCTGTGCTTGTAAAACCATTGACGGTAATTGTAAATATGTTTTCAAACTTTTACACATTTACACTCTTATGAGACTTGTGTGAATATAAAATTATACTTTGAAAATCCACCTCAGGTGGAACATGGAGCTATGCAAATTCCTTGGAGCCAGTATATCCACGAGTCGAGGAAAATGCTTGGCAAGCAACTACTGAACAAATATTCTCACCCGCTGCAATAACTGCTTTAATACCTTCGCAAAGAGTATTGGTGAGCATTGACATGAAAGAGTAAATGTCAAAGTCAGGCGGTATATCCTAGTGTAGGATTTACATAGATTGTACTGACACCTATCTCCATCTCATATAGAAAATGAAATACGTATTCAATCTACATTCTGATATCTTTTCAAAGATACAACAAGCACAACATATCTTATAAGGGTGGAGTTTGTTTGCAACCTGGCAGTAAATGTGCAGCCTTTGCACAGTGTGGAGCTCAGATTATCTAATCATTGAAAGATGATACACTGCATAATGCATAGAGCTAAAGTCAGCACGTCACAGAGTGGGTGATTTTTTTTTTTTTTTTTTTTTTAAGCATCGTTTTTGTTGTTGTTTAGCTCAATATAAATCTAATGAAATGCCACATTGGAAAAACAAAAGGAAGAAATAAAGATTTCCACACAGACAGACAGCCATGCGTGGTTTTATTTTGACATTTGCCTTCAAGGGATTAATTATCTAATTACATGAAAAGAAAAGCAGATAAATCACGAAAACAGGAAATCATAGCATTTTTTATTTTGCATTCATGACTCTCAAACATTTCTTTTGAAGTGTCTGGTTACAAATTATTTTGCAATAGCTTCTTAGCTTTTTATTAGTAAATACAAAGTTGCATCTGAATATTCACATCACTGTCATTGAGGGGTCATTCAGTTTAAGGTGTGGTGGCAAAATTGATTAATTATGTATACTCATATATTTGCTTTTTGATCTCATTCAACTTAATACCCCAATTTGTAACTTTCCACTCCTGTCTGATGTCTTTTCCTCTTCCTGCAAAGTCAGTGGACCCATACTGACCTTCCCCCCCTGGTCTCTTCTTTGTTGTCTGTGGAAGGGGGGAGGTGGGACAGTGGGGTATAAATGTGTGTGAAAGGAACTTTTGGTCCCTTCTTCTTCACGTCTCTCCTCTGGCCAGAGGAGACCACTTCTTTGTCTATCCCGCTTTGTACCTTTTTATTTAGTTTAGATTAAATCATTGTTTTATAACTTCATCATCTCTCCTGTCTGGTCTTCATCATTTATCACCACAGAGTGTGTTTTCAAGTCAAAGACGAGGTAACCGTAAATTTCACCGTAACAAAGGCCACTGGTGAAATGTTTGCGCAAGCATCATGGTTTTTGAACACATCCATTTGATACAAATTCAGGTAAAAGATGTAGCACAAAATAATTCTGTTAATTCTACCTTAACACAATAAGTGTGATAGCAAGAGCACACCCCTGCATGATATTTCAGAGATGTCGCGACCAAATGATTTAGAAATTGGTGAAACTGAACAATGGTTCAAGAATTAAAAAACAAACAAAAATATGCTGGTATCCAGATGTTGGCATATTGACAATGGTGTTAAACCATTAATTGTATGAAATAGAAATTACCCTGTCCTAAAATACCTCCTGTGCTGCATACATTGATCATATGTCACATCTAATAACACCTATACAGGAAAGTAAAGTAAATTCCAACTGGAATCCCTTAATTCTTAACTGATTCAGCAACACATATTTTGTCTAAGTCAAAAACCTTCAGAGATTCTGATCAACTATAATGATGAAAAACATGGTTTATCTATGGTTTTAGAAAGACAATCAATAGCTGCATTTCCATTACCTTTGGAAATGTGCAAAATTTATATACCGCTTAAAAAATGGTAATAGAAACACCTGAATTTTGAAAAAAAGACTGAAATATCGCAAACAAGTTTTTACGCTTTCATAAGGAGGAATTTCAGACGGTTCAATATTGAAATGTGTCGCAAAAGCGCTATGGAAAAGTTTTCCTCAAATACACGCCACAGAATGTGACTCACATGGTTACATGACCACTTATCTCCGAGAAAACATGACGTGGTACGTTTAGACAAAAGAGGAGACCAGGACATTTCGTTTAGAGCGTCCATCATTCTGCAGCAAAGTCCCGCAGGATGAGATTTCATGGTAGTTACGAGGTTCCTGCCCAAAACAACCTTCATTGGAAACACGTTCAAAGCACAATTATACTTTGTCGACATTCAGAAATATCGCTTTTATTTTGCCCAAATCTGTAATAGAAACCCAGCTATTGACACTTCTCAAATAGATCCGACTTGTGAAATGTCGTCTTGGAGTGGGGTATGGGGACGACAAGAATATGTCTGATATTGTTAATAAATCCTTCTTCAAGGTTTATTCCAAGAGTGCAGAGAGATTTTTTACAAAGTCAGACAGAAATAGATTATTAATACTCATCACTGGGGTCAGCTGTAAAATCCAGTGTGTGTCCATGGTTAGTTATTGTCTAACTTGGCAGTATTAAAAACAGCAGTGACCTCCAGTGTCAGAGTAGTATAGGACTCATTTTCAGCTCTGGACTTTTATGCCTCAGACCACACTTTTAAGATAAGGACCTATTAGTATTCAAATATCGTAATTGTAACCTTACATGTTAAATGTTCATTCAAGCCTTATAATTCAGTGTGTTTTTCTAAAAATATTTCCTATTCAGGGAAGGTAAGGGTTTTGTGTCAACGTGGGTGCACATCTCCAAGACTATTCTGAAAGGTATCTTCCACTTTTTTTTTTTTTTTTTACAAATGTGGCCTTACATCTTTGAAATGTCCTTATTAGAAAATCTATGCCTGACAAAATGCATTCTTTTGCACCATATTTATGAGCCGAAAATAATCTGTGACCGTAAGGGGCGACTGTTCCAACCAAGATCGGACTGCTGCTCAGAGCAGCTGTTAGCTTAGCATAGTTAGCTTTAGTGTGCCGAGTTGCAAGGTGGCGCCTATGTTTGGCTGTGCCGCTGCCTCTCTGTTACAATGTCGGTTTCCTGCATCATTTCTAATAATCCCTGCCATCATATCTTTTCTGATGACCAGCGATTGTTTTGTAGCTGTGCAGACGTATGATTGCAGCTCGCTTTTCAATATCAAAGCGGCGATGGAACACCGCTTCAATGACTGGGACAGCTACAGGAACACTTTCCCGCCCCTGTTCGTGTGCGCCCCCAATTCCCAGGATTACCTGTTGCTGGTGCGACCCCCGGGCAACCCCAGAAAGAAGGAGAGACACAGAGGCTGCAGGCTGGCGTCCTGGCCCTGATCTGATGAACCGTATGGTGTCTGTCAGGCTTCAGGCCGCATGGTGTCTGTCAGGCTTCAGGCGACCTGTGCGAGTCTACAGGTGGCTGCAACCCGTTCCCTTCCAGCAGCAGGACGTGACGACGTGGTGACGTATCGTTCATTTCCTGTTTGCACTCTACCGCTGCTTGCAGCGTTCTACTACTGTGTTCTGCTAACGCTAATCAAACTTGTCATTGAAAACACTTGTTTTAATTTTTTACCGTACACTTAAACGTACGAAGGTTAAGTAAAGAGCAACCTCGCCTCTTAGAGGCAGTATAATCTCCTTTAAACTTCCTTTTTGTCCTTAGCTTAGCTTAACTTAGCTTAAATTTAGCACCTATGGCTTCTCTCTCCTCTCCTCCGCTCTCCTGCCCGGTGTGTCAGATGTTTAGTTACTCCTCGTCCTCCTTTAGGGACAATGGTAGTTGCATAAAGTGTAGCGTACTGTTAGATATGGAGGCGAGGATCAACAATCTGGAGAAGAGGTTACGCACCCCTGATACCAAACCCGAAGCTAGCAAGCAGGACCTAGCCGGTGTGGACCGTGCTAGCGCTAGCTCTAGCTTAGCTTCCCCCCGGCCAGCAATGACTGGGTTACTGTCCGTGGTAAGCATAGTCGAAGGTCAAAAAGCCGCTCGGGACACCACCATGTTCACGTCTCAAACAGGTTCTCCCCCCTCCGTGAGGACAACACACTCACCGGGGAACAAACTCTGATAATTGGCGACTCCATAGTGAGAAACGTGAAGCAAGCGAAGTCAGTGGGCATTGTGAGGTGCATTCCAGGGGCCAGAGCGGGCGACATAGAATCAAATCTAAAGTTGCTGGCAAAGAGTAACCGTAAGTTTGATAGGATAGTCCTCCATGTCGGCACTAATGACTCCCGACGTCGTCAGTCGGAAGCAACCAAAGTGACCATTGAATCAGTTTGTGCTTATGCTAAAACAATGTCGGACTCCGTAATTTTCTCTGGTCCCTTACCAAATCTGACCAGTGATGACATGTATAGCCGCATGTCATCATTTAACCGCTGGCTATCGAGGTGGTGTCCAGAAAACGAGGTGGGCTTCATTGATTATTGGAGATCCTTCTGGGGAAAACCGAACCTCATAGGAAGAGATGGAATCCATCCTACTTTGGAGGGAGCATCTCTACTATCAGAAAACATGGCACAGTCACTGTTATGACATCTCATGGATGAGACCATGTTACAGAGGTGGAGTCCTCCACGCCCCTCTGCGCTTGCCTTAGGACAGTTTCCTTCCTAACTGTCCTAAGTTAGGAAGGACTTAGGACATCGCCATGACAACTGTTCATGGCGATGAACAGTTGTCATGTTCATCGCCATGACAACTGTTGTGATGGTGATGAATATTATTTTATAGAGACGGTGTCTGTCCCTCGACCCAAATTTCACAATGATTTTAACATAAAATCAAATAAAAGAGCTATCAATTATAAAAATGTGAAAAAAATTAAAATCTCAAATCTAGAAACACCAAAACATAAAACCATTAGATGTGCTCTATTAAATATTAGATCACTGAGATCCAAATCTCTACTAGTAAATGACCTTATCTCAGAAAATAACTTTGATTTATTCTGTTTAACTGAAACATGGCTGTATCAAGATGAATATGTTAGTTTAAATGAAGCCACTCCTCCCAGTCATTTAAATACTCATATGCCATGAGACATAGGCCGTGGAGGTGGTGTAGCAGCTATTTATCATTCCTCTCTCCTAATCTATCCTAAACCAAAGGCCAGTTACACTTCCTTTGAAAGCCTGGTTCTAAATTTATCTCATACCGAATCAAAAACCTGCCAGCCAGTCTTATTTGCGATATTTTACCGTCCTCCAGGCCCTTATTCTGAATTTCTATCAGAATTCTCTGAGTTAATATCAAACTTAGTCCTCAGTTCTGATGAAATACTGATAGTAGGAGATTTTAATATCCATGTTGACATAGTGATAGCCTGAGCTCAGCCTTTATGTCCCTAATAGACTCAGTTGGCTTTTTTCAAACTATTAATGAAGCTACTCATCGTTTAAATCATACTCTTGATCTTGTTCTAACATATGGCCTTGATATTAATGAACTAAAAGTCTACCCTGAAATCCTCTGCTATCAGATCACTTTTTAATATCTTTTAACATTATCCTAGAGGATCTCGCACTGTGCAATAAAATAGTTACGAGTAGAAATCTGTCCAATAGTGCTGTGGCTAAATTTAAAGAGGCCATTCCTGCTGCCTTAAACTCAGTGCACCATCCAATAAATAACTATGATATTAATTATAACCCCTCTCAACTGGATCTGCTTGTCGATAGCTCTGCTAGTCTACTAAAATCCACCTTGGACTCAATTGCCCCATTGAGGGAAAAAACTATTAAACGTCAGAGGAAAGCTCCGTGGTTTAGCTCTGAAACTCACACACTCAAACAAACAACCCGTAAATTAGAGAGAATGTGGCGCTCCAATAAAATGGAGGAGTCACGAATACTCTGGCAAGAAAGCCATAGTAAATATATGACAGCCTTACGACATAGTCGATCTACATACTATTCCTCACTAATTGAAGAAAATAAAAATAATCCGAGGTACCTTTTCAGCACTGTAGCCAGGCTAACACAAAGTCAGAGCTCTATTGAGCCCATGATTCCTCTAGCCCTCAGCTGTGAGGACTTTATGACATTTTTTAACGATAAAATTCATAAGATTGGAGATAAAATTAGCCACTCCCTGCCTTCACCTGGGCCTGCTGTACCATTAAATGTAAATAGGCCTAACCTAAACTGTTTCACACATATAGGACTTCAGGAACTTAACTCTATTATTTCATCCTCCAAACCATCGACCTGCCTTTCAGATCCGATCCCAACTAAGCTGTTTAAAGAAGTTGTTCCCCTAGTCTGCCCATCTTTGTTGGAGACAATAAATATATCCCTATCAATAGGCTACGTCCACTGAAACAGCACTGCTGAAAGTGTCCGGTGACATCATGAAGGCTGCCGACTCTGGTAAATGTTCCGTTTTAGTCCTGTTAGACCTGTCGTCTGCGTTTGACACGGTCGATCACGGAATCTTGTTTAAGCGACTGCGGGATGTGGTCGGCATGTCTGGCCCTGTGTTAGAGTGGTTCAGATCTCACCTGACTAGTAGAACGTTCTCTGTGTATGTTGCGACTGTGGCCGTAAGGGGAGTTTTGTATTCTGTTTTTATCTTGTATTCTGTTTTTGGAGGAGAGTGAGTGCTCTGTCGTCGTGTGAATCTTTTTCTGTCTCTTTTTTTCCAGTGTGAGTGAGTGCTGTGAGTGGATCTTTGTGTTCCAGGTGGTGCTGTCTGATTGGAGGAGACAAGCTGCACTGATTGGTCCTCCACCAATAAAAGGCAGCATGCAGCTGACTTCAGGAGGAACCTCTGACAGCAGCACAC
Organism: Gouania willdenowi; assembly: GCF_900634775.1. Classification (NCBI taxonomy): domain Eukaryota; kingdom Metazoa; phylum Chordata; class Actinopteri; order Blenniiformes; family Gobiesocidae; genus Gouania; species Gouania willdenowi. The sequence continues at coordinate 18,089,444 of NC_041046.1, read as the reverse complement.
CTCGTTGTCCCCAGCCTCCAAAGACTGAGACCTTTGATTGTAGTTATGACTTTGTTCATTTTCTCTGCCTTTGTTATTTTCGTCAGTGATTTTCTGGAGCTTTAGAAAAGTGAGTGTTAGACTGCCTCCTTAGTTTTGATCCTGCTTTTTGTTCTTTATTGCTTTGTAAAATACTTTTGAAACACCTATAAATTGTAAATATCCCTTATGTTTGTTTGTTTAATCATTTATTTGGGGACTGGGGACAAATATCTTCCTGTGTAGTATGGTGTGTACCTACCTCCTAGATGGGTGCATAACAGTGTCCTCTAACAATATGATGTCAGAAACTGCAGACTTAAAGTGGGATGTACCCCAGGGTTCGGTCCTTGGGCCGATTTCATTCCTGATTTATTTACTTCCTCTTGGCGAGCTAATCCAGCAGTTCAGTGAGGTCTCCTATCACCTGTATGCTGATGATCTCCAGCTGTACTGCTCTTTCAAGTCCTCCAAACCTCAGAGACTGGTTTCACTCACAAACTACCTGGCCAAAATAAAGCAATGGCTAAGTGAAAATAGCCTCCAGCTGATTTCCTGTAAAACAGATTTCCGAGTCGTTGTCCCGGACAGTATTGTGCCTCTTATTAAGCAGCACCTTGGCACCCTAAGTAGCTCTGTAAAAGGTAGTCTGAGAAACCTTGGAGTAACCTTTGATGAAGGGATGTCCCTAGAACGGCATTCTAAACGGCTCATCAGGAACTGTTTTTTCCATTTGAGAAACATCTCTAAGCTGGGGAATGGAGAGGCACCATAACAGGGTGGTGGGTAACTTCACACATTTGGGCCTGTCGGGTGGGGGCCGGGCCCCTCTGTTGATGACTGGGGCGCCGTGTGGGGATCGGGAGGGTGCGGTTGGGCATGGCGGGGCGGTGGGTCTCTGGGGGGCGTGGGGGGTGTTGCTGGGGGCTCTCTTTGCGGGGTCTCTCCGGGCGGTGCCGGCCTGGTGGGGCGTGGGGGTGCCCCTTCCCTACGGGTGAGGCTTGGTGCTTGTCTCGTCTCCTGGTTGCCTTGGGGGCACGCCTTGCGGCGTGTAGGTTTGGGGTGGCCTGTCGCGCCAGTGTGGGGGGTGGGCGCGCTGGGGGGTGCTGGCCTCTGCGACGGGGTTGGGGCGGGGTTGCTTAGCACTCCGGGATGGTGCTCTTTGCTGGGGGGCGGCTCTAGCTGTTCCGGTGGTTGAGGTTGGTATCGGCCGCTTGGTAGGTCTGTCCTGCTATCTGCGGGCGGGCAGGTGGGTGGGTTCTGCGTCTTTGGCGGGGGGCTGCTGCTCCGCATCGGTTGTGTGCCGTTGGGGTGCCTCGCTCCCGTGGTGGCGGCAGCTGGTCGCCTTTGCGCTGTCCTGTGGGGGGGCGGGGCCTGGGCTGCTGTTCTTGCACCGTCTGGGGCTGTGCGGTCTTGCTGGGCTGTGTTCTGTTCGTGGGCTGGGGTGGGGGGCGCCCCCCATGGGGGTTTGGCCCGGGGGCTCGCCCTTGGGGGTTCCCTGTGCTGTGGTGGTGCCCTTGGGGTCCGGCGGGCCTGGCCGGGCCGGTCCTGGCGGGGGTCTTCCAGGGCAGGTGGTGCGGGCCGTGCCCTACCATGCCTGTGGGTGCGGCGCCCTGTGAGCTGGGCTCTGCTGTGTGGCTGGGCCCTTTGGTTGGTGGGGGCTTTCTAGAGCTCATTGCGCGGGCGGCATCAAGGAAAGGCAATCTGGCGCACTCTGGGGTGCCTGGTCGGTGTGCCTGTGGGCCGGCGGGGCAACTTGCAGCATCCCCTTGGTGCCCTCGGCGACTATGGGCGTGGTCGCTGTCCCTGGGGATGCTGCTCTTGGTGCTGCTTCCGCTCCGGGTCCTTCTGGCCTGGGGTCTGGTCCCTGCTGGCTCTGGGCCAGCCTGGCCGTCTGCTGGGCGTGGGCCTTGGCTCCGCTGCTGGGGTCTCGGGCGGGGGGCTCTCTAGGCCCTCCCTTCGGTGGTTGGGTGCTCGGGTGTGGGTGGGTGGGGGGGGTGGGGGGCCTTGGGGTTGGGGGTTGGGGTCGGTGGCGGGATGCGCTGGGTGCTCGGCTGCTTGGGGCTTCCTCGGAGGTGTGTGTGGGGGAGCGGTGGCTGCCTCTCAGCCTGCGATCTTGGGGGCGTCTGGGGGGTAGCTCGGCCGTGGGGGGGTGGCCTGGGGCTCCCTGGCCCCCACTCTTTCTGCTGGCCTGGCTGTATCTGCGAGCCCGGGGCAGTTCCTGGATTTGCGGTAGCGGTTTTTTGCACATATACTGGTATACAATGCACTGGCACGCCTTGGGATGTGGGATAAAACTCATACTGGGCTTAACTTTAGACACATTAATCCCAAATACCTGTTTTAGGTACCACTCACTCATTTCCCCTGTCCACAGCCACCACCATTATAGCTAAGCTTCACTCTTGTCACTATACTGGCTCGATTACACAACATAATGCGCAGAATATATTCTAAAAAAAAAAAAAAAAAAAAAAAAAAAAAAAAAAAAAAAAAAAAAAAAAAAACAAATACTTACAATTGTCTGTCTTTTTTAGAACCTTTAACTCATGGAACAAATTTCCTAGGGACCTGAAAGACATGTCAACTTCATGCATATTTAAAAAAATCTTTAATATCATATTTTTAACAATCTTAATGTACATATCATGTATTTTTTTTTAATCTATTTGTTGGTGTAATGAAAATGTGTCTTGATGTACCTTTTTATGTAATGTTTCTGTATATTTTAACTGTCTTCAATTTTTCTGTTCTCTTATGTACTAAAATCTTTTTTATGGGCCCCAGGAAGATTAGCAACCCCCATGGTGGAAGCTATTGGTGATCCAATGAAAAAATAAACAAATAAACAAATACCTCTTCCCCAGAAAATTTAAATAAAATAAGGGAACAGTTGCTCATTGTAAAAAATCTGAGAAAAAAGCTACTTTGATGACATAGTCATGCAAAACCATTGTTAAAAATTGAACAAGGCTTTCGACCCAGTATACGGTTGCTGCTCTACATGAAGATTCATTTTTTGCCATAAGGTCTTGAAACAATCATATTTCTCATGCTACTAGAGGCCTTCCACTTACTTCAAAAAGCCACTGATTACACCTGTGAAACTAGGTTAAAACAGTCCTTGCTTACGGTGATCATTGCTCCAACTTCAACAGTACATCTTCATGAGAGAATAGTAACGAAGCTTGCTTTAAACAGAGATAAACTGATGGTGCTGCCTCTCTCATTCTTAACGCGACTCCTGGGGCCTCATTTATAAAACTGTTCATAGATAGATCACTTTAGCTGGTATACGCTAAAAACCAGGAAGTGCATACGCAACTCAATCACAACCTACTCTCAGGTTGTCGTACATGAGAAAATGCGTTTCTCGACCCATATTGTGCCTATAACAGGTCCAGTGAACGCCCTTGATGAACATTCACTGATACAAATTTCATGATGGACCGAGCGGAAAAACGAGCGAATAAAACAGGATTTACTCAATGCGAGGTGGAGGTATTAAAGGTCCTATATCATGCTATATTAATACCTTCCAAAATCAACTACAGCCACATATGGGGAATGTTTTACGTAAAATATTCATTTATTAGGAAAGAATTATTTTCTTTCAACCCGGAAGTTCACAGTTTCTCAGAGCGCCGCCTCTCCTCCCATTTCATGACGTAGCCCTAGAGCCTCGGCAGCATGGGCAACATGCACGCCCACCAAACTTTGTAAACAGTTCCAGAGATGTAGGAGCGTTCAAATAAAAAGACAAAGAAGTAAGTATGGCTAACATTTCGCTAGAGATTTATTTGTACTTAAGGCTGTGGCTTCTCCATCAGTGGGTTTTATTGTGGGAATTGTTCCGGTTTGAAGACGTAATTTACTGGACGACCCACTTTGGAACTGGCCAAGCAGTCTTCTGTAAAGTGACAGTCACAGATGATGGATGGCGTGTTGCGAGTTCCCAGAGATAAATTACAACCACTTTTGGAAAGTCGACTCTTCTTTGGGAAGTTTGAACAATTTCCGAGGACTTCCGCAGTCAAACACGCATTTTTGGTTACCGGACATTATTATTAAAACAAAGTATGTTTATTTTCCCTGTGCAGACTGGATAAGAAAGGACAATGACCATCCAAACAGATGTTCTTCGGCCGCACGCATGCCTGTAGCACCAGAGAGAATGGGTGTGTATGTTCACTGTGGAGGTGCGGTACCGCCAGCAGACACTTGCTGGAGGGGACGGTTCAGAATTCTAGTAACCACTAGAATTTGAACCGCTCAGTTTTCAGAAGAAGGCAGAGAAGCAGCTCAGAAAGCAGAATTATTGACTATTTCTCAGAGATGAATGAAGGAATGCCAATAATACTTTGGGAGTATTTTTGATAAGGAATTAACATTGTAACAAGGTTAAAAGCTCAACAATTTTATTAAAAGTGTAATTGTTAAGGTGGACACATGCAGGAGAGAGTAATTTGGTGACACAAGTGCCAGAAAGGCAGATGAGTTGCATTGCCTCAGAGCGTCAGACTGTGACTAAGGTGAAAAAGAAGGGTCCTGCCAATAGGTCTTGCTGGTCTCTGAAGATCCTCTCCCTCCAAAATCTCCCATACAGCACGTCCTCCAGCAGTGCCAAGAAAAAGCGACTTTACTAGGGATGGGCGATACGGACTAAAAAAAAATATCCCGATAATTTCTGGTATATATCACGATAACGGTAAACATCAAGATGAAAAAAAAAAAAAAAAGCAATTTCCAACTTAAAGTGTAAACAGGTTCCTTACAAACACAAATATATCTGAATACATCAACAGTAAACACATTAAAAAAGGCTACAATAACTGCTGACTTTAAGAGCTCATGAGCTGATATTTTAAGGAATATATTAGTGCATGTGGGTCACTCTATTAGTGTTATTGTATGTAATTCATTTATTTTCTCACTTAAAATGAAATTATTTTCTAAAAAATAGCAAGCACATGAAAAGCAAAAATCACTCCATCAGTGTTTTTATTGTTGCTTAATCTTGTTTCATTTAACTTATGAGTTACATGAAGTTATGGTTGATAAATATCTCTCTGATTTCCAATAATTAAACCAGATCAAGCTGATGATTTAATCATTCAGGATATTTATGTGTAATAATCTAAATAGTTACATTAGTTTAATGGGACCAGCTTTGTCTTGTGAACGTGTGAAATATAATTAAAAAATATTGCGTTTCACTAGTTGGGATGGATGAATAGTGACATTATTATTTATGCTAACATTTATTTCACACAACATGTGACATGTTTTTAATCTTTCATAGTAAAGTGTTAAATATGACCATAAACAAATCGATGGCTCTTTGTGGTTTTATGACAGTAAGACGTGTTCTTTTTACTTGGTCTATTCCTTATATGGAGAGGTTAGCATTAGCGCTTAGCCCAGTCTGTGAGTCGGTAGGTTAGCTTAGCATAGTTAGCTTTAATTGAGTTTCCAGTTCATAATTGTTGCTGGGGGTTCATCTCTGTACCCATGTTTGTGGAACTTTGGGTGGATCTGATGGAGGAACTTGGATTGGTTCACTTTGTTGGATGGTTGTCTGATCTTAACCAAGTAGCGGTCCGTGTTGTATCGCAGCACGGCAGCTTCAGGTAGCCGTGACGAGCACCGCCGTCTCTGTGTGTGTGTGAGGGCTGGTGGCAGGAGCGGCGGTGGTGCCGTGAACAGCTCTCCGCTCTACAGAATACTAGGTTGTTGACAACAAACTTGTGGGTAATTTTTTCCTCCTGGAACAAGGTTTTTTCGGGGCATTTCTGGCTAAATTGAGCCGTGGCCCCTGCTAATTTCCGACATGGGCATTTATCGTTTCTATCGTGCGATGACATTCTTACCGGTGAAAATGTTTTTGACAATATATTGTGAACGACGATATAACGCACATTCTTAGTCTTTACGCATTGTGAGTGAGTGCCTTTTTATAATAGCTATGGGTATTGTAGCCAGTTGATCAGAAGTTTGTCCTGTCATTTTAATTACAGATATTATTGATAATATAAAACTGTATTTGTAGGCACACACAGGTTCACTCATGCACGCCCTGCTGCTTAAGCATAATTTTTTCCTCCTTTGTTTTTGAAAATATATCTTTCATATATGATGTGGTGAAATGCACAATGTTCGATTATTTAACACAAATGTATCAATTTCTCAGAGCTGTCTTTAATTTCATCATCGTTGGGGGCGGAGTTTCCCGTTTCTCATGATTTCGTGCGTACGGCAGAACCAGAGCAGCCGTGGAGGTGCGCACATTGTCTCGCCAAGTTTGTTTTTTATGAATCCCAAACGTTGCTTATAAGTGGCGTACGCTTCCTTTTGTACGTACGCAGGGTTTATAAATGAGGAGTCCACTTCTATGAGTTTGCTTACTTTAAGTCAAGTCCACATGAAATATAGTGTGGCCCAGTATGACTAGATTTCTTTATGTGCCATTAGAGAACATTTTACGTAAGCTACAAGGCTTACTACAATATATTCAAAACACACAGTGGTGTGTAGTCGTCGAAGCATTTCATATTAAACATGATTTGTCACAGGGCTGAGGGAAAATAAAGGTGGGACAGAATAATAAACACATACTGTTTGAATATGGTATGGAGGTTTGGGCCATACGCTCATACGACATGTCACATTTCCATTCTCCATCAGTGGGAGGACAAAATGCCTGAGAGGAAGGATTAGAGTTGTGAATCACTGATGGAATAACAGCCTCTTGTTCTTGCTTTGTAATTGTCTTTGGCATATTTACATGTTAAAAAAACAGAAATCTTTTGTTAGGTGCTGGCATGAAAATAGTGCTTCTATGAGTCAACAACAGCATTAAATATTCATGACTTTTATGGGGATAGCAGCGTTTAGGTTGGGCATGCCAATGAGAAATGGGCAGAAGGCTTGGATTAGGAGAGGTTGACGAAAACATTTAGGAGATTATGTTTCTGATTGGAATCATGGTTTACGGGCAGATTTATTCCAGGCATGGGGAGTGGGAGCAGTGGGATATTCTTTACCTTACCCACTTCTCCATCATCCATATGGAATTTTGACTTGCCATGTACAACAGGCTCCCCAGAGGTAGAGTGACATTTAGTTTTTGCAGCTGTGGGAGGGAGGAGGGTTGATTCACAAGGTGACACCCAGTTAAGAACTGTCAATATAAGGTCAGAAGCAGTCCAGTGCCAAGCATACAAAGTATACACTAAGCCTCCTGTGCAGCCATGCAGCTTCGATCAATGTTATATGAGAAGGTTGTAAACACCCAGATAGATCACTATGCACTTTTACACTGGATTGCATTACATGTCGAGCTCTGTGAGATTTGGGACAAAAAGGATGTGTTTCCAAAGTGAATTTGAAAAACAACAATGACAACAACTCAACTCTTGCATGTACTAGTAGATTGCTGTGGATTGTAACAAAAAATAAATAAAAAAAATGGAAAAAACTAAATACAGTGGGAAGCAATTCCAGCAGGTGAACTGCTTTTATGTTTCAGAAAGAACCTTTTGAAGGCAACATTGTATCTCTGATGTTTTCATGTCAGAAAAATGAGAAAGAGAGAAAGAAACGCAAACACCAAAACAGACTGAAACATGTACACACTCTCGCTGTGGGGAAAAAGTTCAGAGATGAATTTCTGTTCTTAATGTTGGACTTTGATCTGTTGTATTTGATGTGCGCCTGAAAGAACGAGATCCACCTTTTATTTCACTTCTTGCTTCTAACATCAAACAGTTCTCATTTTCTTGTACAGGAACCTGAAAAGTTTATAAAGTTTCCTGTGGGTTGCTATAGCCCACATATAATATGATGAATGCCACGAGCCAGATTTTTTTTCATTAGACATTTTGTTCTAAAAAAGACCTGTGTCCTCGTCAAGGAGCCATATTGTGAGCATGTGAAAAAGAGACCAGAGCATAAAATGATTCCAACAAATATGTCCTTTTCTATTTTGTGACTCAGTGTTCTTCTGAAAGCACAAGTTCTAAAAATGAGTGTATTAGGATTGATAGTAATTAAACACTGTGCACACCCATGTGTGAGTTGGTTGCTCAGTGATGTTAAACCTTCCATGTTGCAGATGCAGAACTGTTCACAAACTTTGACCCAGACATTCTTTAATTTACTTAATTGAACAATTGATTAATATTGAAAAAATAGATACGTTTATTCACCTGCTTCATTTAGTCAAGTTGTTGACAGAGTTGTAGATGATCAGATATCTACCAAAACATATATTTAGGTTATGTGAGAAGATGATGTTATGCCCTTTTACAAGATCCAATGCTTGCCCCACCCCACAGAGCATCCCATTGGACACTTAGTGTTTCACAAGAGGAGCTAGACCAGCATTTGTAAAGGAAATTAGATTTCTACTTTATTTGGGGATTTTATTTTATATCTGCAAATAACCCAAAACAAAATTATGAATTAACAAGAAATGGGATCATACTGTGCAAAATTCATCTTAGAGCAAAAACAGGAAAATGTTCCCATCTTTTAATAAAACAAAGCGGATCCGTCTACATCTTCAACACTAAGTTTTAATAAGTTTGCAGCCATGGTTTGTTTGACATTTTGCCTCCTCAGTTAATATGCGCATTTATTCATGTTTCCTACTTACACGCTACTTGCTTGATTTCTTATTTCTGTAGTATTGTTCATGTGGTCACGTTCATGTGAATGTTTTTAAAGTCTAAAGCAATGAACTAAATGCTACTGGCCACATTATTTCATGGTTGAAATGACAGTATGTTTTTTTAGTTGTGGCTCACGCTGAAGCTGCCTGAACAAATCCAAATGAGAGGAAGCCTCTAAGCATCTTCTCCATGGAAAAAAAAAACAAAAAAAACAACAACCAACCTTATTATTATTGCAGTACAGAAGGTCCTTTAAAATATTGTGCAAAGTTTATTGCTGAATGCTGAACTTTTTTGACCTGCAACTTCAATGAAGCCGAGTCTGATTTACTTGGTAATACTTTTTTTCGTATGTGTGTGAATAAAGCTACTTGACTTTTGGTATTCATGCAACACCTAAAAATAGACAATAAAAAAACACCATTTGATATTTGCATGCAAGATGTAAAAGTAACAAATAAGGAGCTGGTGTTTGCATCTGTGTAAAACACAGCAATAAAGAAATTAAATTTAAAAAAAGAACGATTTGTTTGTGAATGTCACAACTCTCCATAGCTGTCTTTTGAATCAATTTCATAGTCTTAACTATTGGTGCACAGAAAATATTCGGCCAAAAATGGCCCAAAAAGTGCATTTTCAGTTTTCACCGAAACACTTATCACCGAAATTACCGAGCCGAAACAGGATTAAATGATGATGCAGCAAAAGCTGCGACCTGCTAGTGCTCGTCTATATAATCAGCGCAAACTCTCTACAGCTTATATTAACCTTTATTTAGCTCTGATCACTTTATTAGTAAATATCTCCATATCCATAGTAGAGTATTTACTTAAATCTGATAGGAATATGACTATATCACAACAACAACAACAAAAAACACAATATACTACCACTAAATAGCTTATTGTGTGTAGACAAAATAACGAGAGAGACAGTTCATGATCATAAATGTATTTTCAGCAGCATAGCCTAAAGAGCCCCAGCACAAAAACAGCTTCATGGATATGACATTTGAGAGTTCTACAATTTTATAAGTGGTATCACTGATTTGGGGGGAAAAAAACATAAAATGACGCATTAAGAGTAAAATGCCGACGCATGATCTGAGGCGTATGCATGCTATCTGGTTCAATACATCTGAGCATTAAAGTATCTTCCAAACGAAAACAATGAAAAGTATAATCGCAAGTCGAGAAAAAATATTAGACCCGGCCCGAGCCCGACGGAATACGACCCGAATGAAGCCAATCTCTTTAAGCCTGAGCACGTTACAGCCCAACACTATTCACATCTGTGCATGCACATGTAGAATAATCAGAGGCCAGTTTCTTTAATAACTCAGCTTTATTTACCAGCCACTCATTCTGCATACAACTATAAGCTCCAGAACAAGTTTTTTTATATTTTTTATATTCGATTCAATTCGATTCATTCACTATTTGAAACACATCACTTGACCGTCATTTATTTAAGAACTTCTCTTCATTGGATGTGTTTTACTGGACTTCATTCACAGAACCAGACCTTCAATTACTTCTTTCCTTTTATTCAACGTATTGTTTGCAGGTAGGTATTCAGCGTGGGGAAAAACCTCAAAAGAAAATACACGGTACAAGAACAATATTCAGCAAAATACATTTTGCCTATGAACCTTTGCCAAGTATTACATTTTATTTTACAGTTTTAAATCAGTACTATTTTTTTCTTCCAATCTTAATTGATTAAATTAAATTATTAGTAATTTACTTGCATTTAAACAGTCACATTTTTACAGTATTTAACATTTTATAGTATTAACAAAAGTAACAAAACTAATCAAATATATGTATATAATCATTATTTTTAACCACTTGTTTTTAACAAAATCAAATTGTTAAAAGTAAGTTACCTTAATGTACTTTAATCTATGTATTTTTAAAGAGTTTAGAACCACAGCATTTTTAAGCAATGTAGATAATTTCTAAACTATTATTTTAACCATTTTATCTGAACTTATTTCTATTTCACATTAACCACCTCTAGTGTTAACTACACAGTTAACAGGGTACTTGAAATAAGCTTAATAAATCATTAAATTAAAGAACGACATCAAACCCAATAAACATTCCTCTTAACCAATAAACAATCTGCCAAACTTTACAAATTAATGAATAAGAAATGCATTCAACCTTTTGAATTACTTGTCCAAACAACAGAAGTTTATATGAAACCCATGGTTACTTTGAGGCGCTTACCAGCTGTCCATCCAAACACGTGAAGAGTCTTTACATCAAAGTTCAGTCCCAAAGAACCATTTCCTCTGTAGCAGATAAACAAACGCTGCCATTGCCCCAGTTCACCCATAACGACAGGTTAGTGTCATTAGAAATCAGGTGTGCACACTCACAAGTGGGAGGGGCTTCCACCTGACCCCTCCCCTGCTTAGCAGGAGGAAGGGCCAGAACTTAAATGCACTGTCTTTTCATTGGAGAAAAAAAATATTTAACCATCTTTCATTAGACCAGCCAGTTATCATTATCATTTATTTTGTATACATGAGTAGGATACAGTAAAACATTTAATATTGTAATTTTTTTAATCTTTAATCTCAATTGTAGCTAAACCGTAAGGGTTTTCTGAAAAAGTTAATTTTTTTATGAATCCTGATGGATGTCTTAATGAACATATGTCATTTGTTTGAGGGACGAAACCTCTGACAGGGAGGACGAGAGATAATGTGAATGTTTTAATGATTAAAGCAGCTTCTGATTCTGCCTTTCATTTGTCCAAATGCGTCTTTTTTGCTGCATTTGAAGATTTATGGCTTATAAACCGCATAACCAATGGCTCAAAAGGTGGTATTGTGAGCAACAAGACAAATATACCTACTACTTCTGAGAATGTTCTGACGATTTGTTCACAAAGGTTTTTAGGTGAAGACTGCAGCTGCTACTCTCTGGCCTAACCAAGCTTCTATCTCTAAAAATCTGAAAAATAGTAACAACTCACTGTATTTGAAGGAGGAACAGTTTAGTCAGAATGAACCTGAAGGTATTGGTTGAAAGAGGTCAAGTAGCGCAACATTTTGAAAACTTAATGATTTGAATTGATTAAAGAATGGGTGAACAGCTGAAGTTCAAAGATTCAGTTAAAAGTTAAAATAGCTGATGTCTCAATAGAAACCACATTATTTGCATTTCCTAAAGAAAATGAATTGGAGGATGTAGGTGTTGACCCATATTGCTAAACGCTGCATGAAGAAATGCAGAAAATGTGTGCAAGAAAACTGTTGAAGGTCCCACGTCGTGATATTTGTTCTAAGAACCCCAAAAACATAGTATTTGAGGTTTATTTTCCCAAACTTGCCGGTTTTCTAGAGTTTCAGCCTCTGAGAAGTCACTTTCTGAGCAACTCTACATAAACGGGCTGATTTGCGTCCTGCTTATGCATATTCATGAGTGGGCCATAGACAGGCCAGAAGAGGGCCCGCCCTCCTCCCACCCACTCCGTAGCCGAGCTCATGCTGCTTTGTAAACACAAGACAGAGCGTGGGGGCGGGACGTTCACCGGTACATACATAGACTGTAGAAAATTCATACAACATAGGGCGACCGTGGCTCAGGTGGTAGAGGGTCGTCTTCTGATTGAGATGTTGGGGGTTCGATCCCAGTACCTGACTATGTGTCGAACTGTCCTTGGGCAAGACACTGAACCCTAAGTTGCTCCCAGTGGTCGACTAGCGCCTTGCATGGCAGTCCTGTCCCACTGGTGTGTGAATGTGAGAGTGATTGGGTGAATTGGGTGTATAGCGCTTTGAGACTGCTTCAGTGTGGTGATAAAGCGCTATATAAATCAAGTCCATTTACATAGCACTGCGTAAAGGACGCTGAAATGCTCACCTTTGTGGGCGTGTCTGTTTACATGTCAATCACGGCAGAGAGCTTCCTGGAGGCACGGCTTATTCAGCTCAGTGCCGCATCAAATTTGTCATCAAAGTGGGAACGCGTCATCAAATTGGAGCAAAGTGTTTGGGCATCGCCCTGCAGTAAGAAAGGAGCACGTGTATGAAGCCCATATAGCACTTTGATGATGTTTAAAGCACAGAAAAGTTGATTTAGCATAACATGGGCCCTTTAAATGATCGGTTGAAGGATTAAAAGTTGAAAAAAAGGATTACATGATGATCTGAATGGTTAAATGTTTAGCAAAATATTTAATGGTAGATTTAAAGAAGCATAGGGCAGGATTTGAGAAAAAAAAAAAAAATTAATGCCAATGTGTGATGAAGCGCTCTAAACCAAAGAGAATGAGTTCACACACATTTCTACCTATTGCCTTGAAAAGATTGTGTGATACATTTTGTACTGCTTTGCGGGGTCTGATTTTCACGTCCAGTTCTGCGGACGTGGAGTCAAATATTGCTGATGGTGACGTCAAATGACTCTGGTGCACGTTCAAAATGGCTTGGAGAGCCATCCCATTAACCCAAAAATAAAAAAAGAATGAGAAAAAAATGGCTTGGAGACAAACACGGTGGACTAAACTACAGTTTGGTTCCAGAGATGTATGCAGAGGCATATGCACAGGTCTTGCAGTAAACAATCAATGAACGGAGAGTAAATAAATAACCACGTCACAGTTGGAATGCGGATCAGGCCACATTTTATCATCCGAGTCTGACCCAACAGTGAAAAACTAATTTTTTTTCTCAAAGAAATTAAATATTTATCACTTTTAGTGATAAGCACCGATTTTATTAACAAACAACTATTAATGTCAACATCAGATCAGCGCACGATTATACAGTAAAGCGAAAATGAAACACAAACAGAGGCGCAGTGCACACGAGAGACCCATCGGATCTATTTACATAATCCATGTATCAAAAATAAGATAATCCATGTTACTGTGCAGTAAAAGGAACGTTTCAACGGTGTATTCCTTTAAAATGGTCCTCTGCTGCGATCTACATCCACCACAGATCAGTGCGTGGCTGCTGCTACAGTAAAAGAAGAATGCTGCAGCGCAAACGACATTATGTGACCGTACCCGACGACTAGTTCTAAATATCTGTCCGAACCTGACCTATCTGGTGCCCTCAAGTCCCGTCAGGGTTTGGTCAGGTATCCATTCTCTAGTATCAGCTGTGCTCCGTTAATAAACAAACATTATATGCGCGTTCCCGAGATGGCTTGGCTGAGGGCTGTAGTTACATTAACCATCGTGGTGTCACTATTGAGTCTGATTTCTAAATCCTGCCCTGTCCTGTTATGAACACTGCTAGGAGCTAAATTGCACTTGTCACATGCCTTGTCTAATCTAATGTTCATTTGAACTGTTCTTGTAATTATTTGTGTATGTAATAGTGTCTTTCTATGGGCATTGAGTCTGCAGCTAAGACATTCATTCAATCACAAATAACTTGATGTTTTAATGCTTTTTAATTGATTTGCTTTTTAATGGCCTCCTTTCTGTTGCAGACAAGGAGAGCTGAGGAAAAGGTAGCACTGCCACAGTGTTTTAAGTGGGAGCCCCCTGCCTCTGTCATCAAGGCATCAAAATCTGTGACCAACACCTTGAACATGAGACATGTCCCCAGCTAAATGATGGGGAGTTGGTTGAAATAAAATATTGACAAATAAATGTATTTTGTCAAAATTCTTGTTAGTTTTCATTTCCAATTTCTGGTTGATTAAATCTAGCATTAGGAAGTCACAGTGCAGGGAGAACCACTGGCATGGAGGTGAGGACATCAGTCTTAAGGTATAAATCAACATTAAAACAGGCCAAAGCCATGTTAAAAAAGGCCACATTTTTTTTTGCTGAAACACATCACGTCACTAAAGCCTCACTCTTGTAATTTTCTGAAACTTAGCAGCCCTGGTGTTATTATTATTATTTTTCTTTAGAAGGAAACAATCTTCAGATGTTATAGTTTTCAATGAAGCAAAAAGTAAAAACAAAAAATTGCTTCAAAGTCAGTGACAGATTTTTTTTTTAGGAAAAGCCTGTTTTCTCAGCTTTTTGTTCTGAAACTAGAGATTTGTGTAAAACTTGCTCTATTCAACTGCTGATTACGAAAGAACTAAACAAGCAACAAACTTGTTTTGATGAAAGTAGAGACTTTAATCTTTCAGAATCTGGTGTCAGATTTCAGATTGTCACAGTACAAAAAATTTTGTGGGTCTTTAAAAATTTGTCAAAATGCTTGAAAACGACTGTCACTGAGGGGGGTAAAAATTCTAAAAATGGCTGAAAATGACGAACAGTAGTACCAGTATAAAACCCAGCATGAACCAATTAAAACCAGAAAAATCAGTAAGAAAGCTGGTACAAATGGTAGTACCAGTATAAAACCCAGTATGATAAGCAAAACCAGTATAACCCCAGTATAACCAGTAGAAACAGTAAGAACCCCATCAATAACAGTAGAATTATTGAAAACTCTACCATAAACACTAGTACCAGTATAAACCCAGTATAACATTAAAAACTAGTAACAGACCCAGTATAGGCAGGACAATCAGGGTTCATGCTGCCAGTACCTGTCACTCAAGCTGTAACCATGACAACTGCTGACAGCTGTTAACATCACAGACATACAGACCAGTGTGAAATAACAATGAAATCCAGGCAGGAGAAGCCTCTGAACAAATCTAAATTGTGGCTAAGTTGTAAAAGTTTCCAAAAAACCAAAACCATTGTATGAATCCTGATGAATGTCTATAAACGTGTGCAATTTCATGTGACCAGGAGGACGAGAGAATGAAGACAATATTTTAAGGACTGAAAAGACAAGCTGAGGATTCTCCCATTCAGATGAGCCGCAAAACTGTGATGTTAGGTTCACTTCAGGCCTGATATTTCAAAAACAGCTTAACCTATGGCTAAAAACAGTGACTTGTCATGACCACTAGGGTTGGGTAGGCACGTTGCAAATCGAGACCACCAATGACAATTTCATATGTTTCTGCTGGCTTGTTAATTCAATTCAAATCGACTTTATTTGTAAACCCTAACCCGGAACCTCCAAGTGTTGGACGCTAATCCCTTAAGCATCAAGTCTGACAGGAGGTGGATTAAATGGCCGGCAGCTAGCATGTCCTCAGTATGGAAGCAGTTTGATGATGACGTAGACCAAATTCTGGAGGAACCTAGTGTTCCTAGTGTTTCAAAACGACGTAAGGTGGCTCCCCAAAGGCAAAGCACTGGAGCGTTTCTGTGATCTCAAGGAGGAGATAACGGCTTTCCTCCTCCTCCACAGCAAGTTAAAAAGAGCAGAGACATACTTAACTGAAATATTGGACGACAACTTCATGGCTGATGTGTACTTTCTGTGTGACATATTTAGGCATCTTAATGATCTAAATGTGGGATTGCAGGGTAGGGATAAAACTGTCATCGATATTGTTGAACAGATGGGTGCCTTCCAAGTCAAACTGGACATTTCCACAACTGACTTAAGCACTGGGAGAATGCTGCATTTTCCCACACTACGCAAATGCATCCCATCCACCTTCCAAATCACTGACGTGATGACAGGTTTCATTGCACGACTGAAAGAGAACTTTAACAGTCGACTCGATAGGCTTGTTCTGCCCACAGATGTAATGAGCTTTGCCAAAAACCCCTTCACTGCTGCAACACACCAGGACTTATCCACCAAAGCAAAGCAAGTGGTCCCCTCTACTGATGAGGAGAAATTCATACTTGAGCTTGTTGATATGCAGTCATCCTGAATATGCAGCAATGGACCTGCAAGGTTCTGGTGTAATGTCAATGTAAACCAGTTTCTTACAATTAAGAAAGTTGCAGTCCACTTGCTCAGTATGTTTGAATCAACATACACATGTGAATCAAGCTTTTCACACATGAACATGATAAAAAAAAAAAAAAACAGCTCTCGTTGCTCTCTGACTGACAGTACTCTTGACTACTGCCTTTGGATTGTATTGACATCTTATGAGCCAAACATCCATGTTCTTGTTCAAAACAAGGGAAATGTTACACACACATCGACATAAGCTGAGATGTAATGCCTAATGTTAAGTGCAACAAAGTAGTGTGCTATAGCAGGAACAAAATGTAGTTTTATGTATTTATGTGACTATTTTCTTTTAACTTATTATTTCACTTAGTTGCACTTTATCATGCACATTGATGTCAGCTTTATTTCATTTCAAAGGGATAGTAACTGTGTCACCGTGCACACTGTTTATTTTTTTTTTCTTATATATGACTGTCTCAGATGAGACCAAATATGGACAACTCTGTTTTTTGTTATTTCAAGAGAAGAAAACTACCTCAAGTTCTGAAAAGTGGCTGTCAAGCAAGTTACTTATTTTTGCACTTTCAGATGTGACCAAAACTAAAGATGTCGTTTCTAATCTGCACTTTGTTTTTATGTTCACATGCACCTTAACATGTGCTTATATTATATTGTACCAAAATGTGTTTATGTGTTTGAAAGAAACAGTATTTCAGCACAGGTTTAGTTAAGCACTGCTCTTCTGTTCTGTTTATGTCCTTTTGAATGTGGCAATACATCAATTAACATCTAGCGTGTTTATCTTTTCTATTTGTGTTTATTTTAAATGGTTAACTTTGCTCACTGTCTGCTAAAAATATCAGGCCCAGCTCATATCCTCAGTCTGAAAACTTGGCCCGAGTTAATTTTTAATTGAATAGCCCTGCCTTACCCCTTTAGCACCAAAATAATATCTGTAATATTACGTGAATATCCATAAAAGTCACGTTTTTCTATTAGCTCTGTCTGCTAGCATAGCATCTCTTCTTCACTGCAAGAATATCTGCATGCCAACCGATCACTGGGTTACCAGCGCCCTCTGCTGGTCCAAACAAATATCTGACATAAATACAGTGCAATGACTATTTTTTTTAAAAGTCCAATTAAGGCACAAAAAAACATTTTCAGTTGCACTTTTAAAAAGAAAAAGTTTTGCATTGCTTACTATAGAACCAGAATTTAAATTAATAGGCTTCTTCTTCATTTGTATTATTCCTTCATTTATTTCAATTGCATTGTTTTGAATATATCGGGAGTTGAGTGAATCGTTACATCCCTAGCAATTAATATTTGTGATACTTTATCAACAATCTTTTCTAGCTCTGAAATTAACATATCAAGCTACAAAAGAGGTTCGAGGACTTCAACCGAGCTGTACACCTTTAGAAACCGCATCCGCTGGACCAACCAGGACTACGAAGGTGAAAAACAGTGACTGACTACAGAGGTCAAGATGGAAAAGAGTAATTTCTGGAATGCACAGTGTCGATCAGAGGAGCTGTCTCGGGAACTGGAGAAAGCAGATTTTGTACAAGAGAGATCCCTGAAAGAATTGTCCATG
Source organism: Gouania willdenowi (assembly GCF_900634775.1). Classification (NCBI taxonomy): domain Eukaryota; kingdom Metazoa; phylum Chordata; class Actinopteri; order Blenniiformes; family Gobiesocidae; genus Gouania; species Gouania willdenowi. The sequence continues at coordinate 18,071,407 of NC_041046.1, read as the reverse complement.
AAGAAGGAGGGGCAAAACAACAGCTGGAACAGGTGGAGAAACACACGACCTAGGAACTCTCAGCTTCGTCAAGCTAGCCGAGCAGATCCAGGACACCTTCGTATTAGTTTCCAAGGAATACGAGGAACTTAATGTTGGATACATCACTCCCCAGGAACATCTAAACAAAGAGCTGCAGATGGAGAAAGATCTGAACAAAACTCTACAGTAAAAATGGCAGCTCTTAGCAGCCAGCGTGAGAGTGAGGTTATGGCTTTAAAGCAGCAGATTGATGGTCTGAAGAACCAGAACAAGGCTGACAGAAAACTGAGCCGGAGGTGGCTTGACAAATGATGGTGGAGGAGTTCACTAAGAAACAGCAGAACTTCTACCATCTAGACGTTTTTTGAATAAAAGTTCAAAAATATCTTAATCTAATTTTCCTCATTCTAAGATTCCTCATTCCTAGTAGTAACACCTAAATCATGCAGGAAAGAGATATTTTTATCTCCTGACATGTTTCGACTGTCAACTTCCAGTCTTCCTCAGAGGTGATTGCTTTGATGTAACCCTACGAGTTCCCTCACAAGGAAAGCATCAAAGCGTCCTCTGATGACTTTCATGTGTCCTTATGAGTTTATATTAGAATTCACAAGGACACATGAAAACTATCAGAAGATGCTATGATGCTTTCCTTATGAGACAACTCGTAGGGTTACATCAAAACAATCGCCTCTGAGGAAGACTGTCAAAACATGTCAGGAGATAAAACATTTCCGGAAAAACCTTGTCTGAATAAACAAAACCTTAACATATATTTACAAAAAGAAGACATTGAACTTGCTGAAATTATGCAGGAAAGAGGCTCTCTAGGCCTAGAAATTATTATGGACGACTGTAATGAGCAGCTATTTTGCACTTTCCTTGGGTGGACTGAATTGCCTGAAGCACAAAAAAATTAGGAGTGATTATTTCCATTGGTTTTAACTATGAACAAGTTGTATTCATGATTACAATCTATTGTATTTTAGAAAGGATCCCACAGCTTCATGTGCATTTCCTTCTTTGCTTAATTTTCTCATCCAAGTAGAATTCATGTTGTTCAATCAAAATGTGATTTACAAGTGCTCAATTATTACACCCCCTTCATTTCATAAATAAAAGTGCAGTTTTTTTTTACATAAATCGATTCATTACCATTTGTAAAGTTTTCTTTAACATTCACTGCGACAAGGGATGTCTGAAAACTTTGAGCCTCATTTGACTGCCTCACCTTAAAAAATGACTGAGGGTAATTTGGTTTGAATATACGATACAATATGTTAAAAATATCAGTGACTCTGAATGCCCACACTGTAAAAAAAAATGTAAATTTGCAGGAAATGTTCTTTCATTTTCAACAGATTTTTCCAGTTTTCCAATAAAGTAGATTTACAGACATTTTCAGTAATTTTACATTTTATGTTTAAAATTACAGTTAATTAACCATAATGTAAGATTACATAATTATTATGTTTTTTAATGACACTTTATTGCATTTGTGCATCTTTAACTGTAATTTTACATACAATTTTCTGTATTTTTTTTTTACAAGTTTATGACTATTTTTCATAACACAATTTAAGTGTAAATTAACAGTTACTAGCAGTAATTTAAAGATTTACCTTTAGAATTACAAGTACTTAACCATAATATGATATTACACTGTTAACACGTTTTTCTTATTAAGGTAATTCAACATATTTCTTTAATATTCTAATGTGATTTTACATAAAATGTGACGTTATTTTACAGATCTTTAGTGTTTTCCATGGTTAGGTGGTCATAATTGATTATCTTAAAGATAATAATTTAATATCCATCCATCCATCCATTTTGAAACTCACTTGCTCCTGTTTTACAGGGTCACGGGGGTCTGCCGGTGCCAATCTCCAGCTCTCATTGGGCGCTGGGCGGGGGTACACCCTGGACAGGGTGCCAGTCCATCGCAGGGCAACACAGACAAACAACCACTCACTCTCAATAATTTAATATATTTTGTGAAAAATAGTGTACCACAAATTTAATAGGAACCATGTGTATTTTTTTAACAACCGCCAATTAAAAGCAAGCAACATTTTCTACAGAGAGCATGCACTGCAGCAACATCTATCATTTATTTCCGGAGATGCACATTTCTATTTTCTAAAAACAATTTTATTGAAGAAATGTGAGTACAGTGCATATTATGTTTACATATACCTCCATCCCATTTTTTTCTTTTTACCCCATTCACCAACCCACCCCAAACCCACCTCGACAGCTCATATTTACAAAATAATATTATGTTAATACAAATGCCTAGTATATCTACAGCCATTCCTCCATGCATGGATCTACATGGATAATTTAAAATATACTTAATTCATCAACCATCCTGTCAGGTATTTAATGTAAATATTAAAATATGTTCATAAAGGCTATACATCTCTTTCACCTACATATATACATGATGATCACTCTAGTTAAGCTCCAGAGATTAGGACCGTTTAGGATTTATTTCAGCAGTTTTTTTGGTCCTGCTCATGTTTTCATTCAGTCTGGATGTTTTAGTTTGTAAAAAGCTGCTCACGTTTATGTTTTGTTTTGCAGTGTCACGGTCCAAATAGTATCCAAATAAACTGGTGACTGACTATCAACTGTGAGGCTGGTAGATAGATGTTAGAACTTCTACCATTTGACATTTTTGCAAAAACAATTACAGCATTTTTGAGGGCAGTGAAATGACGGCAGCCGTCAACACATTCAGAAGTTGATCTCAAGAAACGAGGAGCACCAGTAAAGTTATTACACCGCCTCTGGTTCCACATATCATGTGCATGTTTTACGTGACACCCATTATTTTGGTTTTGATTTATTTATGTATTAATAACGTTTCAATTCACCAATAATATGACTTATGCGTTGCTTCTTTTTATGTCCACACCAGGAGTAAAGTTGGCAGATATTCACAGATTCGGCCTTCCAGCATCAATAACTTTAACGAAACGTCATCCCCTTAAATATCCAAATATCACACAAACAGAACCAGATTTAATTTTAAAACAGAAAAACGCTGCTTGTTTGGTTTTTTCCATTTTCCTGCTTCTGGTTCGAAATTATTAAAACAAAACAAACAATCCGTTTTTTCTATTTTTTAATTTGGTTTTGAAACGAAATAACCAAAGAACGAAGGGTACACGGATTCATTAGCTCTTCTGGTTTAAATGTTAAAGTATTACGTTATATTCAAACAATGTTTATACTTTATACAGCCTTTGTCATTATTCTTGTTGGTAGTTGAAATGAGAAATAATTTTTTTTTTTTTTTTTTTTTTAATGTAAATACAGCACTTAAAAAAGTCTCCTGTTAGCACATGTATTGATTGTAGTTTGTTTTTATACGTTCTAACTTTGTTATTGTACATTGTTTCCTAAATCAAATAATTTATACAATGAAATTACAGAGATTAACCTGAAAGGAATCTATTTTTTTATGTTTTTTGACATAATATGTATGTTATTTTACAGTATAAAAGGCATTTATCATCTATAATACACTGTATTTTAATGAATTTGACTTTAAAATCTTTTAATTTTACGTATTCATTTGGAAACTTTGCTGCCAGTGCTTTTACCATTTTTTTTTTTGCAGTGCAGCTAATGGAGCTTCTAATACTACAGATTTCCTGTTACAATACGTACGTGTGTGTATACGCATTAATGCAAATGAATCATGTGAAAATGTAATTCTATTATTCAGAGTACATTTGAAACCAAAACATATTTTTCTGGGAAAATATGGAATCCATTGAATAAAAATTAGCATACGTAAGCCAATTTGTCTAATATTAAGTTATCTTTGCAGCATTGGTTGTTGAAAAAAAAGAAAGAAAGTCAAGTAGTTACATGCACTGAAGTAATTTCTTTTCCTGGTAAAAGCTTCTTGGGATTCTGCCGGTTGCTCTGCGTTGAACTGTATGCCACAGTTGACAGGGTTGTTTGTATGCACAACACACAGTTTGCAGGGCCATAGAGCAGACTTGAAAATTTCAGCTACACCAGAGTGGAAAAGACATGTTTATTCCCCATTAGCTGCCATCATATATAATCATCTCCACAAAAGAAAAAAAAAATGTATAATGGTAGTAAACATTAAATGTATTGATGCAGGTATACTGACCAGCCTCTCTAAAACTTGATTTACTATCTAAAGCTGTGTGGGAGCAGAATTCTTTTTTTTTTATAACACACATATAGACATATTTTAGGCATCATAGATCAATACATGAAAGGTATTTCTTCCGAAAAATGTGAGGATTTACTCACAAACAAATGTTGACGGTTGAAATTGCCACTTGTAAGTTTGTATTTTACTCCATCACAAAGTGAACCTATTGGTCATGTGACTGGAACTTTGGAAAAATGTTGGGAATTTCATAGAATGTTCAAATTTACATTATATTTAAAGCTGATATCCAGAGTTTCTGAGAAATCTATGTTTATGTATGATTTTTTTGAAATGCTAAAAAATATCTAACTACTCTTTTACTATGGTCTACTGCTGGTGGTCATTCACATACATTAATGTATACAAGTCCCTCCTTCGTCCTATAGACCCCTATACAAATGAAAACGATCGCCGAGTGCGCCCAGCCAATAGGCTTTGACTTCCTGTTTTTGAGACTGTCAATCAAAGTGAATGTGGAACTGTGCACGGAAACAAGGCCTCGCGTCACAACAGCAAACAGGTAAATGTGATTTTGGCTCTTACCTGACACATAGATCTATATCAATGTGACTCGCTGCAACCTTGTTACGTTCCCCGATATGTGAGCAGAACAGTGGAGGCGTGGCTTCTGGTAGATTGGGAGAGGCAATGGGAGGAAGTGAGGTTGTTTAGGGCGGGACATCAAAACGTTTCTCAGAAATAGGATATCAGCTTTAAGAAGTGTTTTTACTTCATTCTGACTGTGATTTTTTGAGGAGGACAATGATTCCACTGATGCCATTTCTGTTCTGGTTTGTTTTCGGTGTTCCCCATAATATGACGTCACCCCGAATGACTATATTTTTCTGGAAGCCGGAATATCAACATCCGCCATTGTTTTGGCACAACTTTCAATCCGTGCAAACATCAGAAACATGTCACTTTGGCAGTGTTTTTGGCTTTACATTGGCATCAAGTGAATGAGTACAACTTTTAATAAAAATACAGGTATAGCTTTTAAAAAGAGAGATTGTCCTAATAAAGCTCAAGGGAAAAAGATGAGGTGTGTGAAAGGAGTGACATGCATGAAGGACACTGAAGCTTGGCCTCATTCTCAAAGACAGCAAGTACTGTCATGGCAGTGAAACGGGGACACGCAAAACTATTTGGGAGAGTGGCTGCTAGGCTGTCAGCCAACACTCAAACCAGTGAGTGAAAAGGTCAAATGGAGGCTTCTGACAATCACGACCAAATACAGTTTTCCAAAAAGGGTTTCCTTTTCTAAAAATAGTTATATCTTCTCCCTCAAATAGCTTTATATTGCAAGTCTGAATGTAGGTAAGATTGTGGCTGTGATTGTGTTTGTATAATATATTCTGAGCGAGATATCATGATTTAACATAATCCGAAAACAAATTACTGATAACATTTTTACATAATTCGAGTTATCCATATTTTCCAAAATCCATTTTTCAAACAGGCTTTGCTCTGCTTAGAAATTCAACTTCTCCGGAACCCTAATCTAATAATCTTGATATTGAAATAAATAACATTTTACCATCACTGTTTCTAAAACAGAAACAATGAAACATATTGGTTATTGCGAGCCCTGAATTACACAGTAATATAACTTATTATAATCTCTACCGCTTCTTTGATTTATGAAAACTAAGCATTTTAAAGTTATGCAACTAGAAGTTATTCATACCAGAAGATGTTTAGCTGCAACATTTCAAAAACATCTTTTTCAGATCAGTTCGACTTACAAGTACCTATTCAATTGGAAATGCGCTAAATACATAATGACCACCATAATAAAAGGTAGTTTCCTTTTATTATATTGCATAAATTATTAACAGTCATAAAATCCTTAAAAGGGCATTAGGTGCTAAACTGCTTTTTTGTAATCACTGTTATCATACAGAGCCAAAGTGATCCTGTGCTCTTCTTTTTTTAGACGATTCTCCTAATCACATTACTCAGGCCCTGGTGCTCCCTGTGACCAGGTTTTGATACAGTGCAAATGGTTTTAATTTCACCTGGCCAGCCTGCCAGACAGCTTTGGCCCTGGCTCGCTGATTGGTGAAGTACTCTTTAATTGGTTTAAACTTTGCTCTTGCTGCTTAGGGATCTACACGCTTAATTTCAGCAAAAGGTCACTATCAATAAATCTTGGTACTCGAGATAGAAGTGGTGGCCGAGGCATGGAAATGCAATGGTTTTCACTCTGTGGCTCAGACTGACCACAGGGAGGGGGAGCATACTGACCCTGCTAACCAACAAGGTACTAAGAGAAAATTAGAATTTGAAGCTCCATTGGCACACCCTCTTGTCATGTGTTTATTGCCCATGACCTCTGAAAGATGAGGTCATATTTTCATTTTACAGCTAAGCAACTCCTTAAGCACAAACGCGAACAGTATATTCAAAAACAGCATAATGAAATGGCTGGACAAGAAGAGGAAGAGCTGTGTAAGTGAGAAGAGACAAGACGAAATAGGTAGACAGTCTTAAGGGGCAAAGTAAAAGAGACTGTGTGAAATGATATGCGGGGCTGAGCAGATGCAATGGGAAAGAGAGTGATATGAAAGAAAATCTATTCTGCCGGGTCCTTTCTTGTTACATCAGCTACTCTGTTGTGTGAGCATTATGAGGCGCAGCTAAGGCAAGCATGAGAGGCTACGGTGCTCCAATCCCTGTGGGGGGTATCCTCTCGCCATGCTTGCCCCTCAGGATTTCACTTACCCAAATGGAGAGATGAACAGCCTGACTGATTACATGTCTAATACTTTCTATGGCTCATCACTCTCCAACGCCTGAGCTGGCTACTTCCTCAACACACAAATGCACTCTCACTAACACACACGCAAACTAAGCTCGACTATAATCAACACATTTGTCCTCTAAATGACACACCAGAAGATGATGTCATCCGTCAGTCACAATCAGGTTTTTTTCCAGAGGTGCAGATATTTTAGAGCTCAAATCAATACTGTCCAACAGAAGATTAAAAAATGAATAAATAATCCAATTTGTATTATCTTCAGCAATTTTCAACTTGTGAGTCGGGACCCAAATGTGGGTTGTGGACCTGTACTGGGTGGGTCGCGGACAGCTGGTTAAAAATTATAGATACTTAACCTCTTCAACCCCAACAGACCCGCCGGCGGGGGCAGCTCCAGCTTCCTTGATTCTCATGGGTCATAATGTTGGAAAGAATTAATAAATTCTCACATTCTATACCTCTCCGTAATCCTAAGAAACTCAGCTAAATCTGGAGCCAACCCACATTCAGAACAAAAGACCACAGCACACACACCAGGCCATTATGTTCAAAGTTGACTACTCGACAAACTTTTTTTCCACTGCTGTGAGTTACAAAATAAATACAGCGCTTAGTAACAATAGCCTACTTGAAACTACAGGCCGAGGTAAATCCATTGGTATACAAGTTGGGTATGTTACGTACCAAAACACCGCCACAAACTCAGAAAATACACCACAACAAATATAAGTAAAGATGACAAATACTGTCCTACATTTGTTGTTTCTTATCAAAAGTTGCTCCAAATTACATATTTTGATATATCTAAAACATGTAGTCAGGCAAATACTGCCATTATGCACATCTGAACACTTCTCAGTTGAGAAATCTGTCAGTCCCTCCTTTACCAGCGCTGATTGGCCAGGGCAAAAGCCCACTCCCATAGTGTTTGATATGACAAATTTCTACAGGCTCTCAGCTTTGCAATGCTGTGTCAAACATTATCATTGGTCAAGCATTGCTGAATAAGAGTCATGCATAACGGCACCAAAGAGTGGAACCAAAAACAGCACTACGCAAGGCACAGCAGAAACCTGAATAAAATCAGATATGTGTTTATTTCAAACCAAATTGCAAAACCTAGTGGTAAAACATAAGACTAACAATGATTGGAATCAATTTGACTGACATATTACAGTTATAAACTTGTGGAAACTATTGGAACTTTACAAAACATGTGTATCTTTGGCCTAATGTTTAGTATTATCACAAAACTTGCTGCAGTTGATGTCCATACATTAGTTCAAATATTTATTCTTTTACAGCCTTTGATAATGAGAATTTGTTTTATATTTAATGTACAGTAAATCTCCAGTTTTTTGGGGGCGGACGACAGATTTCTGTATTTAAAACATGATTTATTGTCACTCAGTATCATGTATTTCCAAAATGTCACATCATCTGTAACCACTAACAGTTCTACTTCAATCTGAAAAAAAAAAAATTGTGTTTTGTAGAAGTTTAGAAAAACATTATTTTTTAGGGGATTTTCAGAGAAAAGTGGCTGGGGTTTAAGAGGTTTATGTTTTCATGTTGGACTTGTCTTTTTATTGTGAAAGATGCTTTTCTTTTTGACAGCATACTGTGAATACATGTTGCATGGAAAAAATATATAGATTTATGTTTTAAAAAATATTTATTATGTGTGTTTTTAACAGCTATTTTTGAAAAACAAAATTTGGTTGGGTGAATTTAAAAAAAAAAGTGGGTCACGATTTAATGACCGTGGCAAAATGTGGGTCCCAGGGTGAGACCGGTTGAGAACCCTTGATTTGAATGATCTAATTTGTGCCTCGGGTGGTAGAGAACGTTATACCTAAGGTATTCAATCTGGCCAACAACACTGACATTTGGTTAGGCTCAATTGCCAGGCTTTCATCACTTTACACCACATTTTGTTTTGAACTACAGATACATCTGGAATAGTTTAATATTATATCTTTAAGATTCAAAATAGGTGTGCCTTGTGTGAATTACACTATTTATAAACAGCTATAACACAAGAGTGGTGTTTCATAAGCTTCTTCATTATCAATTTTCTTTCAGGCAGTAACTTGACAACTTTTTCTTGTATTAGAAAAGCACTCAGAGAGCGCAGAGCTCCGCCAAGCAGCTCAAGCTCAGCTACCACGCACTGGTCATCGTAACAGGGTAAACTCAGGATTACCATGACTACCAGTCAACATTGAGTTGTTGATTCTCAGAGAGCCTATGACATCATCGACAAAAAGTTCCATAGTGTGGATGGGAAAATGAATATATATTCTTTTATCACCTGTTCCTTGTCCCATTTCTCAATTTTCCTGAAAATTTCATTCAAATCCGTTCATAACTTAAGTTGTCTTGCTAACAGACAGACTGACTGACTGACAGACAAACGGTAGGTCAAACATAACCTTATAGCTCTGCACTTTGCGCTTAGTGGAGGTAATAAAAACAATTGGTATTGTGAACAAAGTAATAAATGAATTAAAGTGTCATCTACTTAGTTTGTGAATGTTGATATCTAGACAAGTGTGTCTGCAGAGGCGGTGCATGATGTCAAATCAGCAATTAAGAAGAAAAATGGGAACAGGATAACATGGAGTAATAATTATTGTTAGTGAACTACACCAAAATGAACGTTATTTCTAATTAATAAATTAAAAGCAGAAGAAAAACTAAATTTTAACACAAAAATTAAACCTATAACAACATTTGCAGTCGAATTTAACATAATCACAAAAGGAAATTAGGAAATGATCCATTACAGTCTTCATGTTAAAAATCGATCCGATCTGACAGTAACTAAAACCCCAAGCAAAGTCAATAAGATCATTCATTTCAAATCCAGTTAGTCATAACTTACAAACACTTGACTAAACTCTTTCCTGTTCGTTAATAGTCACACAGTACTTACAATCAATATATCTTTTTATAGCAAGAATAACCTTTGCTCCTCTGCAATGTTTGAACCAATACCTACAGTACAAGCCCAATACATGTTCATCTGTGTATTGTACACAGAGCAGTCTTTGTACTGTGCTTCACATTAGATGTCAAACTCATTTGCAATGCAATACTATCAAAATGATGCATGGCATTGAAGAAAACATGAAATACATTGAATTGTAACAAAAGCATTTAATGAAATATTTTTTCTTTCACAGAAAACTAACAAATATACCACTCCTCAAAGGGATTCTGATCAGAAAGCTGAACTCATACAATGGACTACCAATTTATATCTATTTTACTGAGGTCTGTGTGGACAATCAGGTGCTTCTGCAGCTTCTCTTTGTTTGCGTAATGTGTGTTCCATGGTTTATCCTAATTATGTGGAAGCTTTCTTCTGTTCAAAACCAGCAAATGACAAAGGCATTGTCAGAGATGTCACAGCAGATGGAGTTGGACATGGCTCATTCCTGCCATTCCATTTTTGCAACAAGCAAGTTTGACTTTTATTACTGGAAAACAAAATCTAGAATTAACCTCTCTCAAAAAACCGAAAATCAAAAAAACTAATATTAGCTGCGTTTCCATAACCCTTGAAAAAGCACAAAATATAAATAGTGCAATAAAAACTAATGACCTGAATTTCGAAAAAAAAAAAACACTGAAAATATCGCATTAAGTTTTTACACTTTCATGAGAAGGATTTTCAGACGTTTTTATAAATACACATCACAGGACGTGACGTACCTGGTCACATGACCACTTCCCTCAGATAAAAGATGTCACGGTACATGTAAACAAAAGGAGACCAAGATCTTTCTTAGCATTATACTTTAAAATTATTAGCCATTAGACGTGAAACAACAAAGAAATGCAGAGTGCTATAAGGACGTTTGGAGCTTCCGTCTTCCTGTACTGAAGTATCGTGGGATGAGATTTATACTTTGTCGACATTTAGAAATATCGGTTTTATTTAGCAAAAATCTGTAATGGAAACACAGCTAGTGAGCCTTGAGTTAGGGGCACTCATATTTCATTATTGTAAAATCTAATAATAAATGGAGGGATTTTCAGTGCTCTGGTGGAGAGATCTTGCCTTCCCTTATACATCATCCCCAGAGAAGGCTGGATTGAGCTGACATGCAGAGATTTCAGCTGTTTGAATTCATCATTATCTCAAGCAGCAAAGATAATCCATGCTCACCCATCTTCAATCAGGTGATGAGTATCTGTAATGACAAGCCCCAATCAACTTCAACCAAAGTACCTATTGGCAGTAATAGCATTTCATGTCTTCTTAGTTTAGCAGAGAGTGATGCAGTCCCTGACATAGCTCACAGCAAAATGTGTAACCACAACATTTATCCACAAGCAATATTGTAAGGATTTCATGTATGATGCTCGTAGAACGTAAGATGCTTACAGTTTGATCAGCCCAGTCTGGTCACATGACTCCTGACTACCATCATTTTAATTATTATTTAAATGAATACACATTTGAATATATTTTCACACCTCAAGGCTAAAGTGTAATTTAACTGTTTGAACCCTTGTAATGATCAAACAATGTGAATCATTTTTTTTAGAGGCAATTTGCCACTAAAATATACATGATGTCCACCATGTTTTTTATTGGAGGCAAGCTGTGGAGTCAGCAGTCACGTGACCTGACCACAGCCCGTTAAAAAGACTGGGCGAAACAAATTGTAAGCATATTATGTTCTACGTAAAATGCTTACAATATTGCTTGAGGACAAACGTTGCTGTTACACATTTTGCTGTGAGACTGGGTTGGACAGGAAGTGATGGAAAAGAGAAAAACTTAAATATATTTATATGGGTTGCAGAGTGTTGGATATAAAGGTGTGCTCTAATCTTTAGCCTGTGTCTGCCATCATGTGCATATCAATACAACTATAACATAGAGTACATGCAATTATACCAATGTAATCATTTTTGATACGAAATAGACAAGTAATCATTTTCACCACTTAGAGTTCATCTTAAAGCCTAAATGCTAAAGTGGATTTTAGAAGAGACTGAAAGTAGGCAGTACAGGGCAATGCCTCAGAAAATGCTGTGATAAAATGGACTTGACCGGTGAGGCGTGTGATGCAAATTAAATTTCTCTAACAAAGATTCTGATTGAAGTCAAAGAGAAACTGTCCAAGCTGAACATAGACCTCACAGGCTTAACAGCACTGCCTCCAGTTCTTGGGCTTGTGGCAAGATATACCCCCTGGAGCTGAGCAAACACAGCTGTGGCAGCCTCATTAAAATACCTTGCTCTGGGGACTGTGATTTTCTCCATGTTTTCCAAACTGGCAACCAAGATCTATTGTAAAAACCCAAATCAAGCCCTGAGAAAAGTGCCTGTTGTATCCAATCATGGTTTTGCACGTACGCAATTATGCTTGAATGAGGATGTGTAGACCAACTTCATTTGATATACATTAGACTCAGCACAGACATTCATTTTTGTTTCTAAGGACCCATTTGAACACCAAAATAAAGAACAAAGCTACAATTCTGTTGCCCCATCTTCTATAAAACAAACCAGATTGAAAACAGAAGGGAATACTAACAAAAATCTTTGTGCCTCTGCCAGATGGAGCCGTGTTTGGTAGATAATACCCATCGCCAAACCGCAGAGGTACATTAGCAATGCTTATTTAAACAGCTAGCCTGAATACTGCCCTTAAACAAGTCCCATTAGCAGGCCTTCCACGCTACTCCACTCACGTATTGTTTCTAACAGTACTTTGAAGCCCTTTCAAAATTAAAGCAAAGTTGATTATCAGTAAATGAAGCTACAAATAATGGAAGGTTATGATAAAAAAAAAACAAGTGCTGGAAGCTGTAACAAGACTATTTAATCTGCATGCTTTTCACATACATTCTTTTTTTTTTTTTTTTCTGGAAACTTGTTTTTTATTGAAGGTCAACACTACTCCTGGATTTTTTCTTAAGAAACACTGATGTATCTTGTGAAGTATTAAGTGAAATTTCTTGCGCGAATCGAAATGCATCACCTAGCCACTCATTTACCACGAAGCACCCAGAGACAAGCCAAGCCTGTGTACAATAATAGAAATCAAGAACAAAACATAACCGGCTCATCAGATCCTGTCGGGTTCAAGCAAAATATTCAGCTCAACCCTCTGATCCCCCTTTTAAAGGGGACATATTATGAACAACTTATAAAACATTTCCCTGTGTTCTAAATGACATATCTGTACTGGTGGTTTGGTCAAAACATAACATCAATTAAGCAACAGAAGAGGTTTAATACCCCCTGTAATTTTGAGTGAACTCATATTTTAGCAAATCCGTAAGTTGATCATTTACACTGTAAAAGCGGCGCTGTTAATGATAAGTGCTGGGAGAAGATGAGCTCTCTCTCTCCCCTGTCACCCCGTTTCGCACACACTCACTTATTCTCCTCCTCTGCTTTTCTAACTACAGGAATAGTGCATTTAAAAGGTTATAATCATTTGTTTTGTTTAACCGCTGCATTGATTTGTGTCACAAACACGTCAGATAAGCGACGGGACGGAGCGTCAGATCTGCATACATTCAAGGTTGAGAGTGAGACTGATGAGAAGATATTTGTCTTCAGATGAGCTAGTCACAACATTTAACTACCAGCCCTATTTGTCCTTGGTCATTCCAATACTCCAATAATCAATGACGGAGCGTCATTCTGCAAAACAGCAGAGGCAATCTTGAGCGGCTGGCTTTGGGAGCCAAAGATGATCAGACTAGCTCAATTTCAATAGCCATTTAGTCCTGGTCTCTCAGCAGGTGATCCAATAAGGCCTTTCAACTTGCGAGCCGAGCATTCAACTTATCCAAGGTAAATACAGAACATACAGGAGTAGGAACAAGGGAGGTCTATACTGCTTTTCGGTTTCACAAAGTGCTTGTATATGTGCATTGTTCCCGGGTAGAGTCCGAATTTCACCCAATGGAGACCCAGGTAGTTGGTGTTTTCATTCACCGGGGTAAGCCCTGTTCCCTCCCTCGAGTCTGAATGTCTCATATTAATAATATAAACACTATCAAAATGCTAAATATTTCTGGAATTAAATTACAAACGCTGTTAGGGTGGAATTATCAACAGAGTAAACGAGCTTGTTGACGTTTATATCCCTCTCGACCTATGAAAAGGCTTATGGGTCAGTGTTACAGGCACGGCTACAAGGCGGACTGGTACACAGGCTCTCAATCTTCTCCTTTTAGAGTCTTTGAAACCATACTTTTGCTGCCTATTTGCTTACGCCCAATGTGCTTTGAATGACCCAACCTGGGGCAAAATGCCCCCAACAAAATAGCTCAAACTTCCACTCCATAATAAGCTCATCTACATCACAATGTTTGATGTCCATTCAAAATAAGTTCATACTGACATGATATAATTAGTCTAAATCCAAATTTCATAAAGTCAATTGCTACTCTTCAATAAAGTGATCATTAAAAATTGGAAAAAAGGCAAACCAATGTCTGTAATTTGTGATACATCAGTACATACAGTATAAAGAGTTATATTTTTAAAAAGTTGGTCTTTACTGATAGGATTGAAAAAAGGATGTGGCCTCTAACTCTGTCCACAGTTCTATTCCAAGTCTAGTTTTCTTAAAACAACAGTTTATTAAAGAAACATTTTTTTTGCACACTTTTTATTCAGAATCTTCACCAGATTGTTGAAAATAAATCAGACCATAAATCACAGATGTAAAATTCCAGTCCTGGAGGGATGGCTGCTTTATAATGTCTACAAACACCTGATTATAGAGAGTCAACATACCAATGTAAACGAATAAGTATCTCCAATAGTGCTTTCTGTAAACAATAAATAGGGTCTTTCTTACCAGTGACACCAGTATAGTGCAATATTCCAGTAAACAATGTATTGGTTCCTTCAACAAACAGTGACAAAATTTCTGTGAAGACGTACCTAGTGAAAAAGCAGAAAAGGTTTTGGAATTTTTTTTTTTTAAAAAACGATACTTAGCGGGAGCATATCGATAAACGATTAGGTGATTTATCGCCGTATCGAGATATTGTCACACTCCTAATAGAGAGCGGCTGGGGCAAGAAGACATTGAAAACATGCAGGACAATGCCCCCCCATGGAACTGAAACACAGATGTAAATTATGGCCGACTTTCTTATAATACGCATGTTTTTTGTTGCCTCCTTTCATTTGACAGTAGCAGGTTCACAAAACTACTTTACTCTGTTTACTGAAACTGCATACAATGAGGAGCAAAGGCTAAAATAGATTATAGGCTGTCAATTATATTCTAAACCCTTTAAAAAAACATTCTATAACAAAAGGACAGTGTGTCTGATTGACTATTTTTAACACTAATGCGGCCAATATATTAATACAAACCAAAGGCCCATAATTAGGACTTTTTTCTATTGTGGAGAGAAAGAAAATTAATTATCTTAATTGATGCTTTTTCAAATAAAATGTACTTTTCTGTTGACTAAAACAGATTGTTTTAAATTAAAACAATTACATTTCATGCAATAACCAAAACACAGAGCTACTATAGTTACCTTGATGTTGGCTCTTACTCTGCTCAGAACATGTTATAGATGATCCCTATGTTTAAGGATGCACGCTTGGAAATTAAGAATTACTGAAAGCCTTGGGGTGACTAAAGTGAATTGAAGTTAGAGAAGCAAATACAATCAAGAAATACAACACAGACGTCTGTCAGATTCCGTTTAGACCTACAGAAAACTATACCTTTTCAAGTCAGAGGTTACTATATTTTTCTGAAAGGCTAGGTTATTGTGGATAAAATATGATAGTGTTGCAAGATGTAGAAAACACAACTGCAATACTCCTGACTGTACTTTGAATGAATAAAGACCAGTGTTTGGAATAACGGCGTTTAAAGTAACGGCGTTAGGTAACGACGTTTGTTTTTCAGTAACGGGGTAATCTAACTAATTACTTTTTACGCCGTTACAACGCCGTTATCGTTACTGAACCTTAAATGCGGTGCGTTACATGCATTGATTAAATAAAATGTTATACGAAAGCATCCCCGGCTTCTGATTCAGCTGTTGTGAGGAGGTGGGTTAAAAACAAGGTGAGTGATTATGATTGGCGTAGGCGGCGTCATGTTTCATGGTAGCCAATCAGAGCCAGTGTTTTTACACATGTGCCGGCAAGAGGAGGCGGGTTAAAAACAAGGTGAGCGATTATGATTGGCTAAGGCGACGTGCCAGCACCCGCGACACACACACACACACACATACTACAGATTGGATGAAGCAGCAGAGATGGTGAGCATGGAGCAGTCTGATGAAAAGTTGACATTTTTAAGGTGACGATACAAACACTACTTTAAATTAATTGTGGTCAAAGACAAGAACGTGTATGTGAAGTGTTCATTATATCCAGGAGAGAAGACTTTGTCCACATCTGTTGTAAGCAACACAAAATTAATGAAGCACCTCATGACACATGCATCTAAAAAATGTGAATTAAATGACATAGAGCAACTTTTTTTTTTTTTTTTTTTTTAATAGTAACGCAAATAGTTACTTTACCTGGTAATGAGTTACTTTTATTATAGAGTAATTTAGTTACTAACGCAGTTACTTTTTTAAACAAGTAGGGAGTAACTATAACTAATTACTTTTTTAAAGTAACGTTCCCAACACTGATGAAGACGTGGGAAAAGGGTGGTTGCAGTCACTGCCTCTCAGTGCAGAGGTCATGGTTGTGAGTCGTGCTAAAGCCCTTATTAAAAAACAAACAAAAGGAAACTAGTGTTTTGAAAATTCTAAAGGTCAAATTTAACTGAACAAAAGTTATATTTAGAGATAAGCAATGTAATCGACCACTGATATCTGCAGATGTAATATTGGTGACCTTTGTATTGATTTTCTGTTTTTCTTAAATCTACATTTGTTTGTGTTAGGTTGATACATGTAGTGCAATCTTTTAAATAATTTGCACCAACACAGCCCTCCCTAAGGAAAGCTAAGAAAATCTTTATTGGGGGAAATACTTAAAGCTGTTATTCGGAGTTTCTCCGGATATCAGCTTTAAAGAGACAGCAGTTTTTTTTTCTCACCAATATTGGAAAAATCTATATTTCCTTTTGTTTAGACACAACATGTTAGACATAGATGGGGTGTGTTCATTATTATTATTTTATTTTATTATTATTATTTGCATAGTTGATGTTTATGTGGATTACATAAAGTGGGGCATCACAAGAAAAGTAGGCTTAACTTGGCATTGGTTAATATCAGAATTTGGGTAATTAAATGTTGGACGATATTGAATATTTGAAAAATTCTCGAAGCATTTTCGAACTTCTTTAGTTATTGAATTGTCATATGCATGATTGGGAGTAAGTGTTTCAGTTTGAGCAATGAGCAATACAAAACAACCATATGAAAGAGACAAAAGGCAAGAAAAACAATGATGAAGGTTACAGAGTATACAACAATAAAGTGAGAGTTTTCCATCTTGATGAGAACAGAGTATTAGGAGTCTGATTGGAGCGTTAATAAAGCAGGTTGGTTTTGTTTTTTCCTCCAAGTCAGCAGAACAATAAGGGAACGCCAAAACAAGACCCTGGGATTGCTTTGGCTCATTTTACTGTGTGAGCTTTTTCATCACACATCAGTCAGATTCACAGACAAACAGAGACAACTCGTAAATAGAAAAGTAGACTGATAAATATCCTCCCCCAGATGATTCTGGAAAGACAAAAAAGTCTCACAATGATTTTAAGTTGATTTTTTTATCAGTTCCTCTGTGTGTGTGTGAGAAATAAAGTTTGCCAAACCTTTATCTTGTTAAAGATGAAGGCATAGAATATAAATTAGCTTTGGAACCAGAGTGGCACAAACACTTCTCGACTCAGTGGGGTTTAAGTCTTCACTTCCAGCACATCCTTCCTTGCTTGTTTAGAAAAGTCCTCAAACCAATTAGCTCCAATCATTTAAAATTAGCTCAATATCAGCTAAACTCAGTATAAACAGTAAACAAATCCATCCCAATTTGGCAATTTTGACTTCCATTAAAAGCCAAATATGAGAAGAAAAAAACCTTTAATAACTATTTTCCAGCATGCCCTGTCATTTTCTCCAAAACCACTGTTCAACGCATACTTTTGCATTTATTATGCTCAAATCGTTCTTATATTTCATTTTGACCAAACACAGTACAGTATTATGTATTTGTTTTATTAATGACATTTACAGAAAGAGCAAGCATAGTATGACTTTATAGTGTGATTTTTTTTTATATTGAGTTGAAAATATTAGGGATCAGGCTTGATTGCTCTCAGCAAATATATATTGCTTTTTGTGCTATTCAAACAAAAATACAGTAAGTGCTACTTTAACTTCAAGTTATGCTCTCGATGCACTTTACACGGTTGAACCTTATGTTTGCCTTTTAAACACCCATAACCTTTATGGCACAGAGAAAATTAGATGTTGGAAATCATTCTTTGAAACTTTTGAACCACATTTACATTTATATATCAGTTACTGCAGGTCTGATGATTTTACATCATGTAGTGAATGGTATGTTGATGGGTGATGTCATCAAAACACTGGTACACTTTGACTATGAAGGGATGCAATCAACAATTCTCTGGAAAGATTTGGTAAAATATCCTTTCACCGCTAATTTTTGACACTACCATTTTGATATATAAGGAGAAATCATGTCATTATACAATATTACATGATCCAATTTAAGCCACAGAGTACCATTGCTATAGTTTAATTTGTACCATTTCTTAGTTAGTTTGTTTCTAATCAAAGCTGGGGCATTTAATAACTTTCAGAGCTCCACCTTTATTCAAAATGCACAATACTTGTAAATTACACAAAAAGAGCATATTGTCACAGCACATAAAGTACTAGCTGTATGACTTTTGAGCCTGAGCAGTGAGTAAAAATGTTTTTTCCTGACTCACATTTAAAGCAAGGTTTAACATGAGTAACATCACATTTGAACTAAAACCCCAAATGACTTTTGCAATGACGAAGTCATAAATATGCATTATAACAATATTATAACTTTTGAAATATGAGGAACAACATCCAGGCCAAAAACTCTTGACATTTAAAACATGGCTGGACCATATATTTGAAATGCATATTACACTGGACCAGTTGGAAAATTTTGCAGTGAGAGAGGACATTCAAACATAAAAAAATATTTTTATTTTACCATTTATATTTTATCTGTGTTGACCTGCTGTGGATTCAGTTGCTACCCCACAGCCCTAGGGGTCACTGTAGGTCACTAACCTGGTTGGGGTCAACTATATTTTTCAGTTACAATTATGTCTTCAATTACCCATGTTCAATTAAAATTCAGTTACAATTACAGTGACCAGCAATTTTTTCCAATTACATTTAAATTACATATACATTTTTTATTCTCAGAAATTCAATTACTATTACGTTCTCGATTACTAAAAGTTCAATTACAATTAATCACATTTACTGAGTCTGAAAAAAAAATAACCTAATAAAAGTTAACCTTCCTCTTGTGTTAGCTTTCTGTTAGCATCTGTTCTTTTTTTACTTATCTGCACATGCTGTCAAAGGTCAACACTACAAGAAGTGCAATTATTTTTAGACAGCAATGCATTTTTTGTTATTGCAATTAAATAAACTGCATTATTTTATTGCATAATTGTGACCATCACCAGCCCTCCCTAAGGAAGGGTAAGAAACACTTTATTAAAGGGAGAATATAAAAAGAGAGGGCAGTGTTACACCTGGGTGAGGCAGTGGAGCAACATGTACGAGGAGAGTAGAGGACTCCACAGAGGTCCACGTGGATGTCCGCCAGGCCAATTAACACCAAGCTCAAATTTTCACTTTGCATACCTGCTGTCACACAAACCACTGCTCAGCGTGTATTTTTCACATTGCTTCGCATTAAAGGGTACCTGTAGTGAAAATGTATATAATGAAAAAATGTGTTTAATGTATTACCAAATGTGTTTAATGTATGACCTTTTTTTTCAAAAGAAAGAAAAAAACATATTAAAAGTACTATTTAGAACGTTTTATTACCTTCGGGTATAAAATATGGAGAGCCGTTATTTTGGTCAGGATATGATGCAAGTCCATTGATTGCTGTTAGCTGTTGCTAGGCAACAGTGTTCCAGTGGTCTACAGCAGTGATGCCAATTGTACATCACATCCGGTACATGGTTGATATGGGAGAACATGTATTTATTTATTTTAATCTAGTTTTTTATTTTTTTTTTGTGTCCACCAGCACACAAAATGTGAAATAAAACCATCAAGTCATTTGTTTGTGGTCTGTGTAAGTCTTATGACAGAGAAAAAATTGCTCCGTTTCAAATTTTCTACATTTGTGACATCACACGTAAAATTGGGAATCAGTGTTGCCAGATCAGATTGACAATTTCCAGCCCAATCACTTCTTAGAACAGCCCAAACATGAACCACGAATCTGCCAACACTGCACTGCGCTTGTGACACAATGCGACACAGCGGTTTGGACAAAACAGCGGTCTTGAATGGACTATTCCTGTAATCTCTACATGAGATGATGACAATAAAGGAAAGTAGCAGCTCCGGTAAGTGTTTGAAGCAGCTGAAACAGCTGCTTTTGCTGTTGAAGCTGCTGCTGCTGCACAACGCATACACTTCATGAAACAGCGTTTTTCTTAATCACAATCACAATATCTGACTATATAGCCATGTGTTTTACTGTAATGTGCAGTTTTTTGGCTGAAAACAACAAAAAGAGTGTGTGAATATCAAAAGAAAGTTGCTAGTGATCAACTGCTGTGTGGAGCCATATGTGGAGTCCGCGTCTATAGACACGCCCACTCAAACAGCCTGGTATTAGAATTGGTCAGAAAGTCACCTTTCAGAGGCTAAAACTCCAGAAAACAGGCAGGTTTGGGAAAATAAACCTCAAATACTATGTTGTTTGGGTTCTAAGAACAAATGGAGATGGGTGAAAAATAGCATAATACTATATGTGCCTTTTAATTTTGGTGGAATCCATCAGTTGGTCTGTTGCTGCTGCCCGCCTCAGCTGCAGCTGAGCTAAACTGGTGAAAGTTAAAAGGTGTCTGGCTTTGACAAGTAAAATATAGCTGAAGAAGGCTTGTCTCTACATTTAACATAATCCTGTGTGATATGGGTGGGAGGGAATAAAAGGGGGTGGGGTTGACTGATGTAGGCTGTACAGTAGGCTAGTAGACATGGGTGTGTAGAAATGTGGGTTGGAGTTTACTGGTGATGACTGACAAAGTTAATGTGCCATCTGTTATTGAGCCAATGTAATGTTTTAAGATAGGGTCATATTTGGCTATTTTTTCAAGAACCTTTTTATTTTACTAATTCCTACTGGATATTCAGTCACTTGGTCTATTGTTGGATTACTTTATTCTGACACTTTCTGTGAATCATTTAGGCCTACTTGGTCTGGCCTTCTTTTAATTGGCCTAATTATGCATTGGCATGTTCTCGTGCAAGCCTTCAATAAATATGATTAAAGTAATTTACAGTTTACACTTGTTATTTATAGGAAATATGTTTTGTCTATTTTTTTTTTTTTTTAAAGGATTTTTTGGGCTCTAGTGGCCTTTATATGACAGTTGCTTGACAGGAAGGGGGTTGGAGAGAGCAGGGAATGACACGCAGGAAGGGGTCCCAGGCCGGGAATCGAACCTGGACCCGCTGTAGGTGAGGAACTATAGCCTCTGTACATGGGGCGGGCGCTCAACCCACTGAACTACACACCACATGTTTTGTCTATTTTGTTGCATTCCTAATTTATAAATGTAGGCTACATGCATGGATAGGACAATGCTATGTTTTTAGAGGGTAACTTCCTTTAGGCTGATATGTAATTGTAGGCCTCATTGTGAGGCTTTTGTGGTGCCAATGCAATTTATTTTTGATGTGTAGGACTTCATGCATAATTTCAAGCAGCGTATCCATGTGTTGAGTCAGTGTTTGGTCTTTCAGGCCGAAAGTGTCATTCGGCCTCCTGATGTCTCACTTGAAAAAAAAAAAAAAGTCCCCCTGACCAATTTCACCTCGGTGTCACAGTCTGAGTTTCCCTCCGTGCTGAGATTCTCTTAAAATCTCAGTGCGTGACTGCTAGGAACTGAGATGTACATTAAGTTGACTGTTATTTACTGCAATGTATATTATAATCATGTTTTTTTTTTTTTTTAATAATTTTTTTTCTTTTCGTATGGAGTTTTATTACAATCATGTTTTTTCCAAAATGTGTTTTATTTTTATCCAAACAGAATACAAGTAATAATTAAAAAAAAAACTGCATTGAATTAATTTATAAAACTTTTTTTTTTTTTTAAATACAAACTCAATACATGTAATAATAAAAAAAACCTGCATAGAATACATGATAAAATATATTTCTCCGGCCTCGTATATTGAGCAGTTGTATATCTTTCCCCAAGAAAAGGAGCCATTCAGCACTCATCAAATAACATTAGCTTTGAACCTTAGCTTTGAAATTAAATTTTTAATCTCACCACGGCGGAAGTAGAAAAAAGCTAAGCGGAAGTAGCATAAATTCATTTTACGGTAGTGCGCATGCTCATAATCGATCTCAGCACAAGGTAAACTCAGACCGTGACACCGGCATCCCTGGTCTACAGTTTCTGAACGATAGCGGAGTGTAAAGCCAATGGTTGCTACAGCAACAAGAGAAAAATCCAACAGAAACATTTATTTTGCGTCTCTAAGCCAAATAAGGACACTAAGTCAGAGTTATCCAGACGTTGGCTTCATAATATCAGTATGGGATACACACTTAAAACATTTCCATTAGGATGAAATTTGGTGATATGCGAGGACCACTTCAAGCCGAACTGCTTTGACAGGGATCTGTGGGCTGAGCGAATGGGCACGATGCCAAAATTATGTCCGAAAACAGACGCAGTCCCGACAGAATTTCTTCACAGAAAGTCTTTCAATGCAGCTCGTAACCGTACTATATCAGAGCACTACTTCATTTCTGTTTTTCTATTAAAAAGTTGCACGTATTTTATTGGTAATACATTAAACACATTTTTTGTTATATACATTTCTACTATAGGTACCTTTAAATGCAACACCGACCTGCATATCACCCGCCTGCTGAAACAAAGCGGGAGGGATGGACACGAGCTTTGATGAGAGACTGGCAGATGACAGACACATTTAAATGGACTAAATGGTAAATGGTAGGGATGTAACGATTAATCGTAAGGCAGTTAAAAGTCGATTCATAGGTATCACGGTTGATATCGATTTTCTGAAAATTTAATTTCAGTACTTTTTTTAACCAGCAGAGGGCGCTATCCACAAGTGTAGGCGGCGGGCGGAGTCTGCTAATACTTTCTTTCTGGCGGCCTTCTACTCTTAAATATGTCAATAAATGATTCCTTACCCCTTTAGCACTGAAATAATATCTGTAATATTACTTGAATATCTGTAAAAGTCACGTTTTTCTATTAGCTCTGTCTGCTAGCATAGCTTCTTTTCTTCACTGCTAGAATAACTGCATGCCAACCGACCACTGTGTTACCAGCGCCCTCTGCTGGTCCAAACAAATATGACGTAAATCAGTGAAATTACGTTTTTTTTTTTTTTTTTTAAAGTCCAATTGTTAAGGCACAAAATACATTTTCAGTTGCACTTTTAAAAAGAAAAAGAACTATTATTCAGTTTTGCATTGTTTATTATAGAACCAGAATTTAAATTAATAGGCTTCATTTTCATTTGTATTATTCCTTTATTTATTTCATTCAAGATTTATTTTTAGTTAAATTGCATTGTTTTGAATAGTTTATCAAGGAATTCTTTTGACAATGAAAAATAAAAGGAAAATAGTACCGTATTTTCTAGTTTTTTTCCCAAAAAAAAATTTGTCTATAGTCCCATTTTGTAAAATAAATCGTGAGAGAATCGTATCGTGAACCCAGTATCGTGAATCGAATCGTATCGGGAGTTGAGTGAATCGTTACATCCCTAGTAAATGGACTTGATTTATATAGCGCTATATACACACTGAAGCAGTTTTACATATCAGCTCATTCACCCAATCACTCTCACATTCACACACCAGTGGGACAGGACTGCCATGCAAGGCGCTAGTCAACCACTGGGAGCAACTTAGGGTTCAGTGTCTTGTCCAAGGACACTTCGACACATAGTCAGGTACTGGGATCGAACCCCCAACCTCTTGATCAGAACACGACCCTCTACCACCTGAGCCACGGTCGCCCATTCAGAAGACATCCCAGAAAGTACAAGGACTACAGAGTCGCACGGAATCCGCTTCGCCTAGGTTCTGCCCGAGAATGTTTGGGCCTTTAAGTTTATGTATGAATCTGTTGTCTGACATTTCATTTCATTTTGTTACTATTGATGCAGGTGAAAGAAAAAAGAAAGACTTTTGACATTTACAATAACTTTATTATGAAACACTTTCATACATTTTCACAGACTAGCTTAAAAAATTACATAATAAACAATTTACACAGATACTTATAAAATCACAAATTGATCTAAAAAGTTAGCACCAAGGAGCCATGTTTGTCCAGTGAACACAGCACCCTATGACAGCCCACACATTTACAAAACCATCCAAATTACCAGTCAAGTTAAAAAATGAGTGTTCCACCCTCAGACGTGGAGCAACAAAACCCTTCAACAGTTTATTTTTACGGCTTTTCCAAAGGGCCAGCTTAGCACTAGCAAAAATAAAATTCATTAAAATCTGGATTTGTCTTTTCTTGGGGGTATATTTAGGACCAAAGATGAACAGGGACAAAACGGACAACCCCTCCGCAGTGCTTGAGTCAAAGCTAGCTCCTTAGGGGATGCCATTGGGGGAAGAATTTGAACCCAAAGTGTCTGTCTATTTAGACTCCCGCACTCCTTTAAGAGAGCTGATGTTGAATTGAATTTCAGCAGCACGCCCTTCTACTCCTCCCACTCGCCTACCGCAGGATGGAAAGCTGTACTGCTGTCCATCACTCCATTGCTCAGCAAATTCTCTGTTCTGGGCAAAGGCGTGCAACCGCCCTGGCAACGACTGCCATACCTCCTTCACCAGGTTACACAGCATCCTGGTGGATCCGAGGCCAGTCAGCCTTGACACGACATCTTACTACTGTGCGGGTAACCTGTCTGTCAAAAGCTAAAAAAAATATAACAGCAATGCCCTGGTCACTAGTCACACATACGTGCGATTGAGTTCACTGTAACCGATTGCTGTAGTTTCTACATTAAGAATATACAGTAACTTGTTGTTTTTGTGTTTTACAAAGTTTAACTGTGTACTGCAGTGCATCATGGGTAAAAAAAAAATAATTACAGTAGTTAGCATCAATATTCTGCAGAAAGATATTGTAAAACTACAGGAAATCTGTGCTCTCCCTGTAAAGTGTGTATTACAGTTTATTATTGTTTATGTGGGACCTCCCTCATGCACACATGGCGATTTGAAGAGGGAACAGATTTCATCCACTCATTGACTGTGTGGTGTTCCCAGTCAAAAGCCTCCACAGAAGACTATCACACCAAGCTAGCCAGTCTGAGTAGGACCCCTATCTCCCCCTCATGGTGTGGCCGTCGCAGCAGGAGAAGAGACGGGGACCTTCATGGATACTGCGGAGGCACATGGCTCCAGCTGGACCAGCTGCTATCCTCCAACACAAGGAGGACGTCCACGTGTTGGATGCGGGGATGATGACAACGCCTCCTCTGACCTACACGTATCAGGAGAAGAAGAGGAGGATGACGTCTTCATCACAACAGGATGGGGAAAGCACACCAGCCCCTCTCCCCGGTGGAAGCACTCGTCGCGGCACACCTGCTCCCGCGGCTGTCTGCGGTGTCCCCTGAAGACCGAGCCTGTCGACCAAAGCGGACCGTCTCCAGTCTGACCTCTCGGTCTCCATGCTCACAGCCTACCAGGCTGAGCTGTGTGTGTTTTAGGAGTTGTTCAGAAAAAACCTCAGGCAAGACTCCTCAGGTTCTAAAGGTTTACAGTAAAACTGTATGTTTTTAATAAATGTTATGTTCTATACAGCTCTGACTCTGGTTTTATTTAACAGGTGAAGGGAATGATACAGAATGCTTCACAATATGCATATTTTTTAAAAGCTGCTAATGTAAAGAAAGATGTAAAAAAAATAGAATTAACTGTAAAATATGTGAAGTTATAGCTATTTACTGGCAAATTTAGTTGCCAGTTAATTTCTGTAATTTGAATTACAAGATAAAACATGCAATACAACAAAATACCACTTTTCTGTAAAAAATACAATAAATTGTTGTCATTCATATCATATACAATAAAAGCATGTAAAAGTTATAAAGTTTTATACTGTAATTGTTTTTACAGTAATTAAATGTGATGTTTACAATACTTTATTGGCTTTTTTTGCCAAGTGTTTACTGTAAAATCCCCAGTAAAATCTATACAGTGTTTATGAAGTCATTGATGGAGCATGATGGCAGCTTCAACAAAGGCTTGGTGGTCAGAAACGAGTGATTTATTTGTAACCGTTCCTGTTCCGCAGCATGACAGTGGTGAAAAAGCACAGGGAGGTTGATTCTCCAGGGCTGAAGTTATTGTCATTCACTCCAGGGTTAACCTCCTTCACACAGGTCTGTCTGAGAAACGCTGCAGCCTTTATTACATTAACTGATACTCAAAACATTTGCAGCTAAACTAAATAATTTTCCTCTAATAATTCAACCAACTCTCGCATCCTGCTACATTCACTCTCGGCTCTAGCGCTCACGCGCTCTCTTGCTTATCCACACACATGCATTCTCTTAAAGCCTTAAAGGAGCCATGCACTTAAACTTTCAGTGCAACCTGTAATTATTCATTCCACTTTCAAACAGTTATTGACATAAATTAATGTAAAAAGACTAACACTAAAAAAAATAAATAAAAATAAAATTAGACTAAAACCTTTTTAACTTTTCGTCTACTAAATCTATCACATTTTGAAATGACTACAATGTGACTAACACGAATAAACATTTTCGTCCATAAGACTAAGACAAAAACTAAAAAAGCTGCCAAAAACAACACTGGTGTCAACCCATAAAACTCTGAAAATCCTGGAGGAAGAGCTGCTTGTTCAAACCAAGCCCGTCAGCTCTCCACAGCCAACCAGCACACAGAGTGACCATATAGCAGCCGCCAAGCTGCCTGAAAGAAAGAAAGAAACCTCCAGACAAGTAAATATTGAAGAATCCCATCTCAGCATGTGTGTGGCACTGATATTAAGTATAATATACACCAGGGGTCACCAACATGGAACATAAGAGGTGCCCTCAGGCTTCTTTGAACAGGAGCACTATTAACCAATGAGATTTATCTGAAATCGGATTTACTTGCCAGGCTTCAAACTCACAGAGATAAATACAGGTGACAGATGTAGTCAGATCTTTAATAGAGTAAATTTTTATATTAACAGACATTGGGACAATAATGTTTAAGTATTGCAGATAGGATTTTGTTAAAGAAGCTGCAGATTGTGATAAGATATGCTAAAAAAAATTAAAACAAATTCAAAGTGGAATCTTGTAAAATAGTAGAACATTGTTAAATTGTACAAATGTTACATGTTTATGCTTGGTTAAATAGTTAGTAGTTAGTGGCTGGTAAAATAGGAACAAAGATTTCTTATGAAATGTAATGAAAACGAAACAATAAGAAAAAAAGTGGTGCATGTTGAAACATTGCTTAGCTTTTTAAGTTAATGCTGGTTTTCCTTATCATACCCTTTAATTAAAGTGAATCTGTGAAAATGTTGTATTTAAGAAGTGTATATCAAACCGGTGGCCCTTTGGATGATTTAGTACCTTTGAAGCAACAATTTCAGGAAGGTTGGTGACCCCTGATATATACAGTAAATATTAATGCTAAGACTTTACTCAACTGTCCATCTTTTCACTCTGCATATGGACGGAAAAACAAACAAACACAAGAACCAAAATGGATTGAGCAAGTTCACTAAGAATATAATATCATGTTAGATTGTGAAATCTAAATAACAAGTTCTCTTCTTCTAAAGACCGACCTTGCAAATTAACTCATCAAGTTAGTTTGTTTACTTTTTGATTTGTCACAGACAGTTTCAACAGGGCAAGCCAGAAACAAACAAAAAATAAGAAAAACTTTTAAACTACCTACTTTGTTTTTGTGACCAGTCTCACCCACTAATTGGATTGATTGAGGCAAATACTCATCCCTCAAGGTTAACGGCTCCACAATCAATCAAAGCTTCCTAAACTGCTCTACTTTGTGTGATTTCAGCTGCCTTCCTCAGAGCACTGTCATTTTGTGCCTTGTGTTCTGGCAGAGAAAAGGCTCTTTCAAGACAGACAGGGATGGTATAGCTACTATGCCAAGGCCCCCAGTGCTCTAATCGGCTTTGAGGAAAGACAACTAGCGAGCATCATTGTCTGTTGCTTGCAGTCTCAGCCCTCGAGGCCTCAGGGCCTGTGTACCAAGGCCAAGCATCTTTGTGGCCTCACGCAATCCAACATGTGTGAGGCACGATCTCTATTGTGCCCCTGGGGAGCCAGCTACTGCTGGAACTCACTGGAGTTAGTGAAGTCATCCCAGACATACTTCTTTCATGTCTAAAAGTGTCAGCGCCTCTGCAAGATCCAAGCATCTGTAGAAAGGCTATTTTCTCACGGTCATTGTCTTTGTTCACATAAGGATTAACATTTTCTTCCCACTTGTTTTACCTGAGACTGAAAAATAGAGCCCTTGTATAAGTGCACAATTCTCCTTCAGTAAAAGGTTTGTTCATTTTTATTGAATTGTCTGGATGGCTTACAACACTCAAATTACTGTAGGCATTTCTTTTCAGTTTCCACTTAAACTGCCATCAAAGGAATGGGTAAACGTAACTGAGATGCTACCATTAATATCAGCATTAGCTCTCTTTTGTCATTTAATTGCAATTTGCTCGCAATATTGACCAAATTGTCTAAAAATACAGGTGGAATCCACCATTGTAACGGTCGCTTTTACCTCAATTTCTCAAATTCTATGGATAAGTATGTTAGACAATAAAGTGTATGACTTTAGGCTATATGTTCAGATGCACACATGCATACACAAACACAAAGTATTATACACATCACATGTTTGCAGTGATCAACTTGCATTTAAGAGTGGCTGTATCAATAGAAGGGATAAGAATATGCATTGTGTCTGAGTATCGACTCTGAAGTCTGCAATGTATCACTACAGTTGTTAGAATTACTTCACTTTGCCATTGGACTGGTCTTCTCTGTAGTGATGATTTAAACTTCTCCATCTGGCATTGGCTGATGGACTCTTGGCATTGTGGTTGCCAGGCAAACAGTGCTGTTCTGACTTTATTATACAAAGTGTACAGTTTGGTGAAGGGGAGATTATGATACAGTGTTTATTTTAAGGACTTCCTCATCCAACATACATGCAGAGAAGTGCAGAAATAGAATGGCAAGATTTGTGTTGAAAAATATGTCTGACCCAACATAACTCAGTCAAATATCATAAAGATTGGTAAATTGTGAACCAAGATTTGATATTTCAAAATTTTGCAGATGATTAGAGATTTTAGAATTCTTTTAAACTGATCCAGAATCAGTATATTAATTCAAATCCCCTCCAAAATATAATGTAATCTACCTTTTGTTCAATTTAGCACTTTTGATGTAATCCTGATAACAAACAAATTAATAAAGGTCGGTAAAAACATTACTTCCAATAACATCATCACTAAGGGGATATTTCAGCCTCTCCATTCTTGATTTCTGTAACTCACAGTAACTGGATTAAAACGAATCTGGTTTAGACATGTTTTTTATTTTTTGATTACGTTTGCTCTTTTCCAAAATGCACTTATACTGTACTTTTCTAAAAATGGGTTTTTATAATAATCTGCTCAAATTTTAATATTGTTATGGTAGAACAAACCCTTTTAAATAATTTGTACCATTACAGTAGTCCCACCTTTATCGCGGGGGTTGAGTTCTAAAATTAACCCACAATAGGCGAAATCCGCAAAGTAGTCAACTTTATTTTTTACAGTTATTATACATGTCTTAAGGCTATAAAACCCCTCACCACATACTTTATACACTTTCCTCAGACAGGAATTAACATTTCTCTCTTGTTTAAACACTCAAAGTTCAAACCTTTGTAGATTTTAAAACATAAACCTGTTTTCAAACATACAGCACTTCGGAGTCACACTACTAGTGATCTGACATTGATGTTGAACGCATTCAGAGTCTTTGTTGACGATGACGTCAGGACGTCAACATGGACACCGGTCTGTTCACCCATTCAACCATGGATTAGAAGCTGTGTGTGACCACCTGGAGCTGTATGACATGGTCTTTATAACCCGGACCGGAGTAGGAAGGTTTTGGTGTGGAGGAGAATCAGTGAGGAGGTGGTAGTAGCAGGTAAAAGTTATCTCTGTAGCACTGAGCTAGGATAGCATTAGCCGCTAATCACACCGCCTTTTTTCACTGGTGGTTTATGTTTATGAGAGGAGAAAAAGGAGCGCAGCTCCTCACTTCAGCAGGCAGTGAAACTCACCGAGTTGGATGTGTCGCTGGAGGGTGAACGCAGCATTAGCCAATCAGGATGCAGAACACAATGCGAGTTCATACGCTGTAAAAAAATGCATCCAGAATTGCACTGTAAAAAAAAAAAAAATCAGCTTAACACTGAGGCCGTGAAAGGTGAACCGCGTTATAGCGAGGGATTAGTGTATACTGAACCCCTAATTATATGTTACTGCCACCACTGCAAATAATGTTCATAAATGTGTAATCTGTGTTAAAGTAAGTCTTGTGTCTATCACTCAATACAACTAATATCATGGGAATATAATCAGGCCCATGGGGGTAAGTATTTGCATATTGTCTGCCAATTAATACCCCAGAGCACAAATTAGCATAGGCCATAATTTACCAACGGGTAAAATCTAACCCCATAATGTCCAGACTGGGGATTCATTTGTGCTGCTGCACAGATATTTAGTTTATCAAATTATGCAGGGGTGTTTCCTCAACTGATTTCAATAGCAAAAGCCTAAGTTACATGTTGCGGAATATTTTAGTTAAAATTTGAAGTAAATGCTGCAAAAAATATCCCGAGTAATCATGCAAAGCAAGACCCATGATGTCAATGATCATTGAGTGTTTACTTTCTAAAATTAAAAAGTGAATTATTGCTTGATTGCAATTAAACACAGCTACAAAACACTGATCATAGCAACGTTGTTGAAGTTTTCATTTTTATAAAAAAATGCTGAAATATCTAAGTGAGCATATATATAAAAATAAAAAAAACTCTTCCTCACCCTCCGCGGGCGGTCTCTTTTTTCCTCCAAGCTTGGGTCCTCTACCAGAGGCCTGGGAGCTTGAGGGTTCTGTGCAGTATCTTTGCTGTTCCTAGAACTGCACTTTTCTGGACCGAGATGTCTGATGTATTTCCTGGGATCTGCTGGAGCCACTCCTCCAGTTTGGGGGTCACTGCCCCGAGTGCCCCGATGGCCACGGGCACCACTGATGCCTTCACCCTCCAGGTTTTCTCCAACTCTTCTCTGAGCCCCTGGTATTTCGCTAGTTTCTCGTGTTCCTTTTTCCTGATGTTGCAGTCACTCGGTATTGCGATGTCAACCAACGGCTCTCCTCTGCTCTTTGTCCACCACCACAATGTCCGGTTGGTTCACCATTACCATTCTGTCCGTCTGTATCTGGAAGTCCCACAGGATCTTGGCTCGGTCATTCTCTACCACCTTTGGAGGTGTTTCCCACTTTGACCTTGGGGTTTCCAGCCCATAATCTGCACAGATGTTCCTGTACACTATACCAGCCACTTGGTTATGGTGCTCCATGTAAGCGTTCCCTGCCAGCATCTTACACCCTGCAGTTATGTGCTGGATTGTTTCAGGGGCATTTTTGCACAGTCTACACCTGGGGTCTTGTCTGGTGTGGTAGATCTCTGCCTCTATGGCTCTGGTGCTCAAGACCTGTTCCTGTGCAGCCATGATGAGTGCCTCTGTGCTGTCCTTTAGTCCGGCTCTGTCGAGCCATTGGTACGATTTCTTGGTATCCGCCACGTCAGTTATGTTTCGGTGGTACATCCCGTGTAGGGGCTTGTCCTCCCATGACGGAACCTCCAGCACCTCATCTTCTGTTCCCCATTGTCTGAGACATTCACTGAGCACGTCATCTGTTGGAGCCTTGTCCTTGATGTACTTATGGATCTTGGATGTTTCATCCTGGATAGTGGCTCTCACACTCACTAGTTGTCATCCTCCTTCCTTCCGGCTAGCGTACAGTCTCAGAGTGCTGGATTTGGGGTGGAACCCTCCGTGCATGGTTAGGAGCTTTTGCGTCTTAACATCTGTGGTCTGTATCTCATCCTTTGGCCAGCTTATTATTCCTGCAGGGTATTATATATATATATATATATATATATATATATATATATATATATATATATATGTGTGTACACTACCAGTCAAAAGCTTTAGAACACCCTAATTTTGCAAGTACAATGAATATCTTGAAATGGTGCAAAGGTAAGTACTGAACAGCCAGAGGTTAAAAAAAAGGTTTGGTTACCCAAAACTGAAAAATATTGTACATTTCAGAATTATACAAATAGGCCTTTTTCAGGGAACATGAAGTGGGTTAACAATGTAAAGCTGTTCTGCAGCAATGAAGGTTGAATCACCCTTGAAAGCTGGTGCTATTAATTTCTACAGGTGTTCCAACTTTTCTTGGTTACTTCCAACGTCCTCTGTCTGCATAAAAGCAGTGTTGGAACACACGGTGGTACCAAACCCTCATGGGCATCAGGTGAACAATATTGTTCATGGATTCCATGATTTTTTTCAGCTCAAATTGCTTATTTGTTCTATGCTTTCATTTGAGACTGCAATGACACAATAAACTGAATAATTTTCAGTAAAAAAACAGAAAAAGTGTGGTGTTCTAAATTTTTGAAATAATGTTGAAATACACATGATGTGTATTGGGTTTTTGTGTTTATGTTTTTTTGGGTTCTTTTTAGTGTACTTTAATGTTAACTGCATGATGACTTACTACCAGTACTGTGGCTGAGGACAGGGTTGTCCTTGGCTGTCACTTTTCATCTTTTGCTCGTCAGTGAGACAGCTGAGCCAAAGGCAGAATGTGAGCAATGAGGAGACAGATTCATTGGAATGACTGACAGATCCTTCCAATGACTGACTGAAGCCTTTTTTTGGACCCATGTTGTCTTTAACCTGACCCTCAAAAGTAGGCTGTATTGAGATGAGGAATAATCTAGCCTGCACACCCACTCATACACACCTCCACATGTGAAAATAATTATCCCTGCAAATGCAACTGGATCCCATGCATGGAAATGGGTTGGATTCATGCAGAGGCTTACAAATCCACACATGAGCAGTGTTGGCAGAAATGGGCGTTTTCACTTTCGAAAACCTCTCTTTAAACACACACACATGCACATGTACACGCACACGTACACGCGTATGCACGCAAACAGCACAGATCTGTGTATGGATGTTTTTCACAGCTGTGGCATTCATGCACTTACTTGGCATCGCTGGCTGCTTTCAGTAACAACATATAATAGAACTCTTTTGCTTTTTTTTTCCTTCATTTTCTTTCCCCTCATACAGGGATTGTGAATGCATAAGTGAGTGCAGTGATGCCTTTAAAAATGCAAAGACACACACCCAGGAGCTCATGCATTTCCCCAGCTAAGAAACTCAGTAAAAACCTTTTATTTAAACTGAGAGAACCTTCAACTGGAGAGAGGTCTGTGATTAATGCAAAAAATATTCAAATTCGGAGGGGGCTGTAATAAATGTTCCCTCTTTTGGATTATTAGTCATTAGCAAACCTGGTTCCAACCTATGTCAGCAAGATTCCCTTAAAGCTTCATTTCTCCCCACAGACAAACCATCAGCATCATCACTGAGCAAGCTGTAATACATAGGGGACTTCAAATGCACAAAGTCAGCAGGCCTGTCCACATATTCATTTGAGAACACAGAACTACATTCAGGGTCTCACATTTAGTCCATCCTTCAGTTTTAGTAAAAAAAAAAAATGCTCCATAGGAAAGTGATGAGACAGGCAATGGAGTTTTAAAGTAACAAAATGTGACACCTTGCACCTTTTTGAGTGGTGCTTTTTAACGCTGAAACTCAACACAGCAAGATTTATAAAACACCAGAGGGCTTTATTATGACTATGAGGGGGTATTTCTTTATCCCTACTCACAAAGCTGTTGTTTCATTAATTATATTGTTTAGTTAAACATTTTAGCATGTCTGTTTGTAGCTGGGTTTCCATTGCAGATTTTTGCGAAATATGAACGATATTTCTAAATGTTGACAAAGTATAATTGTGCTTTGAACGTGTTTCCATTGAAGGTTGTTTTGGAGCCTCGTTACTCCTGTAAAATTTCATACCGCAAGACTATGCTGCAGGATGATGGACGCTCCAAACCTCCTTATAACACTCAGTGCAGTAATAATTTTAAGGCCGTGGCTACGGGTACTTTAAACGTATCCGTAGACTGCCACTCTATGCATACGC
The DNA here is from genome assembly GCF_900634775.1 of Gouania willdenowi. NCBI lineage: Eukaryota > Metazoa > Chordata > Actinopteri > Blenniiformes > Gobiesocidae > Gouania > Gouania willdenowi. The sequence continues at coordinate 18,036,767 of NC_041046.1, read as the reverse complement.
AGCACCCCTCATTGGCCAGTTTAGGTCACGTGATAGGTGAACCACATGCCTTAAAGTTCCATCATTTGTATTTTAGCTCAGATTTATTTTTAGCTACCCGCTAACCCTTTTATTTTAGCTTTAACCCTAACTGTAACTCTATCCCTAACCCTAACCCTAACCCTAAAATGTTTATTTTTGTATTTTTAAAGGTGGAATTTGCCGTGTTAAATATGTTAAAATGAAAAAAGTATTTGTCAAATGTGGGATTCAAACCCACATTAGAAAAACCCACATTAGAAAAACCCAGTTAGCAGTGAGATCCGGAAATGTAGCTATAGTCCTGGGGGCTATGGCAACGTTTAACGTACCTCCAGACACTTTTAATTTTAAGGTCTAATGCTAAGAAATGTCTCGGTCCCCTCTTCTGTTTACACGTACTGCACCATGTCATGTGACCATGTACGTCACGTTCCGTGACGTGTATTTGCGGAAAAAGAATTTCCATAGGGCTTTTGCAACATATTTCAATATAAAAACATCTGAAATTCCTCCTCATGAAAGTGTAAAAACTTTTTAGAGATATTTGAGTGATTTTCCGAAACTCAGGCGTTTCCATTACCAATTTTTAGATTTTGTGTATTTCCAAGGGTAATGACGCGTGAGATGCATTTTCTAAATTTGTTGCTAGTTTAATATTAATGACACTAACCTGGGTATATTAGGCTCCAGGTGACAAGTAATGTAGTACAATTACATTGTTACTGTACCTAATTTATACTTTTGTAATTTACTTTATTTTTTTATTTATTTTTTTGATGACTTTTTCCTTTTACTCCTTACTTTTTTAAACAAATATCTGTACTTTCTACTCCTGATATTTAGAAAATGAGCTCGTAATCTTTAAGACCTTCGAAGATGATGCCACGACATAAAAAGATGCACGATTTTGGTAGTTTGAGCTTTTTTCTGTTCGGCAGGTCCTTTAGTTTTATGGTTAACATTTATAAGTTTTAAAAAATTATTTGAGCATTTGCATTTTTTTTTTTTAAACATTATATGTACATTTTTTAATCTAAAATGAGTACTAAATTCTCCAGGTGTTCATGAAGTGTAACAGATTTATTTTATTTTCATGTACCAAGTTCTTAAAATGTTAAACTCAAAGCTGCTCTGGGTTTAATTGGGCATTTGCACTTATTTTTCTTGACACATTTAATTTGCAAATTGTATCTATAATGAGTGCTAAATTCTCCAGGTGTTGAAAGGTAACAGATTAAACTTGTTTCCTTGTACCAGTATTCTACAAATAATTAAAGACATGAAATTTGTTGCTTTAAAAACACTGTTTTATTAGTGAAGAGATTTTTGTTTTACTTTTCTTTTTTTTTTTTTTTTAAGTACATTTAGTTGCATGTACTTTTTTAATTTTACTGAAGTAAAGGAGCAACGTCATTACTTTTACCAGAAACATCTTTTATTCAACTATCTCTACTTTTACTTGCCACTTCGGCTGGGCTTAGACTTAAACTTGGGCTGATCTAAAACTACTCTTACTAAAGTCATCTGACCCCTAGTGGACAGATTAGGACATTAATTGGGAAAACTACACAGCTTGTTTTCCACTTTGCAAAATCATTGTGACACTCTCATACCTACTCACTAACAGCTCCTTTAAGCACTTTCCAGAAATACCCCTTTGTCTATGCTCCATATCATTGTCCAAGTTATTCACGCTCTGATTGGCACTGTGGGGAGGAGGTATAAATGTCTGTTTCATGCATTTTGGACTTTGCAAATCTTAAATCTCTAAAGACAACACACAGTGGGTACTAATCTGGGATATCTACCACTATCTACTGAGACACAGTGCTTAAGCTTCGCTTACATGTAACAGTGTGTGTGCGTGTGTGTGTGTGTGTGTACATCAGAGAGATTAGGTTGCACATGGTGTGAGTGCCAACTGTGAGTTTACTAACACACCCGGCCCGTTTTATTTATTTTTGCTAAGTTTGTATACAAATAAAAGTTTAATTCTCAACGTTAGCCAAGTTTATTTCATTATTTAAAAAGCCGAATTAATGCCTTTTAATCACAAATAATGATTTATGTGCAACAGAAATCGTTGCTGCTGTACAGATCTCTAAACGTATTTGATTATTTAACAATAAGCTTATTATCATGATAGATGAGTGTGTGTGTGTGTGTGTGTGTGTGTGTGCATGAACTTATCTTGACGTTCTGTTATTTATCTCAACATCTGAGAAACTCAGTAATATGCATTCACCAACAATTATTTATAGTTTGTATACATGCCTCATTATTAAGGGTGGGAAGAAATCATGTAATGTAAGGTACTGCAAAATTCCAATATCTGAGTGTAACATAAAAATTTAAAAGAAAATTTACACGGTCTACCACACACCAGTTTGTTATGTTTTTTATATTCCTATTAGGTTGAAAGTAAATATACAAGTACGTATAGAATTAAGTCAAATAAAAGCATAAATATTTTTCCAAATGTCTTTTTCCTTTCCAAATACATTGTATTATTGCGAGTTCATCATCAATCTGATCGTCTATCTATTTAACATTGTAAAATCACTTTTGAGTTGCATTATTTTGTTTGAAAAGCACTTTATAAATACATTTTTGATAGATGCTTTATTATCGTCTCACCCTTATATTCATTCGCCAATGAAAAGGAAACAAAGCTATTTAAGTGGTGTAGATGTAGTACCTGATGAATATGCATTGTTGTGCAAACCAAGCATCAAAATTAGAAAAGAATAAATATTCAATCATATTTACTTCACCATGCTGGGAAGAACTGTTCTGAAAGTTAAAAAAAAAGTCAAGTCACAATCCAACAAAAACAAGGGTCCACCTACTAAAGTGACACTGAGTGTATTTGAAAATGGTATTTGTAGATATATAATGGCCCCTATGTGTTTCCACATTGGCCTTTTGCACATACTGTAGGTACTTCTGAAGCCCTCTGTGGATTGTCCTATTTTACCTTTTATCAGGGCTCAGGATGACAAATCTTCTCTCACTATCTAAAGCTATACAGCACTTTATTGAGCAGCTAGGGCCATGTTTTGCAGCTTCCATGACACACATGCAAGTAGCCTGTCTGTTAAACTACCCAGGCTCCCCAAATGGAGTTCTCATTTTCAAAGGGAACGGCTGCATGGCATAACACACTTTGTCTTGGGAATTACTTTCTCTCTCTGCCCGTGCGACTCAGAGACAGACATGGCTGGCTGCCTCTCAGGGAGACAGATGGAGGCCGCTGGCGATCCTGACACATGTTGAGCAGTTGTGATGAGTCGTTGAAGAGGACCGTGCGGGATAGAGGGGCACATCAGTCTATGTGATGTGTTGATGAGAGTGGCAAAAGCAGGAGGCGAACGCTTCATTTGGCCGAAAATCTGCTGTTCTGAGACTTCAGAGAGGAGCTTTTTTTAGGTAGTAGTACAAGTGTGATTTCTAATTTTTCACTGTACTTTCTATCATCCTTTCTACAATCATTTCAAAATGTAATATTTTTTATTGCTGTTTGACTGACCCCTGTGCAAGCGTCACAATGATTCATCACATGCTTTTAATCCAGGGGTCACCAACCTTTGTGAAACTGTGAGCTACTTCATAGGTACTAGGCAGGTACAGTGTGAAGAGCTACCAGTTAGAAAAGCACTTCTTAAATACTAAATGTTCACGGTCTCACTTTATTTAGAGGGTTGAATAATAAGGAAGGCGAGCAGTAACCAGAAAAGGTAGAAGATGTTTAAGTTTCAACATGAAACACTTTATTTCTCCTAGTTTATGCAATTGTTTCAATCTCATAGAAAATCACCATCTTCCTGTTTTACTACCAACTAACAAGCAACTTTTAAGAAATCGTAACACATGTAACCTTCGTAAAAATGTAACAATTAGGTAGTCATATTTTATTAAAATCATTCTGTCCAGGGACTGCAGATGAAAAATTTGATATTGGCTAATTCTGGTATATTTTCGGTATTTATATTGAAGCTGATATCCGGTGTTTCTGAGAAATTTATGTTTATGTATGATTTTTTTGAAATGCGAAAAAATGCCTAACTAGTCTTTTACTATGGTCTACTGCTGGTGGTCATTCATATACATTAATGTATATAAGTCCCTCCTTCTTCCTATAGACCTCTATACAAATGGAAACAATCACCGAGTGCGCCCAGCCAATAGGCTTTGACTTCCTGTTTTTGAAACTGTCAATCAAAGTGAATGTGGAACTGTGCAGGGAAACAAGGCCGCACGTCACAACAGCAAACAAGTAAATATGATTTTGGCTCTTACCTGACCATAGATCTATATCAATGCGACCTTGTTATGTTCCGCGATGCGTGTGCAGAAAAGTAGAGGCGTGGCTTCTGGTAGAGGCAGTGAGAGGAAGTGAAGCTGTTTAGGGTGGGACATGGAGATGTTTCTCAGAAACTCCAGATATCAGCTTTAATGTACACTGCCCCTGTTAAATAAACCAATAAATAAAATGCAATTAAAATACACTTTGATTTAAAAAAGATAAAAAAGAGTGTCTTATATTATACATATATAAAATGCAACAACACATACATCAAATCTGCAACACTGTAACAATGTTTAAATGAAAATAGACATTTAAAAATGGCTCTTTCGATACTAAAACGTAATCAGGTGCAGCAGTATTTAACTCTACTAAGTACCAACTACATCTGTCATATGTATTTATCTTTGTGAGTTTGAATCCTGGAAAGTAAATCAGATTTTAGATGAAGCTCATTGGTGACTACAGCTCCTGAGGGCCCCTCACATGGTTCATGAGGGCTACCTGGTGCCCATGGGCACTGTGCTGGTGACCCCTGGTCTATACCATTTAGGGGTTTAACACATGTAAAGATGCTAATATTAGTGTGAATTTTAGACAAGTGAGTTGCAATACAAATTATAATACATTTTATTTTTGTAGCACCTATCCTCAAATCATTTATTTCAAAACTTATAAACATTCTAAAATAATTTTCAATTTTGTGAATGTTTGCTCCTAATACGTTCCATTTCATTCCTGGCATATTCCATAACTCATGACATTGAGAATGGAACTTGCTCAGTTTAAGCTTAATAATTCAACCACTGTATCGCAGTATATTCACATATTTATGATTTTAGTGGCACATTTATCAGAGAAACCTATATATTCTTCCACTGCCTAAATACATTTTCCATTTCAGACCCCATAAAAATCCAAAGCAACTAATGACTCCTCTTGAGGAATTAAAAAGGCATCATTAGGCGTACCCTGATGACCAGGAATAGAGTGCTGTGAGGACTTTGTCAATGCTGATTAGGAAAACAGTCTCTGGGGTTGCTTTGTGTATTAGATTTAATGAGGGTATCAGGCACATGTTTAATGTGTAACATGTGCCTTTTTACTTGTTTTGACAAAACATGTTTTTCATCATAGTGGCTTACATTACACTGTGTACAATACTGTGTAATTGTCAGGGTTGAGTGTTAGCGGTGAGAATGAAATTACAAGTTGGACCTTTCCCACAAAGCTGGATTTTGGCTAAATGAGATGAGTTAAAACAAAGTTGGATATTTTCTCACTGTGGAAACTCATTCTGTATCTTTGTTTTGCTGCCAGGGTTGTTAAGCTATACAGGGGTTGCATTACATGACAAACTAGAAGCTAAAAATGCCCACAACTGGCACAAACTACACTTTGTACCTAATACATTTTACACATATTACATTCAAAAACTAAACAAGCTATGCCTAATAAAGGCCTGTAAATCAAGACGTACAATAAAGAAGCAGATTATTTAAAAAAAAAAAAAAAAAAACTACAAGAAAATTTATTTAGTCCAAATTTGTATTTTCAAGCTCGTCGGAGCAGAACTATCGAGGATGGGCTTCGGAAGGTTACACACTTCAGTCCTGTAGGTCGGCAATTCATCAGAATGAGGCTAATCGCCATTTCAATCTGTTAGTAGGAGAGCACGTAATGGATGTAAACACAAGAGAAAACTGCTGGGTCACATTTACAGTTGTGCTCAAATGTTTACGAGCAAAAACAAATCTGAAGCATTTGCTCTTATCATTTGAGTATATATTTTCAAAAAATATATAACTCTTTATTTAATGTTATATGTTGTTGTTCAATCTCAATGCTTTTTAAAAAATAACATTGTTTTATTGGAGAATTAATGTTTTACAAATTGTTTATTTTGAATGACAATAAATGAGTACTCAATGGTCAAAGGAGCACAATGATTGGTCACTAAGCCATAGTGCAAAAAATGTTACCTTTACGGTTGTTGCTCACACTAATACATTTCTATTTATCTATTTATTTGTTTGGGGGAGGGGTAATTTAAATAACTGTCTTAAAGGGGCAGTATTATGAAAAAAAAACACTATAATGGTTTTGCTACAGTGATATACTGTACCTCCCTTTAGCCTTATTCGCTTGTTATTCCACATTTCATAAAAAGTCAGCTCCAAACCGGTGAGTTAGATTTTTCTCGCTTTGTGACATCACATCGCGGAAACTCCTTCTCCTCACAATCCTGGCTCCTCCTACCCTACAGTATATAAGAATTTGAGAATGTGAGCTACTCCCCTACCACAGGTTAAACAAACACTGCGGTTTAATATAGAAAATACGTTATACTTAATGATCATACATGTATAGCTAAATACAAAAAAATGTGTCGTCTGCATTTAACCCCTCTCTGAGGAGCAGTGGGCAACCATGGTGTAGCACCCAGGGGGAGGTTACAATCAGTTCAATTTTTTGTACCCGTTATACTGCCTCTTTTCACCTTTAAGATGATCTGATGTGTTTATGACCCAATGCGACACAATTGTAGGACAAACCATTAGACTATTGTCTTGAATGGACTATTCCTGTAATCAGTAGTGGAGAGGATGACAAGAAAGCGATGTAGCAGCTCCAGTGAGTGTTTGCTGATGTGATAAACACACACCCTGAAGCAGCATTTGTCTGACTCAAAGTCACAATAGCCGCTTAAATAGCCATGTGTTTTACTGTAATGTGCAGTTTATTGACTGAAAACAATAACAAGAATATGTGGATAGCAAAAGAAAATTGCTATAGTGATCAGCTGTGGTATGGAGTCAACGTCTACTGACACTCCCACTCATGCATATGCATGAAGGACCCAAAACAGCCTGTTTTTAGAAGCGTCATGAAAGTGACTTTTAAGAGGACTACAACTCCAGAAAAGCGGCTAGTTTGGGAAAATAAACCTCAAATACTGTGTTTTTGGGGTTCTTATGATAAATGGAAATGTGAAAAATAGCATAATACTGGACCTTTAAGTAATAGAAACCCATCATATTTCACACAGTCACCCTAACATTCACACCTTTCAACTACAGTGCCTCTAAGACAGATGTTGAGTGTCAAAAAAGGCAACAGGTGTGTAAAAAAGTATCTGGATATAAAGGACAAGAAGAAAAAAAAACAACTTCTGAAATGACCCACATTTGATGCAACTTGGAATTTGCAGTGATGGTGCAGAGCTTGTTAGTACACTGCTCTGTAGCTAGGAGTGATTGAAAATGAGGTATTTTCTATTTTGACTCTTACCTCTGCAGATGTATTACATTTGTTTATACCTCCTGGCAAACAGGACACTAAAGACTTTTATAGTTTCCAAGAACAGGGGTGGGTAAAAGACTGCCCTAACATTTTATGAGGAGACTTAGAGGGCACAATGCTAACAAATAAAATAGAGATAGACATTTAAAAACATGGTCAGTTAATAGACTTAGTAGATTTTGTGTAGAGAAGCAGCTGAATAACTTATCTCACACTAACAGACCAAACTGTAAAAGTAGACCTAGTGAATATTTAGCAATTTGAAAGCATGCACGGTAGTTGACAAGCAATTGAATAATTATTATTGGGGCTCATACAATGAAAGAAAAACAAATACAAAGTCATATAAAAATGAAATAAATTCCACAATTGTCACAAAGGCATTAAATCAATTAAAGCTTGAACTGAAAAGATGATGAGAAAAAGAGGACCCTTAACATTCATTCAATGAAAAAAAAGAAAAGAGAGCAAATGTGGGTTTACATTAGGATTGATAACATTAACAATACATAAACCACGCACTAATCATATTCAGGTGATATTGGGAAGCTTTTCTCATGCACTGAGCACTTTATTTCACTCTATCTCAACCTTCATCTCCATATTGATGCTTTAAAATGATCCTGAGATGACTTATTCTTGTAATTGATATTATATAAAAAAAGTTCAATTGAAAAAGGGAATTAAAGAACGCAGCCTTAAGGGGGCACAGCCCAGTGTCTTCCTTGTGTCACTCCCAAGCCCGGAGAAATGCAGGAAGGAGATCCAACATAGAACCTATTCCAAACTAAACATGCAAATCACTCAAATGACACCATTGATGCTGTTGACCTACAGGTACCAGTGGAAATTTGGCCAGCTGTGGGGAAATTAATACAAGTGCAACATCATAAAAGCACCATAAAACATGGGTGCATATACAACATAGGAGCAGCATCATAAAAGGATAAAAATAATGTAAAATCCAGTTAACTAAAAGCTTTTCTGAAAAGCAAACTCTTCAACAGTTTCTTAAAAATGTCCACACAGTTGAGCTCCCTGAGAGACTGGTGCAGGTTATTCCAGAGACTGGGGGGCCACAGCCTGGAACGCCGGCTCTCCTCTGGTTTTAAATTTATTTCTTGGGATCTTTAGGAGACCCTGGCCTGAAGATCGAAGCCTGCGCGCCGAAGTGTAGGGGCACAACAAGTCCGAGATATATTGAGGGGCCTGGCCATGTAACGTTCGGAAAGTCAGAACTAAGATTTTATACTCTCTTCGAAACTTGACTGGAAGCCAGTGCAGAGTAGAAAGAATGGGTGTGATGTGGGATGTTTAGGGAGCACCAGTTAAAAGTCTGGCAGTATCGTTCTGTACAATCTGGAGTCGGTTTAGGGTCTGGAGTCTTTTTAGGGTCGGCTTATTAAAACAGAATTACAAAATGTATCAATTTTCCTGAAAATTTCATCCAAATCCGTTTATAACGTTTCAAGTTATCTTGCGCACACACATGCATTTTGGACAGGGGAGCCAATAGGAAGCCTCAATGGATGCTCCTCCCACCTCATTATTTTTTTGTTTCTGTAACTAATATATATTAGTTATTGACTGACTCGGATGTCCACTGTAAGATAGCTTTGCAAAAAGTTACATACAATTTCCTAGTGATTCATCAGCAAGTGACAGTTTTTGCCAATTTATTCAGGATTCTTTACACACATGGGTGCCCATCCTTAAGGCAGTGAAAGCAAATGTAATGGAGGCCAGTGTGTCTCAGTATTCTATGCTCATCTCTATCTACTGCATCCTCATAGCAAGTGAAAACCACTGTGACCTACAATAAGATCGGCTAAACCACAGCGTACCCTTTACCTCATCACATCATGTGGATGTCACTGTCAACTTAATAATAATAATAATGTGATAGAGTTAATGGTAGGTGAAAACCTATTTTTATTTGAGATTTCAATTTCAACATTGCATTGAGATTTTAATGCAAAGTTGTTTTTTTTGTTTTGTTTTTTTACAAAATATTATATTTTCAGAAACAGAATTGTAAAAGTCTAATAAACTTTTTTTTTTTTTTTTTTTAATTTAGAGCATCTCTTGAAAATAACTTTTTGAAGATCCATGCAAACATTTTCTGGCTTTTAGTTGATAACTATGTCCAAACCTAGTCTAATTCTAGCTTCTCTGTCTTCTCTTTAGCTCACACATGCATACCATGCACTAAAGTATAATATATATATTTTTGTTGATATATATAGTTTCTAGACTTTCCAGATAGCAGGGTTAGTTGCTTGTTTATGTAATCATTGGAATCACTGATTGTCTTCCGATCAAAAATTGGGCATGTTAGTGGATGAATGAATGACCAGACAAAATAAATTCACAACAAAGATGGCTAACAATAACAATAGATAGAAATATATTGGCTCTGATGAACGGGCCATCCAGCACAGTAATGTAACTGGACAACAATTTCATTACTGTTACTACATTACCACACTGTTACTACACTGGACAGTAGTCACATTACATGTATATTAATAGTTTTTTCTGAAAAAGTCACTGCAAAAAAAGTCTCAAGGGGGATCTGAAAAGTTACTGTTTTGAACTGAAGAGAAGGGCAGATCGTAGAGCACAAGGCAATGATCATATTCAAACAATGGTACAGTGATCTGCTCCGATGGCTTCTTTTATCATTGCTATGCTCATGACAATCAGCTTTTCCGAGCTTTCCCACCTGATGACCTGATGGTCACAACTCGGATATCAGCGTGTTTGGCTGATATCGCCACAAGGATGAAGGAACGCCACCTTCAACTAAATCTGTCCAATACTGAGCTCATTGTCTTTTCAGCCTGTCCCACAGTTCAACCATAGCTCAATCTACTTGTGCCCACAAACCCTGCCAGAAATCTGGGTGTCATGATTAATGACCAACTGACCTTTCAGGGTCATTTAAGGTAAATTTTGAGGTCTTGTCAATATGCCCTCTGTAACCTCAGGACACAATAGGCCACACAGCTTCTGGTACAGGCTCTTGTGATTTCATTCACTGACTATGCCATCTCCCTTCTGGCAGACCTCCCTGCGTCTGCAGATGATCCAAAATGCAGCGGCACGTCTGGTCCTTAACCAGCCCAAAACAGCAATTCGCTGTTAATTTCTCTTCACTGGCTTCCAGTAGCAGCTCAAATCAAATTCAAAACTCTTCTCCTGGCATACAAAATAGTGACAAGAGCGACTTCTGCCTACCTGGACTCTCACCTCAAAACCAACACTCCCTCTCACCTGCTACGCTATGCCAGTGAAAAACTCTTGGTGCTTCCAGTCAAGCATTGCTCTAAATCTCGAGTTAGACTTTCGCCCTCTGTTGTTCCTAAATGGTGAAATGATTTACCCAACTTAATTCGATCCACACTGTCCCTTTTTTTACTTTTAAGAGATGTTAGAAGACTCAACCGTTCAGTGAACACTTTGGCTTTAAAAGTATGCCAATTTCATCAAAACACCAGTAAACCAACAAATATCCCTTCTTTAATGTAACATATCGTTAAGTCAACTTGTATAGTCTTGATATTACCCAGTAAATATGCATTTACAACCACCAGGCTGGTAGATCTACACAGCATGTGTATTACAGTAATACATTTTTTAAATATATAGCCTACACATATATATCAAGTCAATATAAAATCAATATATGAATAATTAGGTGTATTAAATACCACGCTCTACTGGCTAAATACAACATAACAGACAGGTTAGTTTTACCCTACTGATGATGTGTTGTTGCAATAGTAATCCTGCTCTGTTTTAGGTACTTCCGGCAGCAAAAGAGCAGAGCTGAGCACACACAGGAAATTTTTTACTAAACAGGAACTTTTTTTTCTGAGAAAGGATACAATACTTCATTTCACAACAAACTATCATTTACCATCTGACTGGCTCTGAGGTAGTCATCTACTCCTTTTTTCTTTGCTGGCTCAACTGGAAAGCTAAGTAGCAACCTAACTAGCTACAAGTAGCAAGCTAACTAGCAGAAGAATAGCTATTTCCACAACAGAATACAGCAGCCTTCTCCAAAAGATTACTGAACTGGAGACTTCAGTGCGAGGAATACAACAAAACATAGAGATTAATGGACACTGTGGATATGGGAATGAAACGACTGTGCCGCTGTTTCAAAACAGCGGGGAGGCTATCAGAGCTAGGGGGGGTCCTGTTCCTGTTGATAAGCCAACAGGTGCGAGTCCTCCCTGGTAAAATATTGGAGCTAAACCTAAGAGAAAGTCATATTCACTTCAAAGGCTAACGGACCGAGCAAACCGCCCAGATATCAGTAATGATATAGACTGGAATTTAGTCTCTTTTTAGACCGGAGCCTCGACTTCAACTTCCTTGTCTGTTCACACACAAAAGTGGACATCTGTTAAAGGCAGTTTCATGTAGAACTGGACAATCGATTTGCCCCACTGCTGAATGACCGAGGCTCCTGCTCTAAAGAGGAAAACACATAACCTTCTGGAACTGTGAGGACTGAGAGCGCTTCAGGAAAACAAAAGCTACATGGTAAGCCAAAATGATGACCTCACACACTGATACTGGGAGACGTTTCTGTTAAAGATGCTCAGAAGATGTTCAGCAGCAATGTGAAAGTGAAGTGTTCATCAGTGGCTCGATACCTCCAGTCCGCAAAGGAGATCTGAAATTCTCAAGGATTTACTCACTGAAGACATTTTTGTCTTCGGTTTGTGCTGCCCTTTCACTAAATTTGATAGAACATTTTCAGATTTTTTGGGAATGTCGTCATCTTTTTAGAGCAGATGGACTGTCTAAACAAGGCTGGAGTGAAATTTTTCACATTCAACTTATTTTTTGTCACCAGTCACATTGCTATCAGTCCCAATAAAGACAAAGGACAACATGTACCATTGAAGAACAAAACGACAAGAAAAAAACATGACGTTGATGAGCTTCCATCAAGAAATGAAAATCAAAATCACCAAAATGAAGACCCACCTGCTTCACCCCAAAATTCACCTACTTCCACCTCATCTAGCTTCTCTCCAACCCCTGCCTTCCTGGAATAAACTGCCCAGATGAACAAGCTGGTTCTTGCTGGCACAAGACTGACAACCCACCCTTTACCCCACCATGGTCCCATCTTCTCGCTCCTAAAGAACCAATCAGCACCACCCATCCCTCCTCGACAATACCAGGCCCAGGATCACTCTTCTCCTCAGGATGATAAGAGCATGATCCAAACAGCCAGCTGTGCGCAACTTAGAGCGACACATGTCTGATGTGTGCTGGGTCTGGACTGCAATACCTATATTTGTAGGAACAACCAGAAAAAGTTGGGGCCTTATGGAGTTAATGCAGCTTCTTTAATGCCCAAAAACTAAAGTTTTCTGGAGGACGCAAAATTCTTAGAGAGTTGGATCAGACCCATTCTAGGATGGGTTTTATTAATTATTCAAAGACCACTTCTGTGATTTGGTGATCTGTTTCATGGTGTCAACGTCCAGTCGTGTGGGCGTGTTTTGAGTGCATATGTATGTGATGAACAAACAAAGGGAGCTCTAAAATATAACCCATGAATCATAATGACTTCACGTATTTCAAATGATTTTTTTTTTTCCAAAATCATATCTTGAAATATAATGTATTATGGGACACTGATACCAAACATCACTAGGAAGTACCAAAGTATTGCTGAAGAAATTGGTTGTGAGTAGGGATGTAACGATTAATCGTAAGCCAGTTAAAAATCGATTCATAGGTATCACGATTGACATCGATACTTTGAAAATTGAATCGCAGTACTTTTTTTAAACAGCAAAGGGCGCTATATATTTATCCCTTCTCTTGTCCAGCAGTGTACCGGCGGGCGGAATCTGCTACTACTTTCCTTCTGGCCACCTTCTACACTTAAACATGTTAATAAATGATTCCTTACCCCTTTAGCACCAAAAGAATATCTGTAATATTACGTGAATATCTGTAAAAGTCACGTTTTTCTATTAGCTCTGTCTGCTAGCATAGCATCTCTTCTTCACTGCAAGAATTTCTGCATGCCAACCGACCACTGGGTTACCAGCGCCCTCTGCTGGTCCAAACAAGTATCTGACGTAAATCAGTGCAATGACATTTTTTTTTTTTTTTTAAAGTCCAATTGTTAAGGCACAAAATACATTTTCAGTTGCACTTTTAAAAAGAAAAATAACTATTATGTAGTTTTGCATTGTTTACTATAGAACCAGAATTTAAATTAATAGGCTTCTTCTTCATTTGTATTATTCCTTTATTTATTTCATTCAAGATTTATTTTTAGTTAAATTGCATTGTTTTGAATAGTTTATCAAGGGATTCTTTTGACAATGAAAAATAAAAGGAAAATAATACAAAATAAGGATTTTTTTCAGTCATATGTCTACAGTCCCATTTTGTAAAATAAATCGTGAGAGAATCGTATCGTGAACCCAGTATCGTGAATTGAATCGTATCGGGAGTTGAGTGAATCGTTACATCCCAAGTTGTGAGTTTTAACAGTGAAATATTCTTATTAAACATCAAGTTCATATTTTACTTGCTATATGGTTAACCTTTAATACCATAAACAAACTTCCGTGATGTTTTCTGGTATTTTAAGCACTTTTTAAATGATGAACATCTAAAATAGCTTTCTGTTGGGGACAAAATTACCTGGAAAGAGTGGCATAGGACAGACAATATTTGCAATTTAAATTTCTGCAGGAACCATTCCAATAATGTTTTCTTTTGTGACTTTCCAAACATAGTAACAGTTTCTTTGTTCTCATTTTGGAGGGAAAAACAATTAGTGTTTCTCCACCCAGTCTCTTAGGGGAGGCCTGGGATGTGTCCGAGGGGACAGTTCACCACAGGTGGTCAGGGATCAATGGGACAAGTTTTGTAATCTTACAGTGTCCAAAGGTACCTGTTTGTGGAAGGGGGAAAGAACAGGGTTTTTCCCCCTGTGTGAAGTCATAAAAAGAGTTTGAACCGAAAAGTGCAAAGTGTTAGAGCCAATCTCCTTGGCTCCATTATTGGATTCAAAGGAAGCATAGTGGGGTTAGATAGGCACCTCAAAGTTACTGGAACAGCATTCTGTAAACAGTTAGTGACAAAGAAACAGGGTCCTTGGTACATTCTGTTAGAGAGGAGTCTTTAGGCTAAAGTTCAACTTGAAAGGGGCTTGTTTCCCTACACAGCTACAGCTGGTTCAGAACGCTGCAGCTCGGGTCTTAACCAGAACAAAGAGGTCAGAACACACTACTCCAGTTTTAAAGTCTTTACATTGGCTCCCAGTCAGCCTCAGAACAGACTTTAAAGTTCTGCTGCTGGTGTATAAATATGTGAATGGATTTGGTCCAGAACACATCAGTGACATGTTAGTCAGGTATGAAACCAGCAGGTCTCTCCGATCTATGGACACAGGTCAGATAGTGGAGCCCAGAGTTCACAGTAAACATGGTGATGCTGCTTTTAGTTGCTATGCTGCAAAGAAGTGGAACAAACTGCCAGTAGAGCTGAAGTCAGCATCCGATGTGAACATTTTTAAATCAAAGGTATTATTTTTTCTCTACTGTGTATGATTGAGAGGGAGATTTTTGGGCATGTTGTTTGTTGATGTAATGTCTTTCTTGATAATTTTACATTTTTTTACTGATGATTTTAAATGTTTTTTTATGCCAATTTTAATGTTCTTATTGATTTTAAGGTGTTGAATGTTTTCTGTTGCACTTTTTGATCATGTAAGGCACATTGAGTTGCCTTGTGTATGAAATGCGCTATACAAATACATTTGCCTTGCCTTAGACATTAATTTACATTTTATTTTTGCTGCAGAAACATGTATAGTAAACATGTTTGTAGCTAATGTTACTCAACATGTATTAATTTATTTTTTTTGTCAGATGTTTGTATCAAAAATAATTGCTTAAGATCAGTAGCTCTGTTTACAGTGATTTTATTCATATTGATTTTACTCATAATATGTTGACCATAAATGGCATTTCAATTTAGTTCACATAAATATATGTTTTTTTGTTTGTTTGTTTTTAATTCATATTGTATTTACAATCCTTGATGATTTTATTTCTTTACAAAACTTGACAGAAGGAGCCTGCTTATAAATGCACAGAACACATCAGCTCAACCTACCAAGCCATGTAATCTGGCATGTGTGTACTGTGTCCACAGAGGGCGAATGGAGTGTGTGTTTATATATATCGATTGCTGCTGCTCACCGCTCTACACAACATCATAAAACATAAGTACAGTTCACATTTTGCAATACAAATAGGTGGACTGCCCATACTGATATTTATCTGTATGTAATATTGTATTTATGCTTTTTGGTGCTTTAGCCGCCTGTTCATAACAAGAAAAGGAATATGTTCTGTAAAGTTTTTCCCACAAATAAACAATAGCAAGTATAGAAAAGTAATATTAAAGGAACGCATTTTGTCTATACCACACCAGCTTTTTTAAAAATCCAAAAATTCTTTAGCTTTACAAAGTTGTGCTTTGGTTGGTGGGAATTCTTTTGTCTGTCAGTACTGTCTATTTGGGCTTGTCAACCAAAAGGTCATTTAGTTTACAATCCATCTTAGAGACAGAGCTCTGCTAAATGTTTTATTTTTTTGGTTTTTTGATGTGTCACAGAGAAGAAATCAAGTGCTAAAAATGTGGCATGCTGTTGCCTTGCTCTAAGGAGGATGATTCCAATAGATGCCAAGCAATGAAGTTACAAAGAAAAAATGCTCAAGGACACCCGTTTCTTATAGCAATGTTTTTTTTTTTTTTTTTTAAAGCACCTTGTCAGTGCAACTCTACTGCAGCCATGTGTAAAGGCAAGAAAGACACAGCATCCTTTGGCAGTCCTCTCACTCTGCATGGAGCCACAGTGGGTTTTACTGTGTGATGACAAGCTACAAATGGGATGAGGTCTCAGCCTGAAAATGTGACCAAACGTTTTGAGAACATATAACATAATGCATCTCCATATTTTCTAAACCAAACTTGATCATTTATTAATCAAAAAAATAACCCAAAGACAATTCATTATACAGCAGAATATTCTCCTAATTAGCCCTGTAGCATCAGCGTGTCTGTGATCAGGCAGTGGAAACCACAGAGGAACCCTGAACAAATTCATCTGCATGAGAAACCTATCTAACCTGAATCCATTACATATTTCTCTTTACAGTTATGCAGAGGAATGTATTTTGCCCCTGGCTCTTTACCATGTTCCCAAACCACAGCTCACTAAAACCTCTCTCACATGCTATAAGGAAGTTTGCATTTCAGATGTGCTTTGGGACACTTAATTTGAATCAAGGTACGACTTCTAGAGAATTGTGTGTTGTACTAATGAAGAGGACAGGGGAAAAGAAAGACACGCATATTTTTGCTTCTCAGTCAGATGAGGTCATCAAAGCACCAACCTACTTTGTATATTAGTGATGTAACAGCCAAGATTCTTTGGACACCCTGTCCCTGGAGAATGCTGCTTGGCTGGCGGCAGAGGAAGACTTCATCTTGATTTAAGAGAGAGATAACGCTCCCAACAGAACTGTGACAAAGGCTAGATAGGCAGTGTGTGGGGAGATAGCGAGGGAGTGTCGATGCCAGCGGAGAGGAGAGGAGAGCAGTGAGACGAGAGGAGGGACTGGCCGATAAACACTGTGCCTTTAACGCCACGCTCCTCCTCCTCCACACAGCCGAGCAGCGCTGAGGAGCCGAGTGATGCTGGCAGGAGCCTAAGCTCCACGATAAACTCTGGCATCAGCTTCCTTTCATCCGGCAGTAAGCGAGGACACAGTCAGGGCGCAGGGGCAGGAAGACAGGGATGGAGAAAGAGTGACATACAGAGGTGGAGAAAGAGATAGGAGGACAGAGTGAGACAGCCCAGTAGAAAAGGAGGGAGAGGCTGTCATTAAAATTATACAGCTCTTTCTGCACAGCAGTTCTTCAGCCTCTTTTTGTCTGTCTGCTTGCCTTTAGATGCGGGCAACTGCAGACAGGAGGGGGATGACTGGTGGAGTGTTCTTGGCAGCGCAGTTATCTGAGTGATGGGAGCAGCTGAGACGGTGGCAGAGGTATCGCAATCTGAAGCTGGAGCTCTCCTCGCTGCTCTGGCTCTTAGTCATCTTCAACCTCCAAAGAGTGCTATCAGGAGCCATTCATTGTTCCCATCTCATGCCTCCTCCTCCTACACTGCTTCATCCTACACTTCTACTCCTCCTGTGATGAGCCAAAGCCACAGAGTGAAATAACCCAGCTGATAGAAGCCTCTCTCTGTCAAGACAGTAAGTAGGGGATGGGAAAGTGTGTGTGTGCATGCGAGTGAAAGGATTAAAGAGATGAGGACAAAACCAAGACATCAAGAAGAGAGAGGACATTAGTGTGTGTTCAACAGTGGAACTTGTAATGAACAAGCTGGTTGTGTGGTGCTTAAATGACTGTGCTGTGTCTGTTGAGTGAGCTCTGAACATAGCAACAGGAAAGAAGTGCAAGGGAAAGGTAAGTGAGTGTGTGTCCCAGCAACTGTGTGCTTTGTGTGTGTGTGTGTGTGTAGTTTTTCTTGCCGTTTTGATGAAAAACTGAAAAAAAAAGAAATGACACATGAGAGATAAGTGATTGCTTTTCCCTCCCTTCCCTTTCTATCTAGGTGCCATGTGTGATTGGCCTGCACACTAGCACCAGCATCACCCTGGAGTTGACGGGAAGCTCTCCACCCTGCTATTTCTCTGGAGCTCCTATGGAAAGATTTTTTGGGATTTATCTCATCCTCCTTGATGATACAGAGCTCTTTGCAGCTCTGTAAAAGTCCACTGAGGAAACATACAATCCATGGATGAGAAGTGAAATAATTATCCAATAACAGCTCAAGTAGGCAGACCGGGTTCCCTTAGCAACAACAGAGAGAGAAGAAACCTTTTCTTTCTACTGTCTTGGTTTTTGGACACACCCCTGTGGACTGATGTGGGTCAGTTTTCAATTTATCTCATTTTTCCACAAGGCGATAAGATGAACCATGGTGCATGAGACAAGCTAGGAGCCATAATTTCAGTGAGAGCATCTGTTATACCTCCCAGCTCCCTTTTGATTCCACAGTGCATATTTGCACAATGATTTTTTTTTAATCATCAAAGTCCTGACAAGTCATCTTCAGCTGGCTCAGAGATCGGTTTATGCTGATCTTGCACCTTCTAAAATCTAAATCTTTGAACGAAACTACACCTATGTCTTCCCCCGTTTTCAACTGAAGAGAAACAAATGATGATTTAAGTTATCTTCTGCAAAAGAAAGTATATAAAGCTTATTTTAATGCAAGTTCTTATTGAGGATCTTTTTTTATTCCCATGAGGAAGAAACCTTGTACAGCACAGTGGAGTATTTCCTTTCTTCAGCAAGATCAGTCAATTTTTTTTTTCTTATACAATGGCAGTCCTCACTAGGGGACTATATTTAGAAAGAAAATCTTGTCCCCACTGGCTACCAATAAAATAGAACAATCTTCTAGCAGTGGCTAAGAGTTTTATTTTTCTATCAATGTAAGATAGCCTCCTCTAATCATGGTCCAAATGACCCCCTTTTTGGCCTTTACTCAGTTTGCTAGCCTGCCATTGTGTTAATGTTTTTCAAAAGTCTGTGTGTCAAGGACAAGAGAAAGAAGGGAAAAGAGTATTTTGCTATGAACAGACTGACAATTTAAACTGCGTCTTCTCTGAACCATTTCACACTGTCACATGAGATGAGTTGGCTCAACTTGATTATGTAAGTCACATACCAGCTTGAACCCATGCATCTTGCCTCTTCTTTCTCAATGGATTTACCACATCCTACTCATCCCATGACGCTTACATTTTCATATTTGGAAGCGTTTACAAGGAGACCTGGATGCCGGAGCGTGACCCAATGTCGAGTGTGCGGGCGAGGCAAGGTGTTTTGGCTGCACAGGTGCTTTTAAGATGTTGAGGTCTCCCTGCGTGGCCGTGGCCCCTGTTCGGATCAGTAGCACTGAGGCTCCCAGTAGCCAAAGCCATGGACCCCGACTCGGCTCCCCCACGCCCTCAGCCTATTGGCCACTGGCCCCACGTCGCCTTGTAAAGGATGTCCCTCAGCAAAGCTCCGGCCCGGGATACCTCTGAGACCCCCAGCCCGAGAGAACGCATCCGCAGGCACATGAAGATGGTGATTGACCAGCTGGAAGGCATTCTCATAGAGCTCAAAGATGTGGCCAAGGAACTCCGGGAGGTGAGAGTTAAAATTGGCTTACACGCATAAGGCTTGTGGCAAAAGGCTTAGCGGGGCATCAGGGCAAGAAAAAGAGGAAGTAAGGGAGGAAAAAGGTATTGCAAGGAGAGTGGGCTTTAGAATAATTTTTTGAGGCAGAGATCAAGATAAGATCTCACTTCTTTGGTTCTGTGTGTGTGTCTGAGGGGCAATATGGTTGATTTCCACTAAGGTGCAGCTGTTTTCCATTTACATTCAACATTCCCTTACTGGCAATTACAAAATGTCCTTTATGTCTTTAGTGGTGTCTTGTGGGATGCATATGTGAAGGGTTCATACAAAAGACAGAAGGCATATTTCGATACTGCACTTTGTGTTGTGATTGTTTAATAACCATTTCTAAAAAGTCAGCTTAAGTTATGCTGTATTAGTCATATTTGATTACTTGTCAATGTTGTGTAAGTGTTCTACTCATGTTCCGCTACACCATGTACAAATAAGTAGACTTGTGCACTAGATGACTGGTAATCAGAGTACATCTGTACATGTGTGAAAGAGCCAAATCTCTTGGGGATTTTCCCCTAAAGCTATAAACTCTTCATGCGCAGGAGAATTGCAAGAGGAGATGAAGGCATGATAGTACGACAGAGACAAATGAAGGATGAGGAAACCATTGTGCATCCTCCTCCAAACATACATGATTACCTTACTACCTTCCTCTGATCAGAGATGCTTATACTGTATGTAAATGAAAAACATGGCAAAGAGGCAGCCAGGGATAAAGCGGCCATTCATTGCTCACTCTAGTACAGCACAAAAAGCCTTTTTCTTCTCCCTGGATCACACTGACTATATGCTCCACTTTATGTAGTAGCACAGTTGGAGGCGCAAGGGCACAGCTCGGAAGGCAACCTTCTCTCTGGTGAGCAGGACAAACTGGTCACCGTGCAGGAATGATTGATTGTTATGGGACGAGTGGAAGTGGAATAATACTGGCTGAAGTTATTTATAAACAGAAAGCACAGGGTATGCCATACTTATGATCAGACCTCAATGATGAGGAAGCAACAAAGAGGCTGAAAGGTCATCTTTTATTACAAAAGTAACATTTCTACTCTTAAAATTTCACAAACACACTCAAACATGACACGTGCATCAGCAACCTGCAATTAAATCACTTGTGAGATTACAGACTGTCAGCCAAAATTAGCATAGGTACATATGAAACGGAAGGCCAAAGTTTGATGAAACCACATTAGAGTACAACTGTCATGCAAATGATGTAGTGCTCACTCATTGAGTATAAAACATGCTGAAGCAGTAAATGGTTAACCACATTGTCTTTAGGATTCGTAACAAACTGCAAAGCCCTCAGCAGTTAAAAGTGAAGCTTAGAGAAACAATGCTGAGCAAAAATCGATGACGTGTACAATGATTTAAATAGTGTTTTAATTACCACCTCCCTAATCATTTCACACATTCACATTATCACACCAATGGTGACATGGCTGCCATACAAGTTGCTAATATACCATTGGGAGCAATTTAGGATTTACTGTCAAGCCCAAGACACTTTGGCTACATTCAGACAGCAGGTCTTAAAATGCACAATTTACATTTTTTGAGGAAATATTTTTTTGTGTACTCATATTACACATTAAATTTGTCTTCTATCAGTAATTTACAAAGTGAAAGTATAGAAATACAGTTGTTTACGATTGCGTCATTTTCATTTAAAAAACAATAATAATATTGAAAAAATTTCAAAAGTCTATTTTAATTTTTCAGAAATTTCACGTGACCCCATTTAAACTCGAGGTGACCCAACATGGGGTCCCGACCACAAGGTTGAAAAAATCTGATTCAACTCCTGAATTGATTTATTTCTATAGTTTTTATAATTTCCGGTCATCTCACGCCTGGGCTGGGACCAAGAGTGACACTTTATTTGTTAATTTTCCGCTCTCTCTCTATGGCTCGTGTCGAGCCATCTCGGCCTAAAATGACCCACATGAGCAAAAGAGATCCTGAGGTAATACGTGACAATGCAGGCATGCACTGTTTTCAAAAGTAACCATGGAGGCACCTCATCTCAGCATGTGTGGCACTGATAAAACTTCTGTATGACCGAAGTCAGCGCCATAACAGCCAACTCATTTTAAGAAGACCCTCTACCACGTTAGAGGAATCGTAGCAAATGTTCCTCATCATCCTCTTGTGACATCATAAAGTGGTAGCTTTTATCGACTTCATAGGTTTACACTTAGTGCTTTTATATTTATATCTACCTAGTATGTAGTATGAGTTTGTAAAATCAAGAAATATTTTTGCTTATGAAACCAAAAAAAATCTCACCCTCCTCACTGTTTTGTTTGTGTGTTTGAGTAAGTCTAAACACATTCAGCAAGAAAACTCTTAGTCTGTTAGGACAATGGCAAGAAAATCCAAATCTATGCTTTCAAAATGATTACAACAGCAGCAGAAATAGAGAAATGTTTTTCTAATAATTCAATTTCCCAAGTCAAAGTCTAGGTAAACATGGAAATAAAAAATAAAAATAAATAGAAAAAGCAATACCTGAAGATTCATTATTTTGAAGTGAACAAGCTCTGTACACTTTGCCCCTCAAGCAATATTGTTGTTCGTCACATTGATGGAGATACACAAAAGCATTATCAGAACATCTAGCCAAGAAGATATGATATAGTATAGGTATATACTATTTAGTATAGAAACATTCTGTACTAGCAGAGTGAACCAAAGTAGATCATAGAGGAAAATTTTACACATACTAAAATTACATTAAATCACTAAAATGTAGCATGTAAAAGTTAACATATAAATGCAAAAGACAAGAACATATAATTTTAAAAGTTAGCCTGAATTAAAAAACAAAACAGCCAGTATGATACACCCAGTAAATCTTCAGGCATTATGTATCACAACAAAAGGGATAGTAAACAAAATGGTATTCAGTGTAAAAACATAGAAGAAAGAAAATAGTCAAAATTAAGGACCAGCAAATGGAATATTAGTGCATTTGTATGTAAACAACTATAACTAACCAACAATTGTCTAATTTTTGCATTTGTAAACTTTCTATTTACTTAGAGCCCTCTTTAAAACCTACGGCCATACACATTTTATGATACACAGAACATCAACCAACCTCTTGATATGAGTATAATTATATAACTTTTGCACTCAGTTTTATGTAGATAAACAGTGTTCCAGTCTAAGCTGCAGCACAATATCAGTCAACAAGTCCTCTATGCATGTGAAAGAGAAAAACGTAACAGAGCCCAGGCAGTTTTTCAAGATTGCTTCCATCCCCGCCCATTACTGTCAAATGCAGCTTGTCTTACTTGCATATCCCATTACTGGCTTCATGACAGCTAAAATGAGAAAAACCAAAAGAAAGGATGTTGGGAGGTAATATACTGATAAACTACTCCATTTGTAATAATAATACTGTCAAGAGTGGCAACTCTAAAGGAAATAATTCATTTGGATATGGTGTCAACCTTGGACTTTCTGGAAGTCTAAAGACAAACAAGTCAGGAAAACAATAGCAACCAAGCAAAATTCAGAGTAACCTATAAAAGTTGGCACCTTAACTAAAGACGGAACTGCAAATAAAAAAAAGGCAGCTATGGCAACAAATACAAAAGTGCCCTGATGTTGGTCAGAGGGATTCAGACAGGTAAATTGAAAAAATGTAATGAAGCGCTGAGAGGTTGGCAAAAAAAACTGGAAGAGAGAGAATCAGCGGAATAGTATGGACTTGAGGTAGAAGGTCGGCACTGAGCTACACATCTTTATATTAAACTGAACAGGAATGATGGACTGTTATTATGTGAATGTAGTTATTATGCAGAATGATAGTACAAGCAGAAAAAGCTTCGTGTCTGTGCTCCTCTCAAGACAAATGAGCACAGGAAGGCAATCAAGACTCTTAAAATTAAAGATCTGAGACAGCAGACCAGATAAAAGCTGCACAAGGGGCAATTATCACAAAACTCGAGCAGGACTCTTTCAGCGACCAGTACATTTTTTTTCTCTCTCTCTCTTTTTTTTTTTTTTGCATCTTCTGCATATGAATAGCTACTGGACATTTACTTACACACACCCTTAAAAATAACCAGGGCAAAGCTGGAACCAAAACATTAGTGTCCCCTTACCTTTGAATGAAATGAAAAAGTCACCTTTTGTAAGTAGGCTGAAATGTATTACAACAATAGAATCACCATGAGAGATTTTATCCATAACTTAAGGTTACAGTTGCTTTTGAAAGGAATTACTCCTCTATAAGCTTAGTCTACCAAGAACTGCCAGATGATTGTGGCATGACTGGGTGGTCCATTCAATTCTTGTTTATCACCCACATGATCTCAATGGGTTGCTCGCCAAATTGAAGGATTTATGTTTAAATGGTATCTGTTAAAGTAAATTCTCGGATAAATAACTGATGAGTGAAGCACCAATTCTTTCATGCCTGTGGCGCATTTAAATTGTTGAACTGTTGGAAGCCTTCTGTGCATTGAAAGCTTTCCAAACACCTGGCAGCAGATCAGTCAAGCCTTGCAGGCAATTGAACAAGCCACTGGTGTCTCTCGATCAAGAGTGAAACTGGTTTTGACACATCCAAACTGGGCATTTGCTCATGGACAGTAGTGAACCACATCTGTTCCAACACAAGTCAGTGGAAGTCCAAGGACGAGTCAACTGAAAATGATGGCCATTTTTTCTCCCGAAGGAGACTTAACCTGTTTCATGTCACCTTTCTGCTAGTGACCCTGTTGATGTGCAGAGAAAAAAAAATAGTGGCATCTAACTATAACTATAACTAGAACCGGATGTTTTAGCACCGGCTTTCATTTAGGAAGAAGAACTATTCAAATGACCATGAAAAACAGGATTTTCCCTCTCAGCCATGCACTTTCTAAAATGTTCTTCAATAAGCTAAGCTTAATATAACGTCTGTCTTTAAAACAACATCTTTTTAAAATGTGTAGATTTTAGGGTAAGAGTAAACCGGATTGGACCCTAATAGCTCAATTGATTTAGCTAAAATGTGACTGAAAAGGTAACTGTGAAAGACAAGCTTGGCAGTTTAATACAGTCCTGTTTGTTTAAATGAATGTCTACAATCAGTAATTAGAATCGGTCACAAAGCAGAGTTCTCATAGATCATATTTAACAAAGCGATTATTTTGATTTGGCACCCAGTGCTGCGTTCACTGCCCAGCTGACCACGGCCCAGTAATCTCCACCAGGGATAGTTGAATCTGTTCTCCAATACAGAATCCATTCACTGAAGATCAAAGCAGGGTTTGGCCCTTTATCTGACACATGAACAGGCCAACCTGTCCAAGTCAGGCTATTCATGCTTTCTGAAACACACATGGTGCAAAGTACCCTTCAACCTGAACATGTAGGCACAAGGGTTTGTTCTTATAAAAGTCTATTTAGAGGGAAATAACAAGTATCCACCCGGCTGTGTCTTGTTTTTTGTTCCTCCTTGTCTGACCTCTTTAGTGAGAGAAAATTAAATTCCTGAATTAAACCTAGTGGCGTGCCTTGAGCAGAGTCCTCTTTGCACGCTAGACAAACAAACGCAAAGAACCTGAAGCCTTATCTATTCTTTGCTGCATACAAAACACCACCTCCAACTTTCACACCTGCGTTGCTGCCTTTAGCTGTGCTCCAAATACTAAACTCACTCATCCTCGGAATGAATTAGGAATGAGGTTATTCTTAAGACTGATGAGGCCGGTTTGTGATTAAGATGTGAATACCTTGTAATCCTTTATTATTATCTGACTAAAACAGGGGGTTTGAACTTTGTCCAAAATGCCCAGCATACAGTTGCAACAAAAATTTATTTCATAATATCTAAAAGGAGGCTATATGTCAGAAAATGAAAGAAGATTCAAGAAAAAGGGGAATGACCGGTAAACAACAAGTAAAGACTTACAAAGCATTTAACCTTGAGAGCTGGGTAAAGAATAAGAAGTGCATCACACTTTGCATTCCCCTGAGCCTCTTTTACCAAGCTCCCCTGTGGAGCTCCGGCATCTTAAGGATGCAGGCCCAGCAAATTGACGAGCCCATCATGCCTGTAAGACCCGCTGGATTAGCTGGCCCTTTGAGCTCAGCCTTCCTCCAAGAACGCCACACTCAGCACAGACTGTAATGAGGGCTTCAGGTTAGACCTCTGCTGCGTTAAACTATCCAGAAGAATTACCGTTGTTGTGCTCATTGATTTTTATCAACCAACTTACACACTGTGAGCTACTCACAAATAAAACAGCTTATTTGAACAAGCATGCAATACTTTGTGTTTTGGCCTGTCTCAAGCGAATAAAAAAACCTGAATAAAATTAAATAGAAGAGAGGGATGGTAAAGTCACAGAATAAAAGGACAACCAATAGGCGCAAGACAGAAAATGAGAGGGAGAAATGAAGGGCGGATGGAGATAATGGTATCTCTGCTACATTGAATTACGACAGACTGGGTGGAACAGCTTAGATCAATTGTTGCAATTGCACTGATTCGTGGGCGTATTTTGGATTGTTTTAGCCTATCTCTTTCCTGTGAATAAAACCAGTAGGTGCAGTTAATGGTGTGAAAAATGACATCCATCGAAGAGCACAAGCAGCCTCTAAGAATAGTTCCATCATTTTATTGTGTCAAAGTATTGGCAGAGGGACAGCCTTCTCTATATTAGGCAGTCTGACTGCTCTGGCTTAGAATTTTAAGCATACAGAAATACTTCATGCAATATATTAAGGTATATTTCAACAAGTCAATGAATTTTTAAAGAGAAACTGAAACTCTGTTTTGAATTTAAAGATGGTGCTCAGAGCAGTGTAGGCTAACCCACACAACAGGGATGCACCTTAACCCAGCTAAAGGGTTTGGGGACGTGTTTTAGAAAACTTATTTTGGGCCTTTTTTATTGTTATTGTCAATGTCATGACATCACATTGACCACGGTTACATGATGTTTTTTAACTTGGAATTCATTATTCCACCATTGTTGTTTAAACATTGTTTAAACATTTAGTTTTGTGTATTTTGAGTCATTTTCATATTTTTGTTGTTTGGTGTGTGTTTGGGGGGCGGAGGGAGGGAATCCATTCTAAATTCATGCGCACCAGTCCATCCACGTGTACCTGCCTAACTTTCAATAAACTTCTCTACTGTCAGTAGTTAGATGTAGTGGCAGGTGTGTTGTGAGAGAAGCTGCAGTAATCAGGTGACCTTCACTATGTAGCAACATGTAAACACTTAGATCTGACTCAGAGCATAACACTACAGTCAATACCACCCTATGGACGGGTGTCGTGACACAGACTGTATCCGGACTAAATGGTGGTCCGGTGAGGTCTGTCCGGTCTAAATAGCGAACGGTCAAACTAACATGAAAATAAACGTTTTGAAACATTATCACCAAATAAGAAACAGTAAAAAGAGAAGTCCACGGGAGCTCACTACCACGCTACGGACGTGTGTCGTGACACAGACTGTAACCGGACTAAATGGTGGTCCGTTATACAACTTCCGGGTGAGGTCCGTCCGGTCTAAATAGCGAACGGTCAAACTAACATGAAAATAAACGTTTCGAAATGTCATCACCATATGAATAACAGTAAAAAAGTATTTTTCCTCAAAAGAGAAAAGAGAAGTCCACGGGAGCTCATGCACACACCGGAAGTGAGCTGTGCTGTGAAATAGATATAGATGGTGCGCTAGCGCCCCCTCACACCCTGAGGTCAAAATCTGAATAGGTTTCATTTCGGGGCCGTCCAGAAGTGAAATAAAATTAAAATAAACATTTTGAAATGAGCAAATTACTCCAAAATAACAGATACACACACTCGGGGTATTTGGAACCCGTCGACCGAGTTTCAGGTCCAACTCGCACCGCGTCGGGGAGATATTTGCTCCACACACACACACACACACACACACACACACACACACACACACACACACACACACACACACACACACACACACAGACCATCCTTGAATTATAGTATAGATAGATGGAATACAAAAATGTGTAAATGCCTCGCAGATGGCTGCATTATTCAATAAACTAAAAGAATGACGTAAACCAAACTTAAGAATTTAAAAACAATGTAATGGATACAATGTTTTGTTCAGTTAAAGAGATGAATTTTGCTGTTGTGAGATAAGTTTAATGTCACACAGGGATTGTGGATAAATATTGTGTGTTTTCATTTCTTTGGACTGGTTATGTCATATGTCCCAGAGCTGCAGGATGGTCTGCACAACACTAAGTTTAGAGCAGGTAGTGAAGCTGCATGTGAATATGGTAGCTATGACAATATAGCTACCATATATATGTATGACGATTTATGGCATTATTTCCTGGGAATAGAACTATAATAATGTAAGCTTAAAAAAAAGTGTGTTATGGGGTCCATAAACAAGATAAATATATCAAAAACACTATTTTTTGATTGCACACACAAACAGGATTGGAAAGAGATTTGCCAATAACATGCACTTTTAAAATGTCAAGGTTTAAACACTTCTATACTTTTATAGCCCACTACATCTTTCAAGATTCAAAGTGTTTATTGTCATCTGCACAGTAAAGAAACATGTTTTCCTGCACAATTAAATTCCTACTTTGCTGTCCACACTGGATGCCAGAAAAAAACACAAAAAAAGTAATTTGAAACAAAGAACAAAACCAAACAAATAAAAGAAAATTGTAACAATAATTATCATCATTATCATCAAAGATATATATTTACAAGTTAGAAAAGATAAAAAGTCAAATATAAAGTGTATTGTGCATTGTGAATCATATTCAGTTTATCAGCTGTTGAGTCTGATGGCAAAGGGAAAGAGGGGGTTCCTCAGTCTGGTGATCCTGCATTTCACACTTCTGTATTCTGTACCTTCGTCCTTGTCAAAATTGTTCTGTAAAATATATCATTATACATGATATTGATTGATTAGGATTAGCAGGGTGCTTAGCTTAGATAGGCTCTAATAGTCCCTTGAATAAAGAAATTAATGAGTGCTCTTACTGGTTTTATTTTAATTAAAATTCCACTTGCAAACTGTCCTTTCGTCATCATGATGTAGACACAACTATATGCTGTACAACTGGGAGTTCACGAGACCAATGTAGACCTATTTTGATTGTTAAGCTTTTTTTTTTTTTGCAAATCAAGTTGATTTTTGAATGGTCCCAGATTATGTGATAACTGTATTAATAAAATTGTGTTATGTATAATCAGGCTAATTGTCACCTTTACTCTCCATATTGTTTGCCTAACAGACGATTCAATAATTGGAGACCAAGTCTCTATGTGTGCGATCAAACAGCCTCAAAGTTTAACTTTAAAGCTCATCAGGACAATAATCTCCACTCACACCGACAGTGACAGAGATTTACTGTGTATTCTTTTTCACTTTTTTACCTCTAATACTAATATCCAATCAGCCATCAGTCAAAAGTTGTGGAACTTCAATTGTCGAATTAGGCATCAGATGTAATTGGTTTTTCTTGGGATGATTTGTCTCAACATCCAGAATCTGGATCAGTTTCAATAATCTAAAAATCCTTATACCTCATATGAAGCGAAATTTCAAAAAAATAGATTATAGATTTGTAGCTTGAACTGAAGATTGAAAATGACAAAAAATCTTGATGACTATGATAAATTAAAGCCAAATTCATACGTACAGTATATACTGTAATGTCACTGTTCTAAACCAGTGTTTCTCAAATGGGGGTACTTGAGAGAAAGAGAGAAAAATTTACAAAGTAAAAGCATTGAAAATATTTGGTTTTATAATGTTTATTTTTTTTTTTTTTTTTTTTTTTTTTTTTGTTTATTTTTAGTTAAAAACGATAATCATACTAAATATTACCAGCAACTCAAAAAACGACACCAAAAAAACACAAAATGATGATAGAAGTTATCGTGGATTGGAACATGAACTAAAAATACAAAAGTCAGTCTTGGTCCCACATCAGGAGGGAGATGACCGTAAATGATAAAAACTATAGAACTAAATCTATTCAGGAGGCACTAAATACTGTTTAATTCCACTTATTTACAAAATGAGATTCTTTAAAATGTGTTATCACTCATTCATTCCATCATAATGATCTATAGTTGTTTCAGCACAGAATTCTGAGCAAAATGATGTTGTCAGACAAAAGGGGGCACTTGGATTCGGAAATAAGAGAAAGGGGGTACTTGAGCCAAAAAAGTTTGAGAACCACTGATCTAAACCATTGGTCCAGGAATTTATTTAATCTTAAATTGGATGCAGGCTACACCTAGGACCAGTCCCTAGTTTATCCCATACGCATTTGCAAATGCACATTCAAATGTTCATTCCTCTGACTAATTTAATAATCAGTTGTTTTACATGTTTTTGGATTCAACCGTTGCAACCTGGAATAAACTCTTTGACCTTATAGCTGTCAGCAGTGCTACTCAAGGCTCTACTAAGCAGCCCAAGGATGAATGTCCATTTAATTTAATTTGGTCTACGTGCGTGTAGGGTGTGTGAAAGGAACGCCTGTAAATTCAAGTCCAATGCAGCCAATGTGTGTGCTCAGTCTAAAGAAAAAAAAAATGGTGGTGTGATTTGTGTCCAACCAAGGACATGAGGTTAATCATGACTCCAATGACACTCGCAGAGCATAATTTTCTGGCCCGACCACATAAATCATAGCGCTGGCTCTTCAGCTTGAGGTTTATTACAAATTCTGTCTGTATCTATTGCTTGCCAAAAAGCAAAATACGTAACTAATTAACCTAATGTTTAGAGCTTGTCCTCATTTGGCATCAGAGACATTGACGTAAATTAGATGGAAAAGAGAAGCGACGGTGATAAGAATGGAGAAAGAACTGTGACCTTAAGAGGGTCTGTCAAGGTCAGAGCTGGAATTATAACTCGTACAATCAGGTGTTGACGTTGGCAAAGAGGGCAGCGTGATGGAGTGGTTTGCCCACAGTCAGGACTTTCGGACTCGGGTGAGGGTGAAGACACACAGGTCATCTATTGTTGGATTTTAGCGGGGGCTTGTCAGCACAAAACAAATACAGTATATAAAGTGCAGCAGGGCGTAACAAAGTTGCAGTCTATATCGGTGTGCCTGTCTGTGGGTGTTTGTGAGAATGTGTCTGTAGGAAAAAATATTTTCGGAACATAAATATGAAATAGAAAAAAGGTGGAGGTGTGAAAGAGAAATCAGGAGACAGGAGGAGCCAGGAAGGGGCGATTAAAAGGGAAGAAAGAAAGTCAGGCTGAAAGAGGCTTATCTCTTGGCCTGCAGACAACAGTTTGTTTTCAGTGCTGTGTGCAGATTGCCGGGGGAATGGTACCAAATTCTTTTTTTAGGGCACATCAGCCAGAAGGTCAGCAGTTCATCCAATAATTATATAGCTGCAAATGTGTTGCGAGATGCACAACAGTAGGAAGAAAAAAAAGGTCAACCTATTTAACACCTGTCACTCTGGCATGTGCAGCTTTGCTGTTGTGAGTTATGCCTGGAACTCCTGATTGTCAAAGTGTATTTACTAAGGTTGCCTAAACAGCATGCAACATTCATCTTTATCCGACTTTCCCCCACCAGTTGGAGGTTTTTTTTTTCTTTTTTTTAATGGTGTTTTTGCTTTACTTTTAGCATATTGATTTATTGCAACTAAGACAATGTTTAGTCTTGGACAGTGTTTCTCAAATGGGGTTACGTGTACCCCTAGGGGTACGCAATGGCACTAAAGGGGGTACTTGAGAAAGCGAGTGAGAGAGAGTTGAAAATTATCAAATTAAATGTCAGCTTTGGTCCCACCGCAGGCGTGAGATAATGGGACCGTAAATGGGGTCACCTGAAATTTCAGAACAATTCAGATAGATTTTTGTGAAAAATGTTTAATCATTATTCAAAATAAAACAACACAATCTTAATGAACTGTATTTCTATACTTTCACTTTGTGAATCTAGTTCTAGTGCAAATATGATCAAAAACTAATTATGGGGTCGCCAGAAATTCTTGATATATCAAAATGGGGTCACTATCCAAAAAAGTTTGGGAACCACTGCATTAAATACTTTTTCTTTCCACTTATTTATAAAATGAAATTATTTAAAATGTGTTATATCACTTTTATTCGATCATTAGGATCTATATTTGTTTTTAAATAGTTTCCTAAGCAAAATGTTGTAATCGGACAAAGGGGGAACTTTGATTCAGAAATAAGAGAAAGGAGGTAGTTTGAGAAACACTGGTCTAGGACATTCACTATGACCTCCTTAATGTGTTGCTAAATTTAAGTGCACACTTCAGTGAAAATATTAGTTTCATTAAGTGAAATTTAAATGCAAAAGAGAGATTAATACACCTCAGAATAGCCTATAACTTTTTTTTTTTTTTTCTACAATTTTGTTTATTTTAAATATTATTCTTATTCTTTATTTGGTTATTTATCATGTATTTGCACGGTGTTACACACTTGACTGCTGACAGCTGGTTCTTGTAAGAGTAGAAGAAATATTGAAAAAGATGTGTTTATTATTTTGATATAAACAGATATGATTTGAACAGGGTTTGTCATCAGTTTTCTTAGTCACCCGACATTGTAGATAGAGTTGATTTAAACCTACGAGCAATGCAGCCTTTTTAAAAGCCACGGTGTTTATTTAGGAAAAAATGTTGCCATTTTTTTTTTTTTTTTTTTTTTAATCAGAACAGATAGCAGCACAGTAAAATACACTTAAAGTAGATGTATGAGACCACCTAGCACTTTTTTTTTAAAAGAGATTTTGTGGAAGGGATTGATGATATGAAAAGTTGGTCTCAAGATCCAGGGAAAGCCAGACATATGAGCACAGGGTTTCCTTGCTGTTCATATTTTTTGATAAACAAAAAAACATGGAGATTGTCATGTTAAATACATGATTTGTGAGTATCTCCGTTAAATTAGTCTTATAAATAAAGTGTTGGGAAAATTATAGGAAATTATATGGAAATGTATCTATCCTTTATTGATCGTACTACTTAAAGCTGATATCCGGAGTTTCTGAGAAATCTATGTTTATGTATCATTTTTTTGAAATGCAAAAAAATACCAAACTAGTCTTTTACTATGGTCTACTGCCGGTGGTCATTCATATACATTAATGTACATAAGTCCCTCCTTCGTCCTATAGACCCCTATACAAATGGAAACAAGAGCCAATAGGCTTTGACTTCCTGTTTTTGAGACTGTCAATCATAGTGAATGCGGAACTGTGCACGGAAACAAGGCCGTATGTCACAACAGCAAACAAGTAAATATGATTTTGGCTCTTTCCTGACCCATAGACCTATATCAATGCAACCCAATACAACCTTGTTATGTTCCGCGATGCACATGCAGAAAAGTAGAGGCGTGGCTTCTGGTAGATTGCAGAAGCAGTTGGAGGAAATGAAGCTGTTGAGGGCGGGACATCGAGATGTTTCTCGGAAACTCCGAATTTCAGCTTTAAACTATATTTGCTTAGTTCTCAATCTATAGTATACAATTATCTCACTGACACTTGAAATTATTATCTCTCTCAAAGTAATATATATATATATATATATATTTGTTCTAATTATATCTTATTATTATCATGTCTGCAAGCAGTGCAATCTTGTTGTGACAGCTATGTATGTTTTAATCTAGCAAAACATAAATTAAAAACTTCATTATTTCTGCTCAATCATTACCAGCCTTCCCTGGGAAATTGTAAACCAGAATTTATTTGGGAGGAAAAAAATTACAGAGTAGCTAAACCCAAAACCCACTTTTTTCTGCTGAATGCAAATGTATTTGGGGTATTTAGGAGTGCTGTTGATTGATCCTAGTCTAATTTTTGACATTTCAGTAAAAGCATTTTAATTTTGCATATATTGTATAATGTCAGAGTGACTTCCCTCTAAGGGTTGAAAGCTGGCTATTAAAGCTACTAATTTTGCTATTGGCTGGGAAAGAATATGTGACGTCATTTCGACCATTGTGCGTCAGTAACTGTCAGTGTTGGCCCCACGTTTACTTTTTGTTGGTGTGTAGGCGTCTTCTTGGTTCGTGTGTGTGTGTGTGTGTGTGTGTGTGTGAGGTGGGGTTCCAGGGCTGGAAGGGTCTATGGGTTTGTCTGTGCATGGGTGTGCATTTCATGTTGGGATACATTTTTTGAATTTGCCCTCTAGTTGCATGTCAGCAGAAAACTGGGGGTTTAGTTACACTTTAAAGGGAGGTTAAAGGTTACGAGAATTCTCCAGTTTATAAGCAACATTAAAATGGAAGTCTTGCCCTGAATTATAACCTGGAGAGACATGGCAGTCGTGTGTTTGTAATGTAATGATGGCGAACTCTGAGAACCACATGGTTTTATGCTCGGCAAATCGAGGGGATCGAGAATCTTTCTTTTTAAAAGATCAATGCTGGTTTTCGAGCTTCCTGCTTCAAGAGCAACACCCATATATATATATATATATAGTTATTATCAAAACACTAGTAACACACATAAGGCAGCAACTACCTATAGAACTCAACTCAGAACTGACTAACTCCTAAGACCCTGAGGATGTGACGGACCGATGTGTCGCCATAACAACCGAGAGTATCAGAGATAATAGGTCACCTAAACATCTAAGCCTAACATGTTTGTATGATATGACTAAAACAAAGACATACATTTATAGTTCCATTTATTTAAAGAGCTGTTATTTTGGGTCTGGCCTGCTTGAGATCTAATTGGACCGTATGTGGCCACTAAGGTAAAAAAGCTTTTTACACCTTTGTGATAGACACACAAAGTTACACGTGAAAGTTTGATCATTTAAACTGTTTCAATTATAACAATCAATGTCAAGGCCTTTGTATCAATAAACAGATTTATATGATATAATAATAACCTAATGGTAAATAAGGCTTGCCAAATTAAAGAAACCACATCCAGCCAAGTCTGTGTTGGAAGTTCCAGTGACTTTGAACAACCCATAAGTATACTCAATAGATAATTTACAACACAAATGAATAAATCCGAGAAATCTTATTCCCCATGCTCGTAACAATTCTCCTTACGGAAGATGAACTCTAATAAATATTCATAAATCAAAAACAACAGCAAAACCACTAAGAAATCAAAACTCAAAGGAAAATTAGATGGTTTTTTTTTTACTTTATTTGATCTGATTTAATGTTTGTCATCTATACTGTAGTAACCCCCAGGAGTGTAGAAAGAGCAGCTTCTATATATTTGGTTTAATTGAAGTACTTTTTCACTCAAATTTTGAATATTATTTAATGCTCAGTAAAGCTCTGGTTGTTAAACAAAATAATGATTCTGAAATAGTTTGGAAAATAAAATAGGGGATGCCTCATTCTGTGTTTATCATAACACTGCTCAGATGAGCATACAAACCCTGAAGTTGCTCTTGTGTTGATTGTACGGACAGCAAACCACTCATTCGCCTTCATTTTGCCGTCACTGCTATTAAAATATATTTGGGGGATCTAAAAGTGTTAATCTGTTATTTTTCAGTTGAATAAAAATAAAGATAAGAGGACCCGCAAGGAATAATGATGTCCAAATATCTTTGCATAAAAGACAGCATGACATTTACATATTACATAGCTGTGAATGCAAATCTCACACAAAGCTTTTCAACTTCTCTAATTGATGCCTGCAGCTGACTTGTTCATTTTATTGTGTTGGCTTTGACCCTGGAGAAATTTTCACCCTGTCAATTCCCCTTTCCTCTTCTTGACCATCCAATCAGAAGAGAGTGACACTATTATTTCCCCCTTTATCTAATTGCACGGACAAAGCATTGGCAAATGGGAAACGGCACTGCTGCCAAACTTTGCAGAAGAAGTAGCAACGCCTTGAAGCGCTTAAATACATTGAGACAGTCTCTGCCTGATTGACGCATTGCACAAGGCTGGCTGTGGTCTCTACTCACTGTGTGTATTTGGGTCATTTGTCCCGCCTCCACAGGGGCTCAAAACAGGTTGACTCAGAGACTGAGAAATACAGGATGCTAAACAACAGAAAAGTAGAGTTGACTCTGACTGTAACTGTTGGTGATCTGGGAATTAGACATACATGCAGTCCAGTGCTGCCTATCTGTCCAAGCACAATATATATGTACGTGTATGAGTTTAAATATAGGCAAGTGCAGCAAAGCCATCACAAGCTATAGCTTTTTTTTTTTGAGCGCCAATTGGTTTACCGGACTACTCAATAGAAAGGATATTCCATTTGTACGTTCATTATGGGTGGGATGATATATAAAGTCCACAAGACGATATACGATACTGGGCTTACAATAACAATACGGGACGATTGGAAAGAATTTAAAAAAAAAAGACCAAAATGAAAAAAGCAGTTTGGAAAAAAAACCAGACTACCTGTTGGACTTAGGCTATAGGTCAAAATTAGATTTTTGCTAGTCATGCATTGCATACAGTATACCTACTGAATGCCATCCAGCTAATTTAAACCAGTCAAAAGTTACAAACTCCAGTTGGCGCTATCAAATCTTAAAATTGCATCAACTACACGGTACATTTTTCACTAAACTATATCATCCTTCCAAATTTTATGAAATTGCACCCCCGGAATGGGCCTCACAAATACATGTAAAGTGGTGGTTCATGAATAAGCTGGAGCAGCCTTTTCCAATAGCACAACATTGAACAAATGAATGACAGTAGTTTTTTTAAACATTCTACAGAGGTGTGCAATGTAATGTTATCTGAAGATTATGATGATAAAAACAGAGACAACTATTATGTGGCTTTCAACCTTCAAAGAAAGACCAAGAAACGACAATCCTTGGCAGTCTCAAATATCTTCTTTTTAGGGCTATTGAGCAATTACAAAACAAAGGAGCGCTAGCAAGCCATCATGTTGTTGCTGTGCCCACCCACTCACTACTTACCTTGCTCCCTTAGCACATTGTCATAATTACTGTCAGAAGCATCTAATTTCCAAAAAACAAAAGATCAAATGTGAGGTTTTTTTTTTAATTAAGTACATTCAAGTAGGAAATGCTACTTTGTACCAGTTTGATTCACTAAGACCATTTATTTGATTACCGTACCACAGGAAGCTAAAGAAGATTCTCATTCTGAGACGTCATGTTACAGTGGGCATTAAAGCTCTAGGCAGTGTTGCAGTAAACCTTAGTCACTCCAGTCTCTGTGTTTACCACCCACCTCTCAAACTATCAGGTTACTTTTATCTGCTTCTGCTTAAGGGTGAATGCTTTTTAATCCAACCTATTCTTGGGGTTTCACTTTTTGAAATGGATATGAACAAACTGCCTGGGTGGTATCAGCAGTAGCAGTTAGAGGTTGGTAAACTGATAGTGATTTTTTTCTCACACTGATTTATTATCGCAAATACTACTTTAAAAATTTCAAATAAAACTGTGACAAGGTACTTTTGTACGTGTTTTGCAAGCAGTTTGTCTTTCAATCCAAAAGGAAACTGGGCTCTTTTTCATATTTGGTTCACTTCCTATTTTCAGGCTGCCGCGGCAGGTGGTGTTTAGTTTCAGGCTGCACCTGAACTGCTCTTAAAAGTGGTTGGAGACACCTGTCTGCAATGCTTCTTTGATCCGTGTCCGAAGACACATTTCCTGAGGAAATTAACTGTACAAACTCCCTTTCTCTTCATTTTATATACCTCAGATCTAATGACTCATGGTTGGGAAGTTCTCTGAACTAGATGCTCAGCAGGAGTAAAAATCATGTGATGGATATGATGAGCAAACCTTTTTCTGTCATACGTAGCTAACCTCAACCATACTCTATCATATTCCTACCTCTGTATCCAACTTACATAATTGATGGATGCATATTGGTTTTTTCTATCATTCAAGTATATGTTTTGACCAATTTTATTATTCTGGCTTATATTCCTATTATGAGTTGTTTTGATTTTACTTTTTAAGAATTTTCTTTTTTATTCTCTGGGTTTTTTAACCTTCGCCAAAGAGGTTGTATTTTCACAGGGGTTTATGTATACAGTACTTTTGCTTGTTTGTTTGTCTTTGTCTGTTAGCATGACATTAGTCAATGCATTGGATTTTATATAGCGCTTTTTCATAGACACTCAAAGTCGCTTTACAGAATTAAGGCATTATTCTTTCACTAAGCTACTATTGTAGCCACAGCTGCCCTGGGGCAGACTGACGGAAACGAGGCTGCCATAGTGCACCATCAGCCCCTCCGACCACCACCAACACTCACTCACACACTACATTCATACTAGCCAATATGGGTGAAGTGTCTTGCCCAAGGACACAATGACAGATACCACTAGAGCGACTGTCCCCCACTGTGGCAACAGGAATTCTCAGTGGTCTCCCATCCAACTAATACCTAGGCCCAGACCTGCTTAGCTTCAGAGATCTAACGAGATCGTGCAATGACAGGCTGGTATGGCTACAAAAGTACTTCATGGATTTTGACTAAATTGTAACCAAATATAGACCTTACACCACAGAAGATTAATTAAATTTTGGAAGATGATCTAATTTACTGATTTTGGATCAGTTTCAAAAATGTCCCCTTATTATTGGCAAATTTTCAAAAATGTATATCTCATTACGTAATTAACTGATCTTTATTCCATTTGACTCTGTTATATCTATGGGCTGAGATTTGTGCCACTAGTTTCAAAACAGTAAAGTCAATTTCAAGTTGTTACGTTCAAATTCAATAACAACCATTCAAATTCAGTTTCTAGTGGCACAAATCTCAGCCCAAAGGTTTCTCTTTTTTTCTTCTTTTTTTTTCCGTGTCTGCACATGCTGTAGAAGGTCAACACTGCATCTAGTGCAATATATTCACAAAAACTATGCATGTTTTATTATTGCAATGAAATAAACATTTATTTTATTGCATAAATGTGACCATTACCAGTCTTCCCCAAGGAAGGGGAAGCAAAACGTTATCAGAGGGAAGACATAAAAAGAGAGGGCAGTGAATTGGTTCCTCAATTACTCTACCGAGCTTGGATCAAATCCGAACCGCACATTTCATCCTGATTTTTCCAAAAATTGCTGTACCCATACATTTGGGCCTATTGTATGGTTATTAATGGAGAAAAAACTTTCTCACAAGGCTTTTAAGTATGAATGATCACGGTATTATGAACAGGAAAACTGATCAAGAGAAGTGCCACTATCTGGCAAAGAAATTCGGCACTCGGCGTAGGATTGACTCTCTTAGAGTTCTTGTTTTTTTAGTTACTTTGTCAGTGTCACACAAGGAATCTTTTATTAATTTATTTATTTTTTAAATCAATATATTTTCGTCTTTCCTCTTGATGCCGTAGCCTAATAAAGACTTAAGGATAATACACTATCCATCCATCTATCCCAATATTAAATGGACTCACCCCTGTTATCCTTTTTCTCCATAATAACATATTTCTAGGCAATAAACTCTTTAGTATACTTGTTGTTATAATGGCATTGAGAGCTTTAAAGTTGAATATTGCACTAAATCAAGTGGTTCTCTAATGCCTTAACATTATAACTATAGAGAAAAAAGAAAACAAACATTGGTCATCAAGCATTTGTAGAAGAAATTGAGGTATGGGCGAGTCCAGTTTCCTCTTTTTTTCTTGCTGGTTTAAATATAGACCAAGTGTCCTCTGCTGCAGATAGAATACTAATCAGGCCGGTGAAAAGCCAAAGAGGGAGCTGTGAGATACTCCACTCCCATTTTCCTCTCCTTTTAGCACTGCATTAAAGCTTTCTAGCTTTTAGGACATTGTACTGCTTGAAGTCACAAGATTTAACTGTAACCCACTGATATATCGACTGCTTCTGTCACAATTACGAGCAGCTTTTGAAACACCCCAGACATTTTAGTGACACATTTAGGTCACCTAATGGGATGCAGTTTTCACCATTGGACTATTTAAATAAAGTGTGACCCATTAAATGAATATTTCATGTGAATCTTGATGGGATCTATCAGAAGCTCTGCTAACATTACCTATTATTTATTGCTTTGCTTGCATACGCCAATTTCCTTCCATTTTGCATTAGAGAGAGCGAGTAGAGTTCTTTGGCTCAATCATTCATTTGTTTGACTACATTAATTATTGAATAGGTACAGTATACTTGCATACATCATTGAACAGTTGGAGTTGCAGATGGAAAACTACGCATGTACTTTTTACTGATCAATCACATTTCCGAGTAAAAGCTTTTTTGTCCACTCTGTGCAGTATTAGCTGATATTGACAATTTTGGTGTGTTTTATACCAAAGCGTTGCCCTGAATCTATGAATAGTCAACCAGGTGTAACATGTTCTAGAAGTCACTTCCAAAAAAAAAAAAACATGCAAAAACACATTCATTGATTAAATATATTCTGCCTGCGTAAAAGCAAATCTAGCTTCTTTTGATAAATATGGCCGGTGAGTTTTTCAAGCTTATTTTTGACCAAAGTCTCTGTTCAACACCAGTCACATTGAAAAGAAAAAGAAAAGAATACAAGAAAGATGGTAATGGATGATTTAGCATACAAACTCCAGTTATCCTCCTCCGCTCTTTTTTCTTTTTTTTTCTGCTTGGGAAATGAGAGCAGGTGCAATGTGAAACCACTGAGCAGAGCAGTAGTGAAAGAAGAACTAGCAAAAACTAGG
Source organism: Gouania willdenowi (assembly GCF_900634775.1). NCBI lineage: Eukaryota > Metazoa > Chordata > Actinopteri > Blenniiformes > Gobiesocidae > Gouania > Gouania willdenowi. The sequence goes on along the minus strand of NC_041046.1, from coordinate 17,996,177 downwards.
ACACGGTGCGTGAATATTTAGAGCAACGGACATTTTTTAGCATGCCATTTAATGTCAGGAACTGATTTCCCTCTCAGGGTTAAGATCACAAGCCATGTCGGTAGGTGCACGGTTTCATCTCTAGCTGAATTTCCATTACAGATTTTCATAAAATAAAAGCCAATATTTCTAAATGTTGACAAAGTATAATTGTGCTTTGAACGTGTTTCCATTGAACGTTGTTTTGGCCAGGAGCCTCGCAACTCCCGTGAAATCTCATCTTGCGAAACTTCGCTGCAGGAAAATGGATGCTCAGAACCTCCTTATAACACTCCATATTCCTTTATTGTTTCACGTCTAGTGTGGCAGTAATCATTTTTAAGTCTTATGCTAAGAAATGTCTCGGTCTCCTCTTCTGTTTGCACGTACTGCGCCAATAATTTGCAGAAAAAGTATTCAGTAGAGCGCTTTTCTGACACATTTTGATATCAAAATGTCTGAAATTCCTCCTCATGAAAGCGTAAAAACTTTTTAGTGATATTTTTGTTTTTTGTTTTTTTTTTTTAATTTCCATCACCAGTTTTTTTCAATTTAGATTTTGCACATTTCCAAGGGTATTGGAAACAGCTAGTGTCACTTTTTTTTTTGCTAGCCACTAAATGGTCTTGTCTTTGGATTTATATTCCCATGCTGGCATACTTTGCCTCTCGATTCTCTTTTATTCCCTGAGCCCCTTAGCACTAGTCAAGACAATCCACTTGAGTGTGTGGGTTTAGGGGCCCGAGCAGGATGGTCCTCACGTGTGTTGAAAGTCAGAATAAGGTTGGGAAGGTGGAGCTGCTGACAGGGAATGCAGTAGATTCAAGGTGCTTCATCATTTCTACTGACCACTGCACACAGAAGGAAGCAAAGTACATGTCTACTTAGAATCTGCAAAACCTTCCTAGCTGGCGCTGCCAGCTAGCAGTTACCTCACAGATGTCTAGCCAAGCCCATCTATTAAGTCACAACAACTGGCTCCTTTCCAGTTTGAACAATGGTGCTTTATTTGAGCTTGTGTTTTTTAGGGCGAGAAAGCAAAGCTGTTTTCTATGATATGTTCCTATTGTAGTTTCAGACAGCTCAAGAGGCTCCGTTTGACACTAATCCATTGACGAAAACTGAGAAACCATTGCATAAAAGTGTCTCGTTTTCCTTGTGCATACACATAGTGCATATTTATAACAACTTTAACCAATTTATGATACCCCAACCAACAAAAGCACATGATCACATGCAGGCTACACACACTTAAATTGATAAATTCTGCCGATGCAGCAAAAACGTGCCAATACCTCTCTCGGTGTTCTTGACTCATGAGAAAATGGAAATTTTCATTGCTGTTGTACTGAAAACAGCATAATCATGAAGGATTTATGCTCCTAGCTTGTACCAAAATAATTGCACATGGAGTGTGGGGGCTAAGCGAATGCAGTATCTTATACAAATGGATTCCAAAATGCCATCACACAATAGAGTGAAATAAAATGATATTTCCTGTTTTCATTACTTTCGTCGCAGGATATCCACATTGCTGCTTCCTCCCTTGGAATACGAAATTGCATTGATATGGTGCGGAATTACATATTAGCAAAATTCCAGGCTTGTCAGTGGAAAAAAAAATGTTGTGGAATGTGTGGAATTTTCCATAAAATGGTGATACATGCCAACATATGATGAGACTAGTGCCTTAAGGATTATACAATGGCTTTGAAGTCATATGCTGCTCTACTGGTTGTTAATGCCTGAACATTTAAGCTGTGAGGTGAAACAGGAACGGATACTCATCCAAAGAGACAGAACCACACACTGAAAGTTACTGTCAAAGATTTTAAAAGATCACAGAGAAATTGTGTTTTTTACCATGAAATTGTCTTGGGAGGAGAAAAAAATTGTATGGAACCCTTGTTAGTTAATATCTTGTCATATCGGTTTGGAATGCATGAAACTATACAACCACAAAATATACGCTTGTCTTATAATTGTAATAATGAGACATAAATCTATCTGAAATCAAGATATTTTTTGAAAATTCTATGAAAATGAGAAAGCATTGTACTTCTTAGTTAAATCAAAAAATATCTGGTGATGGGCATTGATTCGTTGCATTACCATTTACCAAAAGACTTGAAAAAAATAACAAAACTTAAGAAAAAAAGATAAAACTGTGAAACGAGAGCATTCAGAGAGTGGAAACCTCCACCAAGTGCCAAATCTCCTCTGGCAGATATTCAGTTATCTGAATCAGTGATCCTGATCATGGTACATGATTACTCACACTTAAAAAAACAAGCTTGAAAGAAATTTCCATCCCAATTAATTACAATACAGTAGTTCGAGCCAACCCAATGTAACGAAGTAAAAATTCACAAAGATCAGTCAATTCCAAACAAAGATAAGATTTTTTGAAATGTCGCCAATAAAGAGATAGGGATTTTTCAAGTTTTGAAACTGATCCAGAATCAGTTTATTAATCTGGATCCCCTCCAAAATGTAATGTAGTCTTACATGGCATAGCGGTAACACAATATTTGAAGTTTTATACTTGAGGTTGACATTACACCTCTCATTAGTGTGAATATATGGTGTCATGAAGGCTGTGATTAAGTGTCGTTCACTAAATTATTACACCATTGGAGTTATGTTGACATTTTCAATGTTAGGTGGAGGGAGGGATCTAGTGGGGTTATGTAGCTTTAGGGTAACGAACAACACTTAAAGGGCCCATGTTAAGCTAAATTTACTTTTCTGTGCTTGAAACATCATAAAGTGCTATGAGGGCTTCATACACACGCCCAAAGTGTTTTTTTCATTGATTCCCTCTAATGTTAGTCAGAGGGTCATTTGCTCCTTTCTTACTGCAGGGTGAGCCGAAAACACCTTGCTCCAATTTGATGACGCGTTCCCATTTTGATGACGAATTTGACGCGGCACTGAGCTGGAGAAGCAGCGCCTCCAGGAAGCTCTCTGCCATGATTGTCATGTAAACAGACACGCCCACAAAGGTGAGCATTTCAGCGTCTTTCGCGCAGTGCTATGTATATATTTTCTACAGTCTATGTATGTACCAGCAAACGCCCCGCCCCCACGCGCTGTCTCATGTTTATAAAGCAGCATGAACTCGGCTATGGAGTGGGTGGGAGGAGGGCGGGTCGTCCTCTGACCCTACGTCACCATGCGGGGAGCAGGAAGTCAGTGTCCCGTCTATAGACAAATTTATTTGCATAGCGCATTTCATACACAAGGCAACTCAATGTGCTTTACATTATAAAACATTCAACAGCTTAAAATCAATAAGAACATTTAAAATCATCAGTAAAATCAATTAAAATCATCAACAAACACATTACATCAACAACATGACCCAAAATCTCTCAATCATATGCAGTAGAGAAAACAAGTAACTTTGATTTAAAAATGTTCACATTGGATGCTGACTTCAGCTCTGCTGGCAGTTGGTTCCACTTCTTTGCAGCATAACAACTAAAAGCAGCATCACCATGTTTACTGTGAGCTCTGAGCTCCACTATCTGACCTGTGTCCATAGATCTGAGAGACCTGCTGGGTTCATACCTGACTAACATGTCACTGATGTATTCTGGACCAAACCCATTCACAGATTTATACACCGGCAGCAGAACTTTAAAGTCTATTCTGAGGCTGACTGGGAGCTCGTGTAAAGACTTTAAAACTGGAGTAATGTGTTCTGACCTCTTTGTTCTGGTTAAGACCCGAGCTGCAGCGTTCTGAACCAGCTGTAGCTGTTTGATGCTCTTTTGGGGGATTCCTGTCAGAAGACCATTACAATAGTCCAGTCTGCTGGATATAAAAGCATGGACCAGTTTCTCCTGATCTTTCTGAGTCATTAAACCTTTCACTCTGGAGATGTTCTTTAGATGGTAGAAGGATGTTTTTGTGATAGATTTGATCTGACTGCTGAATGTAAGATCTGAGTCAATCAGAACACCAAGGTTTTTGACTTGGTCTTTAGCTTTTAAAAATCGAGACTCAAGATTCTTGCTGACAGCAGTCCTCTTTTCTTTGTTACCAAAGATAATCGCCTCCATCTTGTCATGGTTTAGTTGAAAGAAGTTTTCACTCATCCAGCAGTTTACTTTTTCAAAGCAGTCACACAACATCTCAATGGGACCCTAGTCATCTGGGTTCAGTGATAGACATAGTTGTGTGTCATCTGCGTAGCTCTGATAATCAACCTTACAGTTCTGTAAAATTTGTCCTAAAGGAAGCATATAAAGGCTAAATAGAAGGGGTCCAAGAACAGATCCCTGAGGAACCCCACATGACATTGGTAATCTGTCAGATTCAAAGTTTCCAATGCTTCCAAAATAACTTCGCTCCTCCCAGTATGACTTAAACCAATGCATTACTTTTCCATTTAGTCCAACCCATGTTTGCAATCTGTGCAACAAAATTGTATTATCTACAGTGTCAAATGCAGAACTTAGATTCAATAGAATGAGAACAGATACTTTTCCTGAATCAGTGTTCAACCTTATGTCATTGATCACTTTGATAAGAGCAATTTCTGTGCTGTGATGAGAACGAAAACCTGACTGAAAGTTATCAAATATTTTGTTGAATGTTAAGAATTGACTCATTTGGTTGAAGACCACCTTCTCAATGATCTTGGCTATGGATGGAAGGTTGCTGATTGGTCTATAGTTAGCCAGTATAGAGGCATCCAGTGTTCTCTTTTTTAACAGAGGTTTCAAAGCAGATACTTTCAGGGATTTTGGTACGGTGCCTGATTGGAATGAGAAGTTAATTATCTGGCAAAAATCAGTGACAATTGACTTTACAACAGTTTTAAAGAAGTTTGAGGGTATTGTGTCAAGGCAACACATTGATGGATTCAGCTGCTGAACAGTTTTCTCTATTGTTTTTGGGTTCACTGTAATTCATCCCTCAGTGGTTGAAGCTCTTCAAGCTTTTTGTTATTTTTCTGGTTTGTTCTGATGTTTGACCTTATTGATTGTATTTTTTCATTGAAATATACAGCAAATTCATTGCATTTTCCAGCTGACAGTAATTCAGGGGCTATCTGATCTAGGGGGTGTGAGATTTTCATTTACAGAAAACAATGTGCGAGAGTTGTTGACATTTTGGCAATAATTTCAGAAAAGTATTGCTGCCTCGCATTGAACAAGCCATCATTGAATTTTCGCAGACTTATTTTGTATAGTTCTAGATGAATTTGAAGTTTTGTTGATCTCCGCTTACGCTCAGCTCTTCTACAGTCAGATTTCAAATTCTGCATTATCTCAGTCATCCTCCAAGGTGTTTTCTGTGTGTTTGGTTTTCTCTTAGTTTTGATTGGAGCCACCACATCTATGACATTACAGATTTTTGTATTAAACTCATCCAAAAGATTATCAACTGTCTCAGCACTCAAGGTTGGTGTCATTGCTATGCCTTCCATAAACTGTGCAAGTGTTGTCATTTATGTACCTTTTCTTTAAACACACAGACGTAAGGGGAACAGATGTTACAGTCTTTAAGTCAAAAAAGAGACAGAAATTATCAGATAGAGCTAAGTTTCTTACGTCAACAGCAGAGATATCAACACCTTTAGAAATAACCAGATCCAAAGTGTGACCTTGAGTGTGTGTCGGATAGGGTTGGGCACAGAGAACCGGTTCCAAATCAGAACCGGTTCGGTACGTCCGGTTCCAGAACCGTTACGAAGTTGTTTGCATTTCAATTCTTTTTTTCGATTCCTAAATGCCCGCGCTAGTTTTTTTCCACGGCTTGCTCTGTTTGTTTCCTCAGGGTTTGTATAAGATGCGTTCACAAGATGCAATGTATATGCGTGCGCGCACGGCCACGATTTCAGTTTGGAAGGGAGATAGAAACTAATCACCAGTAAAAAGCCCAGTAAAACTCCGGAAAACAATAACCAGGAATAAATAATTGCTCCCTGGTAAATATAGTAGCTCTAACAACTGGTAAACTGATAAACTGGTGATATTATGGCCTGTGATTACAGTACGGGGGACACATTTACTCCCTGTGCCTGCCGTCCAGTGAAGCCTGGTCCGTTTACCGAGGTCCGTGTGTATTTAGTAAGTTCGTGTGTGTCCGTGTGAGAGTCTGCAAGATTATCCCTCTTTCCATCCACTCTTTTAAGGCTTTTATTAAATAGTGTCGGCTGTAGTCCGAGTCACCAGCGCGTCATCGCCGCAAGACGCACAAGCGCAGAATGACCCAAATGAGAGTAAAGAGGTCTTATATTAGTCTATTTTCATTTTAAAGTGTTGTTTTTTTGTTGCTTTAGACTCCAATTACATATTTGTATATAATATGTTCCCTACAATATAAATAGGTTCATAATATAACTATTTTTATTGTTTCTGTTTCCACTGTATCCAGAATAATAATAATCTTTCTCAATAAGAACTGTTGATTGATTTGTCACATGACTGCTCCAGGGTTTGAGTTTGTTTTATTTAGTTTCACATCTACCTGGGCTTTAATTGAATACCCTAGTTACATTACAGCAATCAAATTAAACTGTATCAACTAAGTTAATTAATAAAAATGGCCTGTTGACCTGCACAACTCTCGGAATCGAGAATCGTTTAGAACAGGAATCGAAATTGAGAATCGGAGTCAGAATCGTTAAAATCCAAATGATGCCCAACCCGAGTGCCAGACCAGTCACATGTTGTATAAGACCAAAAGTGTCCATTAAAGCATACAGTTCTTTGGCAGTATTGTCCATGTTATTGTCTACATGAATATTTAAGTCCCCTGTGAAAAGTTGTAATCAGTGCATACAACTGACAGCAGTTCAGAAAACTCATCCATGAATTCTCCAGAATATTTTGGGGGTCTATAAACGACTAAAAACAGAACTCTTGAATCACCCTTCAGTAAGAACAACATATATTCAAAGGAGATAAAATCGCCAAATGTTATTTATTTGCACTGAAATGTTGATTTAAAGATGGCAGCAACTCCACCACCTTTCCTGCAAGTACTTATTGAAATAAATAGTCTTGTGGTGCACTTTCATTGAGAATAGTATTATTGATACCATCATTCAACCACGTTTCATTAAGAAGTAAAAAGTCCAAGTGATGTGTCAAAATAATATCATTAATTAGTAGTGACTTGTTAACAAGAGATCTAACATTAAGAAGAGCTCATTTTAAAGACTTTACGGGAGACACTGGTGGACTCTTTGGATGACATGTTATGAGTCAAATTTTTATCTCTATTAAGTTTTTTGTTTTTCTTTAATTTAACAATTTTACCTGCGTTACCTGTCACCAATAGACAAAAACAAATAAATTAATCAACATTGGTGGAAATATTCATTCATTGGCAGAGGTAACAAGCAATTAATAGAAATAATTGTATTTTAAAAAGGTTTAGGAAAGGATAGCAAGGTAGAAAAAGATTCAGCAACCCATTGGTTTTCTCACTTCTATTTTGTCAATTCATTTGATTAGATCAGGTGTAGTATTACACTGTGGTTGTTTGCATGTGTACGATCTGCTTAGTTGAGCTTGCTCATATGGACACAGGTTTGAGTGCATGAGAGTACCCATAGTGCAGTATGTTCGTACACACATGATCGCCTGTGATATAACGAGTGTCTGAGCGTGTGTCGTTGTGTTGCTGATCTGTTTCCATCTGTGGGAAGCTGAGCAGCTGGTGTTGGTGTGTGATTGTGGGTTCGGACACATCGGTAGAGTCGAAGACAGAGATGGTTCATCAAATATTGATGTGAATGCAAACATGCACTGGGTTTTCTAAGGTGATCGACACCTGGGAAAAGGAGAGGAGATGCACACCTACCACTTGGTAAAATTTCAATAGCGTACAGCTGGAGTGGGCTTTTGGGAATTACATCACACACAAAAAGTAACAGTGTTCTGTACAAAGTGTCATTCAGTTGAAAGAATTGTCTAATGGTCCTTGAAAAAATACCAAAAAAAAACCTGATATCCTTCTGTATTTAAAATACCAGGATGAACTGCACAAAACACATTTTGGTAGACATATCCAGGTAAAAGAGGATGTCTAAAATATTTGCAGGGTTACTTTATTCTCTCTCCTGCTCCCATGATTGTGATGTTAATATCTGACAGTTTTTTTAATGTTTTTTCAATCATTGGATTTTCCTCCTGTTCCGTCCATCATATTCATTACAGTGACTAAGTTGCCTTCTGGTGTGAGGGGTGGAACACTCCTGTAGAAGCACAGGTCCAGTACTACAAATAGACTGAAATATTCTCCACCCTCAAAAACAACAAGCAGACCTGACACCCCCATCACTGCATGAGGTTGTTAGTCACTGCTTTTCAAAACTGCTACAAACAAATGTTGAGGAAATTGAATTTGATGATCCAACGGCAATGTAAAAATAGCGTTTTCTAAAGTTCTTGTAAATACTGTTATGACAAAGTGATGGGTTTGTGAATATGTGAAATGACAAATAGACCCACATAAGAAAGAAGGGAAAAAAGGCTTTAGGTGAAAGCTGCATAACTTTTTAAAATTATGTTGAAAAAGCACTTTATTGAACAAAGGTCAAGACACATAGATATAGCTAGATATACCAACATGTTATAGTTAATACATCAACCCAGGTGGATGAATGACAAAATTATCACAAAGAGAAACAGCCGAGAAAAAGTATTCTGCCACTTTCATCCACGCAAAAATGGGAGGGGTCAACAGCAAGCCCTGTAAATCCATTTTTGTTTTTATAGACATGGAAGGAGAAATGAACTGATACTAGCTTGAGGGGCCATTGCTTCATGGAGTGAATACCATAGTGGAGGAGTGGAAAAAATAAATAATGTGTCACCTCGTGGGAGGAGGCACAAAGGCAGGATCTGTCAGAACTCTGCTGCTGTCTGCAGATTAAATCTGGGGCTATTTAAAACGGGTGTACGCGCCAAATTTAAATCCCCCCCCCCTCCCTCCAATCTCAGTGTCCACACCACACTCAACAACACTCTGAAATTACAGTTAATGCATCACCTTGTGACAAAAGTCCCCATGACAAATGAATGATGTCTACAACAGAGGAGGGGATGGGGGCGCATTTATTCCACCGTGACCAACCTGATCGCATTGCACCATCTCTCTGTAGCTGCCTCACAGCCTAAAATTCAAGGCCATACAATAGGGAATTTACGTGATTGCGGTCATAAAAGAAGCAAAAGCTGCTACACACATTTTAAGAGATATGGTGGCCTAAAAATAAAGCCCAGAGGTGATATGCAGAGGTGTAAAGTGTACTGATATATCCTACTCATGCAGAAGTATTGTTACTTGATTGTAATTATAATTGAGTACAAGTAAAAGTAAGTCATAGATAAAATACTCAACAGGGTTCCCGCGGATCCTTAGAAAGTCTTAACAGGCATTCAATTCAAGAATCTAAAAATAAGGCCTTAATTGTCATTAAAATGTCTTAAATCAATGTTTCAAAAGTCTACATTTTTAACTCATAAGTATGATTTTATAATTGGAATTATACTTACATTTCAAAATAAATGAAAACATTTGTTTAAAAAAAAAATTATCGTAACATTGTGGAATCACGATAGCAGAACAAACTACAAAACAGTGAACGTGGTTGCAGCGGGACTTTCAACAACATGGGAAAATGTAATTTAAACAAAAAAGTACAAGCAAAAAGTAGCTTAATTAAATAATACTCAAAGTAGAAGTTACTCTTACTTTCACCCCCCACGTTTATTTTTGGTAATAAACCTTGAAAACATCTCATGTCTAAAGTTAAAGTGGAAGAGACAAAATCTAGCACAATTGAAACTTAATTTATTTTCCACAAAAGGTATCAAATAAAAAAAAAAAGATTAGTCAAAATGTACAATACCTTTTTTTAAAAAAAAATGACACCAATTAATTCAGTTCATAATGAAAAAAAAAATCTCAGGCTCATCTACATGTATGTATGAAGTTACGAGAGGATAAGTCAAAATGTTTGGTTGTTGGATGTAGTAACCCACACGCTTCATTACAACGTCTCCCAGCATCAGAACCTTTTCAAAGTGCCTGGTTGAGTTTTATTTTTCACAGAAATGTACCCACATCTGTGGGTAAGGTCATTTTTGTGTGCGCGAAGCACTTCAAGGATGACTGCTTCATCAACCTCCACCAGTATAAAGAAGGATTTGCCGAAAGACTCCGTCTGATTGAGGGTTCAATTCCTTCTATCTTTGGAGACGACGAACAGAGCACTTCGGTAAGCTGTAAATAACGCTAAAAAGTGTGATGATAAGACGTCCCTGTCATTGTTTTGTTAGCATTAGCAGTTGCACCGTCTTCATATGTTCGCGCTGTGTGCTCGTTTTAGATCCTTGATGATATGGCCTACGTGATTTAATTTAAGTTTAAAGTTTTCATTAGTCATTTTATTTTGCCGTTTTTGTCTCCGAAAAGACTGTATTAAAATGCATTTCGTGACGTTAGCTGGCGCTAGCGTTAGCTCGGCGCTTGCGTTAGCTCACTTGTTAACATCCATATGAAGACATTGTTCTGCAGGTTCATCATCATTTTCATCTCGCTCCTCTGGGTCCGACTCTGGCTCGAACATGTAAAGCTGGATGGACAAGTCTTCTGTTGTGGACATTTTGAAAATAACGTGTGAATAAAAAGTTTTCTGCACTGCTACATAGCCGTATCTCTTCTATCAAACTACAAAAATGGCCGAACAGGGTGGAGTTGAACCGAGTGTCACTTGTGCAACCTGGAGAGGGGGCGGGGTATGAAGTGTCTCCTTTGCATTTAAAGAGACAGCACCAAAACGAGTTGCTCTCAGAAGCACATCAGAAAAGGGGTAGAAAAGGGGCCTGAGGAGCTATAATAATGAGGAATTCAGACCCAAGCATTGCAGTTCCGCTTTATATAGACCACAACTGTATGATTTATATCTAAAAAAGGAAGGATTTAAAAGCATGATATGTCTCCTTTAAAAATGACAACTTTTCGTCAGATTGCTCCACGCTCGCCATCTCTGCTGCTTCATCAAATCTGTAGTGTGTGTGTGTGTCTGCTGGCACATGTGTAAAAACAATGGCTCTGATTGGCTCCCATGACACATGAAGCCGCCTAAGCCAATCATAATCGCTCACCTTGTTTTTAATCCTCACTTCAGCTGCATAAGAAGCCAGGGTTACTTTCGGATAACAGTTTATTCAATCATGTATGTAACGCACCGCATTTAACGTTCAGTAACGTTAACGGCGTTGAAACGGTGTAAACAGTAATTAGTTTAAATTAGATTAGATTAAAACAAACGTTGTTATTCCAGCTATCATGTGATGCATTTGGTTGTTGTCTGGTCATCTCATTTTTTGTAGTTTCAGAATGTCTGTTGATCATTTTTTAACAAAAAAAATAAAAAAATTACTCAGGAACGGTTGGGTGTAGAAATGTAATGAATTACTTTACTTATTTTAAAACATACTTAAGTACCAGTAAAATTACTAATTTAAAAATATACTTAAAGTAAAACTACTCTGAAAAGCAGCTCAATTACAGTAACGCAAGTTTTTGTAATCCATCATTTTTACCTCTGGTGTAATGCACATGCCGCTATACAGACATTTACTGGTTTCCTTCAATATCAGACTATGTTGAAACAGCCTGGAAGTCAGCACGACTCTGTCTAAAGTTTTCTTCTGTTAGCGATAGTGATTATGCACGTTTGTGTGGGTGTGTAACTACACGCCACAAGATATGAGGTTAGCAGTGTGCATTAAGGGTTGTGTGGTTTGTGCTGGATGTGGGTGTGTGCTGCTGCCTGTTGTTTTTGTGTTGTTTTCCCGTCCTCCCACAGTAGATTGATTACACAGAATGCTGCTAGCGAGGCCCCGCTGTGTGTTTGGTCACATCACTTTGACTCCGTGATGTTTTTCTCCTCAAATAAACCAACATTTGTCCAGGCATGTTTGACTCTCAAATATGAGGCAAGGATGATGAAGCTATGTACGCTACCAAACCGCAAGGCCTCATTTACCTCACGATACCTTCACTCTCTCTCTTTCTCTATTGCAATGCTGTCGCATTGTCTTCCTCTAGGCCAACTCTCCTACAAACTGAGTCATTCTCAGTCAGTTCTCTTTGTATCCAGCTCTAGGATTTCACCACTCATTCTGTTGTTATCAATAACAGCTGGCTATTGCCTGAGAAAAACCCTGACAGCAGCAACAACAGTCACTAACAAAGAATTTCACCTTAAGTTCGGTGTCTCTTCTGGTTAGTAGTGCAAACCAAAGTCGTGCGGGAGAAGAGGAAGCCTGGCATCTTACGCAAACACCAACTGTTGACTCAGGCACAATACTAATAATCGAGCAGGATAATTTTCTAGTGGGTAAAAGGGAAAGAAGAAGACAGCAGTGATGCAATTTTGTAGACATCAACTTTCCCTTCAAATGGCCCGAGGAAGCATCCGTACCATAGCTCACAATGCTGATTGTGCATGGCTCCCTACTATATATATATATATATATATATATATATATATATATATATATATATATATATATATATACTTCGATGCAATACAGACCTCATACTGAAAGGATGAAATGCTTTACAATGAACAATTATTCACTATTATTTACCCTTTCAAATTTAAATCAACACTACAGTACAAAAGGCCCACTGTAAGTGTTCTGGCACTTTAAAGTGTGAATACAAGACATGAAGTGAGAAACAGAATAGCTAGAAAATTGCCCCTTCCATTCGTCACCATTGCAGTACTGATTTAATTGGGCTTTTTATGTTCCCTGTGAATGCAGCCAGAGCAACTGTGCATAGAAGAAAACAATCTGATGGATTTACAATAGCTGACATAATATAATGTGATATAAACATTACTGCAGCCCTATGACCTTCAAATGTATATCCCTTAAACAGCATGTGACTTGTGTGAAGAAAAAAAAAACAATAAAATATAAGAAACCATGACCTATGATAATTCACACTATGGGAAAGAAAAAAAAAAAAAAAAAAAGGTTGAGCATGAATTAAATCATGTGTTAAGATGCTGCCCCAGATAAACAGATTTTCTTCATTCTTTTTGGTGCGATTTGTTTACCGAGGCTCCACATGCCAGAAGCACTTCTGCCACGGAGGTAGCAGCTCTTTGCAAGGCACAGCATGCTACCCTGCCAAACTGTGCAATACATACGCATCCAGGAATTAACACAGAGCGCTCAAAAATCAAATCAAGAGTCTTGTCTAGAGGAAAATGGGTGATAATGTTGCTTAGAAGGGAACATGCATGTGTCCTAAGCAAATTTCAGGCAAGTAATCAATATGTTTTTTTTAGGTTATGAAAGGATTTTCAATCTGTAATTGAAGAAACTGTTGGTGTGCATTGAGTGATTGTGCTCCCAACCCGATGAATGATGAACTCTTGCCAAAAAGAGATGAAGGGAAAGCTGAAAAACAAAAGTGGCTGTTAAACATTCTAAATGGAGAACATCTGGAATATTTTTATGACTATTTTAGATTCAAAGTCCGCATTTCAAACTACAGTTTTCTAAAAGTTTACGTTTGGCTTTAGGTTGACAAACTAAAATGGAAACAAAGAGCTGTCCATATAAACATGGGGGTTATTTTGATTGGATCCAGATCTATTAGAGATGCAGCTATATATTTAGCCCCTGAATTCTTTTTTTTTTAATGTCTCTTTTTTAAACTGTAATCCATTGTGATGATTTTCTTCAGTGTCGTAGAATGTCATTGAACACCATCAAAATTCAGCAAATGTCTGACATGCTTACACGCTAATGTCAGTGTCAGGCACTTTCATGTTATTCCCTCGCTCGGGAATGCACACTCAATATTATAATAGAAACACTCAGAACAGAAGCCTTTTCTTTCGGGATGAGAAACTAATTGCTTTATTGATAATTTTGATAGGCCAATGAATGCCGACAGCTTCCTTGCAAAAACAGCAGCCTGGTGAACAAGGCTAAATAATAATAAAGCTCACCTTGCTAAGCTATGGTGAATCTGACTATTTCAATGCTCATCTAATAACTTACTCCAACACGGAGCTAAAAAATAAGCCTAGAGACAGGTCAGTGCCGTACTCACGGGGTCTGCAAAGATGGAGGTGATTATTAATTCATATTGTTATGAAGAGATGTGTTGACATCTGTAACCCTGATGACCAATCACCTGGTGGAAATTTAGATAATCTAATCACAGAATTTGGTTGCATTTTTTTTCCCCCAACACATCTCAGTGTGTAGGATGGAGGACAAGTGAGCATCTATTAATATAGATGCCAGTGATGGCAAGGGACTGATAGAGGCAGGTGTATGTGGCAGCCAGATGGTCCCTTGTGGGGAATGTCTCCAAGCGATTTTGTTTGTAAATAGTTCCCTGTAAAGTCATCCACTCTCCTCCGACGTGCTTGCTGTTATAGGCAGAGCTTTACCAAGTGCCAAATCTGATAAAGGTGCTGCCAACACAAAGATGACCTGCCGCTCGCTAGTGAGAGAGAAAGAGAGAGAGAGTGGTAGAGAGACATACACAGGGACAGACGGAGAGTGATGCACTGTGACATGTTTTGTCACCCTCTGGTACGACTGTCCTATAGAGTATCAGATTTAGAATTGGCGGAATCCTGAAAACAAAGACAAATTGTTTGAGATAAAGAAGTGAGAAATAGAAAGGTACACCTATATGTCTTGTCTACCTCATCCAGGTGTTGTGGGTAGCATCACTCAAGATATTTGTGACACCCACACAAACCTTGAAAGGTACATTTGAGCATTGGTGATCACTGTATTAAGTTAAAGTAAGACCAAACAATAGCAATTATTTTTAATTGAGCCACCACAATTTTATTCTCCTATCATTTGTGGCTTAATAAAGGCTCATGTATACAATATACTATTTTGGATGTGGGCATGAGACTTTAGCACAAAAAGTGAGGTTAGATTTTTATTAGAAAGCCAAGTTAAAACCTAATTTAAACTCAACATCGCAACAATGTTTTATTACCAATTTAACACAAACCTAAATTAAAAGCAGCGTATTTATCACCATATAAAGATAAAGCCAGTCCCTGGTCAACAGCTGACTGTAAATCACAAGCTGAGGGCTGAGGGTGAAAAAGCTTTCCTGATGGAAGGTCAGTGGAGACCTATTCAAGACAATTTTGGCTAGAAGTAAGCAACAAGTGCAGTGGCTTTGAAAATAAAAGGGATTACAACAATGTGTTGTATGTGTGGGTGCTTGTGCCAACAAAAAAAAAAAAAAAAACATTGCATGAAGTTTGCCATTATCTGAAATTGAGGGTTATGGTTCATTTGTTGCCATGCATGGTAAGAAGCTTTTCAAAGCTACAAATGATGTATCCTTATTCTGATCACATGCGTCTTGACTTGGACACAATCTTTCAGCGACAAAATGCTCCATGGGCCAAATGGGTTTTTCAGGTAATGAAAGGGATGAAAGGAAGGAGTAATTTTCCTTTCCAATCAAGATATTCTGCACAGTAATGTACAGCCAGTGCTCCTCAGTTGTTAAGCATAGGAAAAGTATTGACGCTGGGAATCTAAAATTGCTAATAATTGCCCTCCAGAAAAAAAGTACACAATAAGGATGGTGGAAAAACACAGCAATTTAGTATTTCTATATGTAAATTGATGTAAATTAAAATTCAGGAAAAATAATACAACCTTAACAAATATTATATTGATATTATATTATGTAATTTGTTTTCTTTACATATCTGAGATAAACAATGTATGTATTGCCACATCTAGAGAAAGTAGGTAGCTGAAATGAGCATTGCAGCTATAGGAAACCTAAAAATGCCACTGGTATATTGATGGCATGACCTGTATTAATAGTAAGGATAGCTGCTGCTCTCTCAAGCTTGGACAGTTCTTCTGGAGCTGTGCTCTGACAACAAAAAGCAGCAAGGAAATAGAACATGTGCTGTCAAGCTGAAATTTGACATTTGAGGTGCACTGAGCAGTGCAGCTTCGGGGCTGTTGTTATAGATCTTCCACTGCACTAATGATGTCTGGCTTTTAATTCAGGCTTTATATTGCAAAGCGGGCTGTTGAGGTCACCACCAAATACAGAAGTATTCTCACTAAAATGTTGTGTCATCAGTTGAAAACTATATACTGTATACATATTTTAATTAATTGTAAAGTGAGGCATCGGTTCATGGATTATTAACTAACATTTATATCAGATTTGTGGCTAAAAACAGGAAAAAGTAAAGGTGATTTATGTTTTATGGTGTACATAAATTAACATTTAGAACCAGAGTTGTGGACTTGAGTTACATGACTTGGACTCGAGTCATAAATTTGATATTTTAGACTCGACTTGACAAAATCACAAAAAATTTGCAACTCCACTTCGACTTGAAAAAAAATGACTCGTGACAACTTGAGTCTTTTGACTCAGGAAGATTTGACTTCCTACCCTTCCATAAAATGCAATTATAATTAATGATCAATAAGTCTGCTCAAACCTCTGCTGGATGGCACACTGCCATCCAAAGCCAAACAGGACTTTGAGTGACCAGTCCACCTTTAAACAAACTGACAGCCAATCAGGATGCAGCTGACAACATCAAGCTGAGCTGAGACGTGCGTGCACTAACAGACAAAATTATTCCAATAGTGATATCCTTTGGATTTAAAGCTTATACCATGATTAATAATTGATTTGGAAAAAGTATAACTTGTTCCACTTCCATTGTTCATTTAGTTAACAGAAGAACTCTGGGAATTTTAAAATCTAGAAAGATCTAGATGCCGGATTGATTTGTTTATAAAAGCATTATATCAGATTATATCACTGTTATTTGACAAATATGTTCTCTGTTCAAGTAATTCATTGTTTATATTGGGTACTTACTCTGTAAAATGGAACTAGCTCTGGTACATTATGTACTCATGACTTTTTAAGACTTGTGAAGCACTTTTGACTTGACTTGGACTTGAGCAGCCTTGACTAGGGACATTAGTGACATGACTTGAGACTTGAGAAGCAGCGACCTGTTCCCACCTTCATTTAAAATGCTTTGAAATTTGTTTATTCAGATAGTCTGCTTTGTTTGGATGGTGTGAACACGCAATCTATGTCTGGAGCAGATCAGGAAAATTGTAGAAGGTTTGTTTTGGTGGTACTTGGAGCATTCCCAATCGAAAGTCTAGAACGCTTCAGTTGAAACGTAAATACAAATGCTGATGTCTTGGATCAAACACAGGAAGTGTTGTAGAGCGCGCGGCGTTCTGGGTGGTCTGGCGTGCAATAAAACATCAAAACCACCAGAGGCATGTCAATTTGTTGCTGCTCCAATGTTGAATGTTGTGAAAAAGCAGAAAGAGAAGGCAGAATGTCTGTGCTTGCTTTGACCAATAGATGACACCCTCTTCCTTCCTCTCATTTCTGTTTAAATGTTACAAAAAAATTAAGTTTCAGCTGGTTTTCGACCCATTTAGCCTGAGTCCAGTACTATATGAGTTTTAAAGCAGCCTGTAACCGTATTGCATGACAGCCTGAGGACTCTGAGTCTGAGTTACATTGGTTGGCTATCCAACATTCTATTGGTGACAGTAGAATTCAGTGTTTTAGCGTTGATAATGGATATGGGTTACATTTTTCTTACTGCCTTTTTAAAAGCTAATGAATTATGTAGGGGAACAGATCCTGCTCACTCAGACATCACTACTGCTGCAAAGAAGTTACAGTCAGACACAGCAGAGTCATGACTGACATTTGATAGTAAAGACAGACATAATCTGTGCCATTTAATGCCCAGCATTAACAATGTATGGTAGAGAGCTGTGCAACACTTTACATTTGTGTCTCAAGTAAGAGTGACTTCTCAACACTGGAATATTATCTGTAGATGGGGTGTCACAGGAGTAGATGCAGTGTACTGGGTGTTGTAGATGCTGGTTTCACCCACAGCCCTACAACTGTTTCAAACACCTTTGTACATGTTTTGCTGACCACTGACCTTTTGAGTTTAGGGAAGTAATGGCTGTTCTTACTCAGCAGCAGGCAGTTTAAGGTTGTTATAGGTCAACAAGGAGAGAGTCTTGCGAAGAAAGTACATACAATGGAGACTGTTAGGCATTTCTTATTGCAGAACTTGTAAAGATATTCTGTTTTATTGGATTAATCAGCAGCAACTCAGCAAATTACAACCACAAGAAAGCAATCAGTAAGAATTTATTTTTTACCTGCCACAAAATAGCGTAGAAGTGTTAACAAAGATAGCGACTTGCTGACGCACAGTCAAGCAAACGTGTAAAGAAGTGTTAACAGATTATTTATCATACAATCACACATTAAAGTAATGTTGTGGTGGGTGTGCAATTTTATTTCATACCTATTTACAGCACAGTAGAATATGTTGTAATACCAATGGACTGGAATAGGAAACAACATTAAAATGATGATATTAGCTTTAATAACCAAAGCAGCAGGTACAACTTCATTCATGGATATTTTTTCACACAAATCCTAAATTCAGATACAGACTTGTTGCTGAATACAGCAACTACATTTTTGCTGATATGGTTGCCTGCACTTTCATCCACTTGTATAACAAAGGCATTGGTGGTGCGTACAGAGACGTGTGTGTAGGACGGGAAGACAGAGAGTGAGGGTGTTGAGTGATAACATCACTGTGTGAATTTTCAAATCAACTCTAATGCTGAACAAGATTTGACTCGAGGCAATTTTTGCCCACCAAGATATGGATAGATTATAAATTAAGCCTGAATTGCTTTCTTTCCCTGATAAAAATATGTGTTATAACCAGATTGTTGTTATTTAAAAAAAATTTCTTGGCTTAAAGGGGCAGTATTATGAAAAATTTACTTTACAATAATTTTGCCATAGTGATGTGCATCCTTGATTCAGAGGGCCAAAGTTGAAAAACTTCTGTTTCCTCCCTCGCTATTCCACATTTTATAGAAAGTCAGCTCCAAACAGGCGGGTTGGATTTCTCTCGTGTTGTGAAATAACAACGCAAAAACTCCTTCCCCTGACCACCCTGGCTCCTCCTACTCTACATAAGAATGTGAATTCCTCCCTCTCAAACTACCTCACAGGTAAAACAAACATAGCGAAGGCAGGTTTTTACGTTCAGTTTATAGATAATCCAGAATATAGACAAACAGGAGAGCGCTCACAACAATTTCACTTTTAGTCGATGTTATATCACCTTGTATCGCCTTTATGGGATGTAACCCAATGCGATGCAGCGGTTGGACAAAACAATGGACTATTGTCTTAAATGGACTATTTCTGTGGTCATAAGAGGACTGGAGGACATCTCATGTTTCAAACAGCTGACTCAGCCGATAGTTGAGAGTTTGCTTCCCTGCTGCGCAGCGTGTGCGGTCAGAATCAAGTTCCATTTTTAGTAGCAGTTATACCACCTTGTGGGCTTGTATTGACTTCATGGGATAATAATAATAATAATAATAATAATAATAATAATAATAATAATAATAATACATTTTATTTATAATGCGCTTTGAGATTTGCTAGTCAAATATAAAGTGCTACAGTAAAAAGGCAATAAAACAAAGAGTACCAAAAAGAATAAAATCAGCCTATGGTTTAAAAGTCAGTAATAGCATTACCTCAATAAGAATTTTAGGTAGTTTTTTTTAAAAGAGTCTACAGAATGTTCTGTAAGGGCATTAGAGCCACAGGACTGTAATCTGAAAGGCCCTGTCTCCCATGGTGCGGAGATTGGTTTTGGGTGGGCGGAAGCGGTGACTGCCTGTGCAGTGGAGTCTTCTGGTGGTGGTGTGGGGGAACAGAAGTTCTGTGAGATATGATGGGGCAGTTCTGTAAATTACGTAAATGCTAAACAGGGTTGGGCTGAGCACAGAACCTTGGGATACTCTTCAAGTGATTTAATGTGTATGAGACCTGGAATGACCAAGGGTCACAAACTCAGTCCTGCCAGAAAGATAGGAGTGAAACCACTTGAGAGTTCCAGAGAGTCCGATGATATGATGAAGACGGTGAAGGAGGATGTGATGGTCAATGGTGTCAAATGTGGCTGTAAGATCCAACAGGATGAGCAGTGATGGTGAGCCCTGGTCAGAGGCCACCAGGAGATTGTTGGTGACCCTGACCAGGGCTGTCTCTGTGCTGTGGGCTGAGTGAAAACCAGACTGGAACTTTTCAAACAGGTTGAGGAAGTGATTATAATCCAGTAATTGAGCAGCATCAGCTTTCTTTAGAACTTTAGAGAGGAACGGAAGATTTGAAATTGGCCTGTAGCTAGATAGCGTCTCAGGATCCAGGGTGGGTGTTTTTCAAAATAGGTCTAATTAAAGCAGTCTTTAGCATGGGTGGAACAATTCCGGTCTGTAGAGAACTGTTTATGATTTGTGTAATGAAGGGACTGATGGCGGCAGAGTTTGATTTGAGCAGTGCTGTGGGAATAGGATCCAGCGAACAGGTGGAGGATTTCATCTTTTGGATGATGCGATCCACTTGACTCTGTGAGATGGTTACAAACTCAGAGAAGTGATGTACAGGTCCAGATGCAGCGGCCAGTGAAGTTTGAACAGGCTGGCAGAAGGAGGAGTGGATATCTCCCACTTTGGTTGAGAAAAAATATATGAATTTATTACATTGTTTGTCAGTGTTGTTACTAAGCCTGAGATTGAAGAAGCGTATTTACTGTGGTGAAGAGCTGCTTTGAGTTTCCAGTGTTATTGTTAATGATGTTGGAGTAGAACATGGACCGAGCTGCAGTGAGAGACTTTGAGTAGTTTTTTTTGGTGCTCTGTGAATGCCATTGAATGCCAAAACTACGTAGATTGTGGCATATACTCTGGTGAAGAAGCGGCGAACATTCAACGCCAACGACCTTTAAAGAACATTATATGGCATATTTAACAAGTTTTTGACCAATTTAAACTAACAAGTGCTGGTTGAGTTGATGGATAACTCTTCATGTCAATAAAACTAAATAAATGGCCCACACACCAAAAAGCATAGACCAATTCATTTCTTATAATAATCCAGTCTGTAATTAGATATTTTTTTGTATTATTATCAGTCAGTATTGTCACTGTTACACAATGTAAGATTGCAAACAGGCTTTGGCTTAAAAAAAAACAAACAAAAAAAAAAACAACCTTTTTTTAATATACGCTGCCATAATTTGATGCTTTGAAATGTCTGAATCTGTTTACAGTCAAAATAGAAAATGTGCCAATCATTGTTAGTGTGAATAAATAAATCAGAAAAAATAATGTATTTCCAATGTAGCCGTCATGATTTGTAACCACCACATCCATCCCGTTGGATCTTCATGTATTCATTGTTAGCAAATGTTGCCTGGACCAGTACCGGTCCACAGCCCTTTGGAAGAGGACCCCTGATATATAGGATTTACATTAGCACTTATTTGTTAGTGTAGTTCAGGGATGGGCAACTGCTATCACAGCGGGGCCACGAAATGTGATTGTCTGATCCAAGGGCCACATTATCAACATTCATGCCAGTATTAAGAATAACGACCGATCTGAGCATTATTAAAAAAAAGAAAAAAAGGGTTTTTCATCGTTGTTGTCTTTTTGTGTAGTTTTGACCAAATTTTTTGTCATGTTGTGTGTCTCATTTTTGGAATTTCTGCTAGCATTTTGTGTATTTTCTGAGTCACTGTTTTAGTTATTTCTTGTATGTTATGTTTGCATTTTGTTAATTTTCTGGATTTTAGCAGTATTTTTTTTCATTTTGGGTATTTTTTTTGTCATTTGGTGTAATTGTTAGTGTTGTGTTTCTTTGGTGTCATTTAGAATTTCTTGTTTTCTGAATTTAGGAGTCTTTTTTTTGTGTTTTTGTTGTTGTTTTTGTGTATTTTTGTTGACATTTTGTGATTTTGCTGGTGTTTCGTGTGTTTTTGGAGATATTTTGTGTATTATGTCAGGCTTCATGTTACTCCAAATTTTTTGAATTATAGTTTTTGGTGGATTTGTCTTGAGGGCCGCACAGAATTAATCCGAGGGCCGCCAGTTGCCCATGTCTGGTACAATTGTGTAGTTCATTTTATAATGCTATCTCATCAGACCTCTAACATACAGCTCGAGAATTTTTGGTGACTTAGAATTTCCACTCTGTAAAGAATTCAACCGTCAATCAGGGCAACAACTGTGTTGAACCCAATAACATGGTTTTGCTCTGAAAAGCAAGTATCTATGCGATACTTATGCGAAAAAAAAAAAAAAAAGTGTGGGAAAATAAATTGGGTTCTTTCATGCACCTTTTCCCTGGCATGAGATCAGCGTGACCACACTTTATGCAGACCTAATCCACCTACTATCTCATGGAAACAGGCAGAGGGCAGGTCTCTAGCATGGCCTTACCATCTTTTGCTGGTCATTGCCAGCACTCAACACTGTTCGCCGCAACGAAGGGAAACCTTGTAATGCCGCATTCTGCCAACTCTAAACAGGCTGTCTCTGTGAGCCCTCTATTGCTGGAAACCCAACTTCCCAGCTTGATTCCTTGCTGTTTGTATGGCCCATGGGCCTCCGGGCTGGTGGCAGTAACCCCTAAAAATGTGAGGCTAATTTAATGGCCAAATTTTGGCTAAGTGTTTGATTTCTCAGACCTCAGAGACTGCAGATGCTCACCTCTTAAAGCCCCAAGGGGCTAAACAGAGCCTATTATGCACTGAAGATTGTAATGATGCTTTTGATTAGTTGTCAGTAGGTATTGGGCCTGTACTCATCACAGTGTTGTTTGGCTTTTTTAGGCCTTCATAAAAATAAGCTTCATTTTTTGTGGTTTTTTTTTTTTTTGAGAAAAGATGAAAAAGCAGCAGGCATGTGCCTAATGAAGTCTCAGGCTTATGCCCCTCTCATGACAGGATAATTACACCAAATGCTTCCAGCGAACACTTCAAAGCACACTTCATCCCTTTGCAAACACAACGTTACACATCTCACCAATCAAGATGGCCTGACCTAAATCAGGTCTCTCTGGCTTCTCTCCAATGTCCTCCACCCATCTAGTAACTGAACTCACGGAGTAGACTAAACCAGATTAAAACTGAGTACAAAAACCTTCTTTTTTTCCTTTGGAGTAATAAACCGATTGACTCTAGTATTCCATTGTATCTTAATAGGTGATGTGCAAATTTACAATATCAAACAAGAAATTAAAGCTGATATCTGGAGTTTCTGAGAAATCTGTTCATGTATGATTCTTTTGAAATGCAAAAAAATACATAACTAGTCTTTTACTACAGTCTACTGCCAGTGGTCATTCATATACATTCATGCACATAAGTCCCTCCTTCATCCTACAGACCCCTATACAAATGGAAACGATCACCGACAGCGTCCATCTAATATGCTTTGACTTCATGTTTTCGAGACTGTCAATCAAAGTAAATGCTGAACTGTGCACGGAAACAAGGCCGCGTGTCACAACAGCAAACCTGACCCATAGAGTCATATCAATGTGACTCGATATGACATTGTTATGTTCCGTAATGCACGTGCAGAAAAGTAGAGGCGTGGCTTCTGGTAGATTGTGTTTTTTTTTTTTTTTTTATTATTATTATTATTTATTTTTTACTGCCCTTACAAAAGCTGTGTAATTAGTTTTGTTCAGAGGTGAAAGTAATGGATAACAAGTACTCACAATACTGTAAATGAGTTGCCTTTATGGGTACTTGTTTTTTTTTTTGTATATTTTTAAATCAGTGAATGTACTTTTAGAAGAAGTAATGTCATTTGTTACATTTCTACACCCAACCATTATTGAGTAAAATATGTTTTGTTTTAAAATGATTAACGGACATTGTGAACCTACAAAAAATTAAATGACGACAATCACAGCCGACCAATCAGATTAAACGTAATGCACGGCAGCAAAACAGCATTAAATAGAGGTTATTTTGAATTCATTGGTGTTATTTTATTCTAAAAAAAAATTATTGTACCTTTTATGTTATACAGATGCCTTTGTGGAAAATAAAGTAAGTTCCAATTGTGCAAGATTTTGTCTTTTTTGTCCTTTTTAGGTTTATACATGAGATGTTTACTGTATGCAAGGGAACTGTGGTACGATTTATTACCAAAAATAAATGTGGTGGATAAAAGTAACTAGTAACTTTTACGTTTAGTACATTTAATTCAGCTACTTTTTACTTGTGCTTGAGTATTTTATGTATGACTTACTTGTACAAAAAAGTAACAGTACTTCTACTTGAGTAGGAGATATATATATATATATATATATATATATATATATAGGTCATATCAGTACTCTTTACACCTCTGGTATTGTTAAAGTCTCTTATTGTGAATTTCCTATTATCTATTGCTTTTCTTGCACCAGCAACACAGTCAATAGTCAACCACCAGTTTATTTTGATACAATTTGGAACATTACACAGAAAAACCTAAAAGCAAGAAGACTTTTAACAAGCTGAAACAGCCATAGACTGCATGAAAACAGGAACGGTAACAGAAAACTGCTGGTAGAAATCATGTAATGATAGCAGCTGAAATAGATCCTAAATGGTCTGTGTGCAGCAGGCTGGTCCATATGAAAGAATCCGCTCTGTGTACCCCGCGCATCACTCCTTAATTGAACTCACCTGAATCTGATGCTCATTAGCAGGGCTTCTACAGGCCTGAGAATCACACTTTGATTTCATTCAGGTGTGCCGCTAGAACAGGGATGGGCAACCCTATCACAGCCACACCAATGTGATTGTATCTGATCCGAGGGCCATATTATCAACATTTATGTCAGTATTTAGAATAATGACCAATCAGATCATTAATACAGGGGGGGAAAGGTTCCATCTTTTTTTGTCTGTCTGTTTAGACGTTTTCTCAGTTTGAAGCCATTTTGTGCGTTTTTGGAGTCATTCTGTATGTTGTTATTTTTTTGTGTTCTTGTTGTAATTATGTGTATTTTTCTGTCATTTTCACAATCATACTTTATTTATCCAAGGGTGAAATTACTTGTGTTACAGAGGCTCAAAATATATTACAAATAAAAAGGATAAGAAAGAAAGAAAGAAAGAAAGAAAGAAAGAAAGAAAGAAAGAAAGAAAGAAAGAAAGAAATACACAATTAAGTAAAAAAAAAAACTGTTAATAAAATAAGGATTAAATACAAGTTCACACATTACAGTAAAAAAAAAAAATACAAATATACAAATGTACAAATATAACACAGATATACAAAAATCTGTGAGTCATTATGTGTTTTTGTTTTTTTTGTGTTCTTGTTGTAATTATGTGTATTTTTCAGTCAGAGTTGTTGGGGTCACTTTCTGTATTTTTGTTGTTGTTTTCTGTATGTTCCTGTCATTTTGTGAAATTTTGTTGACAGTTTGTGTGTTTTAAGAGTCATTTTGTGTATTTTTGGAAATCTTTGTGCTTTTGTGTATTTTGTGCATTTTGCTGTCAATTTGTGTGTTTTGATAGTTATTTGGTGTATTATGTTGGGCTTTATATTTCTTTTAACTTCTTGAAATACAATTTTTAGGATTTATTTTGGGGTCACACAAAATTAGACTGCCAGTTGCCCATGCCTGATCTAGAATATTCAGATATAACATCTCCTTCTCATTTAATAGTTTGTGTTTGAAAGTAATGGTGATTTTGAAGTATTGCTGTTTTCACTTGTTAGTTAATTGCTGGTAGATTTACAGTTTTTTTTGGACCAAGAACTTGGGTCTGCCCTTGGGATGTTCCATCACAGAAAAAAAAAATATAGCTTTGGATCGCATTTAAACTTTTATCATTGTAATCTGAGCATCTTTGCTTTCTCCTTTTCTGTGTAGAGTTAAAATGAAGACGAGAATGAATTGAGAAGAAAGAGCTACAAAGCTGCAGGAGCTAGCTTCATTAAAGCAATATTTGTGAATAATTTCCTTAAAAAGTCAGCATGGCAGGCCATTTTGATAATTGCTGAGACTTCCCCACTAACAATAACTGCTTCCAGTGCTACTAGTACGACAAAAAGACTGGCTGGAGATCCATGAAAAAGTGTCATTTGGAGCTATTCCGAGAAATCAATAAGAAGAAAAACTTATACTAAACACTATATGCTTCATAATTAAGGAACAGCACTTTAATTCCCATAGTGTTCTCTAAATACGACTCGTGTAATAGTGGTTGGCGTAGAAGCAGATGCTTGGAGAGAGAGAGCATGTAAACAGCATAATAAAGTGTGTACTTCAAATGAACTCATACAGGGAGGAGGTTTTAGGCAGACTAACATTAGAATAATTTTTTTATTTGTTTGGTTTTTTTCATACGTACCGGTACAAATAAAATCCATAACTGCTGCATCATTTATCATCTGCTTTGGCTTGGTCTTAGATAATGTTATATCATTGTCCAAGTTGTGTTATTTCTTATTGAGCTTGGTATCATAACATTTTTCAGCTGTAATTTTACCCCTTGCCATGACGACTTCAGCAAGTTTCCCTTCTTAAAAGTGATAACTTAAGAACCCGATTTTTACAGCACAGAAACTGACACATACGTGAAAAAAGAAGTTTTAATTGCTAGATTGCACTTAGATTTTTACCCACATGCACACCTTGTCGCAGTAAGTGTGTTCCTTGTTGCAGTGCTTCTACATTCGAAGTTTCTAAATATCAGTGTAAATAATTGAAAAGTGTAATCTGATAGCTTAGAGGAAATGGCTGATCCGCTGACTGCGTACAGATTGATCTGGAACAGGGTGGTTGGAGGAGGTAATTTTGGAGAGCAAATGACAGGGTGAGGAGATGTAGCTGCTTGGTGATGGGCAACTACTTCAGTGGACTTTCCTAAACTCTCTGAAATGTTTTAAGGGTGTGCAACTAGACTAGCAGCTAAAGGCAACTAAATAGAGTGTTACATGAAAGTAAAGCATCATTTCTGATTAGTTTACACCATTTTACAAACATAAATTAACCAAAATACATGGATGAAAACAGAAGAGAATCAGGCCCCGTTTACACAACAACATTTTCAAGTGAAAATGCAAATGTTTTGTTGCTTTACGGCTGTTTCCATGGTAACGGCATTTTAAAAATGGGCTCCAGAGTGGAGGTTTTTGAAAACAGGTAAACAATATTTCCTGTGTCATGGTCATGTGCACTGCGGCAACAGACCCTCAGAGTAAGGAACACTGTTCATGTCCATCACTCTTTGGAATTTAACTGAACTTCCCCAACAAAGTGTTTATTTACTTCACTATCACTTGGATAAGAGGAGCATCAGATTCTGAAGACAATCACAGTGCTGCACTCCTACTTAAAATACAGTATTTGACTGAACCCGGGGTCGGGCGTAATTTCTTTCTAACACTTTTTAACACAGGCTCTGGTTGGACTCGGTTCGGGCGCTGCACGGTAAATGAACCGTCAGCGGATGTGTTTCGATTAGCGCGAGAAAGACGCACAAATGAATGCTGAGGAGATAAATGGATGGCTGTCCTCTGGTACAGGAATTAATGATGTTAAAAAAAAATGCATAAACGACTTGTTCTTGACTCATTGTGGAGCTGTCACATATGTAGAGCGCAGCTCTCTCAGCTGTGTGTGTTACATGCGTACAGATTTGAATAGTGTTGCAGCAATGATTTCAGGCTTAAAGAGAAATCGGCTTTAATAGGATTTGGACGGATTCGGGCCATCTCGGGCCCGGTCAGGTATAACTTGGTAGGTCCGATTTAAGCTCTACTCTTATTTGTGTTCAGAGGAAGTCTCTCTGTGCATTCACTTAATTTGATTCATTGCAAAATCACACCATCTTCTATTGGGCTGGCATGTATACTACATTGTTTATTATGTTACCCACGGTCTCAAGTAAGCAGAGATCGTTTTGAAAACATTGCCATGTGAAAGCAAAACATTTTTGAAACAAAAATGGAAACAGAAGCAAAACGTGGTTGTGTAAACAGGGCCTAAGTTCAGACTAACAAAATTAACATTGCCCACCAGGGGTAGGGCGAAATGCTGAGTTTACAAGACAATTCAATACACGGTTCACGTGAATGATACGACATGAAGACACAAAGTCAATATTTTATTTGTATTATTATTATTATTATTATTATTATTATTATTATTATTATTACTCAGTGCTACTGCAAGACTGACAATTTTTGTCAGTCTGAAACAAGAACCACACAGTTAATATATGGTCATCATGACATCCTTTCAAATAAACCCACCAACATGGTCTTAGTAGGTTTAAATACTGCTTCACTTAATTCGTTTTTGTATTAAAGTAACATCTTTAAATGTTTATTTTTACTGAAACATTGAGGTCACAGATTTGGTGTATAGGTTGTAATAATATGTTTTTAAAAAAAACAATCAATTGCAATTATTAAAAGTTGTTAGTGGTGCATAATGAAACTTAACTATATTACTTTTACTTTTTAAGTTACTGCCAATTTTACTTCATTATCCTACCCTCCAATTATAGTGAAACCGTGATCATTTAAGTACATCAAACTGGTAACACTTTGGACTATTCAGTACATTTGAAGTAGCTCGCAGTTTCAGAGAGGTTGGTGAGTCTGGTCTACATGATAGAGTGTTAATGGTCTATACACACACACACTGTGCTGCATCTAGTCGACTAGAAAAAAAACAAAAACAACATGGGAGGGTAGAGAGAGTTAACATGTTAGA
The DNA here is from genome assembly GCF_900634775.1 of Gouania willdenowi. Classification (NCBI taxonomy): domain Eukaryota; kingdom Metazoa; phylum Chordata; class Actinopteri; order Blenniiformes; family Gobiesocidae; genus Gouania; species Gouania willdenowi. The sequence continues at coordinate 17,967,458 of NC_041046.1, read as the reverse complement.
ATCTGAAAGGAAAAAACAATGCCACCATTTGTAAAAAAAAAAAACTGGAATTAACTGCCTACAAAAACAGTTTCCTTTACATACAGTAAAAACAAAGAACACACAATCTTTATTCATATTTAGACAGTGATTTTTTGCAAATAAGATGTTGTAAGTGTATTGCGAGTGGTCACTTGAGACAAATTCTTATACCAGGTGTGAAATAACATACCGAGAGCTGTTCACTGTTGATGTTGGGGTTCTAGGAGAAGGACCCTTGTATTAATAGGGGATACAGTACTGGATCTCTTACCTGGATCACTGCTTCGCATGGGAAGACTCTAGAAGATTTTTGACATTACTAAAATGATCAGAATTGGATTATCTTGCCTGTTTTTATCCTCACTTTAGCTTTCTGTCACAGACGAGACTCCAAGGGCTTTGTTTTACCCTGACCCTCAATTACCCAACCCAATCATCTCAGACAGGTGTTGAAGTAGTGTAATAAAAGCCCTGCCAATGCTGCCGAGCCAGCTTCTGTTAAAGCACATCTGAGAGCTCTAAAAAGATTGAACTCCATGTTGATCATCTGCAATGACTTCAGTTGACTTGTGACTGCACCAATACAGCACCAATCACAGCACTATACACCGTGAAATAAATGCTTTTACTTTATCTTCTACATCCCTCTTGTGATATAGCAAATGTTTGTTTTAATAATACACACAGGCCTCGTTCACATTGACAAAAACCTTGAAATTAAAAAAGTATGATTGTTTTATATGTTAAGGTTTTGTTTTGGTTTTTTTTCACAAAATTCTATCTCCCGACATGTTTCGACTGTCAACTGCCAGTCTTCCTCAGAGGTGATTGCTTTGATATATCCCTACAAGTTCTATCATAAGGAAAACATCAAAGCATCTTCTGATGGCTTTCCTGTTTTCCTACCTGAGAGAACTCTCAGGTAGTATCCTTTGATGTATCAAAGGATACATCAAAGCAATCACCTCTGGAGAAAGACTGGCCATTGACAGTCATAACATGTCAGGAGATAAAAATTTCCTGAAAAAAACTTGTCTGAATAAACAAAACCTATATAAGATATATTTCAAATAAGAAAAAATAAACTTCCACAGGAAAGTATTTACACTCGAAAGAGCGAAAATAGTGTTTTTAGTTACAATGAAAAGCATCATAAACTTTGTCGTTTGATGGTGCATTAACATCCATGGGATAAACAGCTTCACTACAAGAAAACATTTTATCCTTGACTTGAAATGTAAAGAAAAAACAAAAATATTGTATATGTATTTTTGTTTTTGCTCGTCCATACCAAAACAAATACCATACCGGGTTTAGCATATTGTGGGTTTTTGTCCTGATGCTCTTGCCTGTTTTCAACTTTATATTTCAACTTTGTTGTTCTTTATACACGTTGATCAAAGTGGTAATGATGCTCCTCGTGTACTCATGCCCTCCAAATCATCTCATCACAAACCTTCTGATTGAGGGCTGATTGCATCTCCTCATGTCTCATTAAGCGTCTTCTGTATGGTGACCTCAAAAATTATATCAGGTCTATGATGCTCGGAGTATAAAACATGAGCAGGGAGAGTTAAAAGCAGTGATGGTCTAAATGTTAGATAGGTGGAATAATGCTTGGGTGGTTCAAATCCCTGGATAGGCAGAAGAACTGGCTGATAAAAGTATATAAAGTAAAAAGAAGCAAGCGACTTCATAACATATCACCAATGTCCCACGTCCAATCTACAATATGTTTGATAAGGTTGAAATATGATACATAGCACAGTACATATACACACATATATAGCTAATCTTCTCTGGCCCCCACCAAAACCATTCATTCTTTCTCTACCTCCACATTTACTTGCACTCCAAATGCTTCCAAAGACAGTTGATTTGCCTGCTTTCAATTCCAAACCAAGTTCTCCAGCTCTTTAATTAGATTTATTTTGATTCTTTTGTTCAAAGTGCTTTACACCGAGGCTCAGAGATGATCATTTTCCAAAGGGACGTGTTTAATTTTGACACCCTGGGATTTATGGTCAAATCAATGTGTTAGTTGTCAAATTAGTGTCTTTTGTAACTTACACTCTTTTTTATTACTATTGTAGAGCTTCCATTCCCAGCACACTTGTTCATTTAGCTAAAGATCCCTTTTTTGGATTTCTGCGATGGACTGGTACCATGTCCAGGGTGTACCCCCACCTAGTGCCCAATGAGAGCTGGAGATCACCAGCAGACCCCCGCGAGCCGGAAGAAGGCGCAGAAAATGGACAGATGGAAATATCTACACACAGAGGTGTAAAGAGTACTGATATATCCTACTCAAGTAGAAGAACAGTTGAATGAAATTGGACCCAGTACAAGTAAAATGTAGCTCAATTAAATACTACACAAAGTAAAAGTTACTAGTTACTTTCAATTTATTTTTCACAAAGGCATCTGTACAAAATAAAAGGTTTTTCAAAATTGTACAACATTTGTACAATGATTTTTAAAATGAAACACCAACTCATAATTAAAAAAAAATTCTCAGGCTCTAAGACTAAGTATAGCTACATTTATGAACATTTACTGATGTTTTGGCGTCGTGCGTTACGTTTATTCTGATTGGTCGGCTATGATGTGATGCATTTGATTGTTGTCTGGTCATTTCATTTTTTGTAGTTTCACAATGTCTGTTGATCAGTAACGGTTGGGTGTAGAAATGTAGCAAATTACTTATTTTAAAACATACTTCAGTACAAGTAAAATTACTGATTTAGAAACCTACTCAACAAAGTATAAGTACCCATAATAGCAACACAATTCCAGTAACGTGAGTTCTTGTGGATATGATGGAGCTGACAGTGATCCTAAATTGTTTAAAAATGCTCCACTTAGTATGCATGAGTATGCATATTGAGTATCGTTGGTGTGCAGCAGTAAATATTTTTTTTTTCTTACCCTGCAGGTTAAACACACTCAGTGGCCTGTCTCAGTGGAGCTTACTAAAAATCTATTTTTGGAAACTTTGGTGTTTAAATAATCAAGCAAAGGAAGAAGAAAAAAATTGTCATTTAACTGTAATTGTTTATGTCTGTATTCAATTTTCTGCTTTTTAATTGTTAGTCCCAATATTTGCACTATAAATGGTGAAATTGGTGAATTACTAAAATTTTGAACATGTTTTTTTCATATTTGTTTTGTTACTTATTGGCATGCTGACTACATTTGTGAAATAAATTAATGTGCTAATTCATTCCAACTGCCTTCATGCTTGTGTGTGTCCGTATTTCCATTTCACACAGGCTCAATGTATACTATACTGATGGAGACACGATTGTAACATATTCAGAATGTAATCAAGCCTCTTATTTAAATTAGCAACCTTCTGGCAGCCTGCTGTTTTTAATTAATGAATTTATTTATTTTAAAGAGTATTTTTTTATGAGTTACACAATAACACATCTGGCTAATCTGCAGAGCTCATTTAAAATCTATCCTGGATGCAGTGCACAGATGTATAAATCTGATTTGAAGGCGAAGGAAGCTTATAAAACAAATAATCTGTAGCTGTAGATACAATTTAAACTACCGATTGATTGTTTATTTAGGAGCAAACATTAATCACTTCATGTATTGGCTCTTGATACTGTGACAGTATGTGAGGTGGTTTGCTTTGATTTATGAGCATATGACCTCACCTTTTATGTTTGGACATGGACATGCTATAATTACGGCATAAATGACCTGGACTTCAAACTAACATGACTGAACCTATTTTAATGCAAGAGCCCCTTACGTTGTAATCTGTACACATCATTAATTACACATACAATAGAGCTTCTGGTGACACAACAACACCAAGCACTGTCACTTAGAGGTGATAGAAAGAAGTGTATTCATGTTTATACAAATTAAAGTTAAAATTATCTACTCCAATACTTGTATGTAGTACCCCCTTTGACTGACTGCAACATTTCGCTTAAAAAACTATTTAACAACTATAGAGCAATATGATAAGATGAATGAGTGATAACACACATTTCAAAGAATCTTATTTAGTTAATAATTGGAAAGAAACAGTATTTAGTGCAGTGGTTAGTGTTTACCAACCTTTTTCAGGTTGTGACTAAGAATGTGCGATATATCGCTCACAATATATTGTCAAAAACATTCTCACCGGTAAGAATATGTAATCCCACGATAGAAACGATAAATACCAATATTGGAAATTAGCAAGGGCCACTTGTTCCTCAATTTAGCCAAGAATGTCCCTAAAAACCTTGTTCCAGGAGCCAAAATTGCCCACAAGTTTGTTGACAACAACCTCGTATTCTCTGGAGCGGAGCGCTGTTCATGGTAGCTCCGCCGCAAAGCCGCCTCGGTGTGCACCCCCCCCAAGCCCTCACACACACACACACACACAGAGACAGAGGTGCTCGTCACGGCTACCTGAAGCTGCCGTGCTGCGATACACCATGGACCGCTACTTGGTTAAAACCAGATAAACATCCAACAAAGTGAACCAATTCAAATTCCTCCGTCATGTCCACCCAAAGTTCCACAAACACGTGGACAGAGATGAACCTGCAGAAACGATTATGAACTGGAAACTCAACTAAAGCTAACTATGCTAAGCTAACCTACCGACACACAGCTAATGCTAACCACTCCATATAAGGAATAATAGACCAAGTAAGAAGAACACGTCTTACCGTCATAAAACCACAGAGAGCCATCGATTTGTTTATGGTCAAATTGAACTTTTGTATGAAAGGTTGTGTGAAATAAATGTTAGCATAAATAATCATGTCACTATTCATCCGTCCCACAATTCTTTTATATTATATTTCACGTGTTGACGGACAAAGCTGGTCCCATTAAACTAATGTAACTATTATGATTATTACACCAGAATATCCTGAATGATTAAATCATCAGCTTGATCTGGTTTAATCATAGGAAATCAGAAAGTTATTTATTAACCATAACTTTATGTAACTCATTATAAGTTAAATGAAACAAGATTCACCAGCGGTAAAAACACTAATAGAGTTATTTTTGCTTTTGATGTGCTTTTTTTAGAAAATGATTTCATTTTAAGTGAGGAAATAAATGAATTACATACAATAACACTAATAGAGTGACCCACATGCACTAATATATTCCATAAAATATCAGCTCATGAGCTTTTTGATTCAGCAGCTATTTTAATGTGTCTAGTGTTGATGTATTTAAATGTACTTGTGTTTGTAAGGAACCTGTTTATACTTTAGGTTAGGAATTATTTTATTTACGTATTTATTTACAGTTTTTATTTATCGTGACATTTATTGTTATCGTGAGAAATACCACAAATTATCAGGATATTTTTTTAGTCAATATCGCCCATCCCTAGTTGTGACCCCATTTTAATATCAAGGATTTCTTCTCCAAAGACATTTTTTTCTAGAATTAGTTTTTGATCATGTTTGAGCTCAGATTTATTTTGTTTTATTGCATTTTAGCTGAACTAGGGTCACAAAGTGAAAGTACAGAAATGCAGTTGTTTAAGATTGTGTTTTAATTATTTTTAAAAAAAATTCAAAAATCTATTTTCAGGTGACCCCATGTGGGGTCCTGACCCCAAGGTTGAAAAACACTGATTAAGTGGCTCATGAATAGATTTATTTTGATAGTTTTTACCATTTCTGGTCATCTCACGCCTGGGGTGGGACCAAGACTGACACTTTATTTGTGAATCTCTCTCTTTCTCTCTCTCTCGCTCTCTCTCACCCCCTGTAGTGCCATCGCGTACCTTTAGGGATACACGTACCCCCATTTGAGAAACACTGCTCTAATGCAACTCGTCTAAACTTTTATTCATTTATGTGTTCCTTTCATGAAATTGCAAACACACAGATTACCACATCAAATAATATCATAGTCCAAATGAAACATTTCCATGATTGGGAAAGAGCAGCAAGAAGAATAAATCTATTATATGTCTGCCCCTTAACTTAATACCCAATAAACAATTTTCTCACTATTCTCTAATAACCTCAAAATGACAAATACAATTTTATGAATCACACCCCGAGTTGACTTTCTGAAGCATATTGGCAATTGGTTTTTTTTGCCCTATACATTTTTTTTAAATTGACAATATTTGTACAAACCTTCAAATCATGATATTTGTACTCAATGATACACTATTCGTAACATTTCTTCCATTTGTATTGTTTACAAGCTATATGAATGCTGAGTGTTTTGTTCCACAACACAGTAGGTGGCTGGTGAGAGCATGTCATGCTGATTGAAAGAGTCAAAAATGTCAAGTATGGAATTTTTGAATTTTAGGTGTCAGCAAACCATCTCGTTTCAATTCAAGTGCCCTCTATTAACGACACACTCAGCACACTGCCTGCTGATGACTGAAGCGTTGAGGTTCATTTTGATCTCACAATAAATCAAACAATTTTCCTACGATACATACTCAGAGCAGAGGTACATTGTCTGAAATGGGTTTTTATAATGGTACTAAAACATCAAAGTCACAGCATAAAAAGCATGCCAGTCTGCATACTGTAAAGCCTGGAATGGTTTGTCTTGTATATTCCAGTAGCTACAAGGCAAACAAAAGAAGAAAAAAAAAAAGTTTTTATAGCCTTAAATACGGAGATTGTTCTAGTTTTGGTTTATGTCACTGTTATCTCAAAATCTTTTTCTTGAAACCTTGTTTTAATAAAGTATTAAGTGAATTCACCTGTACATGGGAGACTTTACTGGAATTAAAAAAAACAATTTCAAACCCATAAAAAAAAAGCAATACAATTTTTGGAGATTAAAATTATGTAACAAAATAGAAAGTCAAAAAGTGAAATGCATTGTGGTTCAGTGTTCATATAAGAGTGGTGCTTGTTTCCTTTAGTTTCTCTATAAGCTTTCTCAGAGTGCAACACTTTCCTTCATGACTTTTTCTACACTGACTATAGGTGTTATTTAGTGATGCACGATATTGGATTTTTGGCAGATATCCAATATGCTGATATTTTACAGCTTGTACTTGAATCACCTGGGGGGAGACCAGAAGTAATCTAATCACTTAATCCAACAAACATCAAAAACTTGTACTTTTTTAAAACTCTCTGAATTTAGAGATTTATAGCAAAGGTCACTAACATAGCATTTGGTGCAAAAAGACTTTTTTATATTCTATATTTGTAACAAAAAATGCAATAAACACAAACTATAATCGGGGTTGGGGTCAATTACAATTAAAATTAAATTATGATTATGGCAACTAGTATTTTTTTCCAATTACAAATACATTAGAATAATATTTTTTCTCCTGAAAGTGAATTGCAATTACATTCTCAATTACTAAAGTTCAATTACAATTTTACTAACTTTTATTCATGTAGAGTTGTTGTTTTAGCATCTTTACATTTTAGTAGACTGATTATAATATCTCATGTAAAAGTACAACTGGGGACAACAGTTGGAATATAGCAATATCCATAAACTCTTTGTAAACATCAGTTTCATTCACAGTATTGTTACTCTGTAAAACTGTACCATCCCTATTAAAAAAAACCTATTATATCCTAACTTTAACCCACTAACCCTTCAAACCCTTAACACCAGTATGAGTGTGAAGATTCACAGCAGGTAGTGGGAAAACTTAATGTAATGCATATTTTAATATTAAATATATGTTGAAGCCACATAACTGTTTTGTGTTTAATTCAATTATAATTGACAATTGTTATATAATTCCCATGTTAATTACAATTACAAAGTCAATTATCTGAACTCAATTACAACTCAATTAGGATTACAATGGCTATAATTTTTTTCAATAGGATTATAATTAGGCTATGCCATGATTGTAACTAATTGTCATTTACATGATTACAATTGTAGTTGATTGCTACTGATATGTGCGTATGCTCAGTGTTCAAACAAGAACAAGACGCGTTAGACTACAATGGCGGACAGAAGAGACAGCATGGAGAGACTTAAAGGATGATTTGAGGTTCTGCGTAAAATCCCCGGCCGTAGACGCAGACCCCCTCCCCCGTAACCTTAAGTGCGTCCCTCAAAAATCCTGACTAGTCAGCTAGGGCTGTGATTGGTTTCAAAGTGTGGAGACAATGTAAGAAGCCATATGATTGGCTGAAAGCAAACACACCTAATTGGCTGATGAATCTGTCAATCAGTTTTTATCAGCCAATGGTGACGTTCGTTGACCCGTGATGTCAGGGCATTCTCAAAATTCACCGCACAGATTTCTCTCACAAATACGCAAAGGTTTCACAGCAGAAGCAGTTTTGTAAATGCACATTCAGCAATTCACATTATCCGTACATTTATATTACAAGCGTGCCTCAAAATAATATTTGTGAAGTGGAGCGTGTGCATTTCAAAATTTATATTACAAGTTTGTATAAAATAGATATTTGCAAAACAGATTGTGTGCATTTGTGAAAAATCCTACAAGAGTTCATTCATTATGATACTGTTCTGATTCCATATAGATGCCAGTACACTAGTTACTTAAGTAATGTGTTACTCTAAAATAACCACTTTTATTTTAGTAACGAGGCATTTTACTATTTCCAAACCAGTGATCAGATTACAGTTACTTATCCAAGTCACTGTGCATCACTATTTACGCTATTTGACTCACGTATGCGACAAGTCACGTGTTACATACCTGACAGTCAAAGCTACAGACAAAATATGTCAGGTCAAAAAAGACTCTTTATGTTTTACGTTAAAAAAAAAGTATTCATGCTAAGTGAAGTCAAGAAAGTCTTTAATTTATTTTTATGAAAACATGTTTAAGTTTGTCAGGAGATACTGTACATGGTTGAACACCAGCCACTTTGTGCAGCGTCAGACTGCTCTGCACCTTCATTCATACTTCTGTACTACTGTAATATCCCATAGGGTATTACTTTAGTTTAGGGAACAGCTATTAACCATTAATTAGTTGCTTATTAGCATTAGTAACATATTGGCTGTACCTACCAGGGTTAAATATATATATATATATTTGTTTTCATATTCACATCTGCACTCCCACTGTTAATAATCGTTGTGTTCTTGTCCCGTCTTTGTAATCTATATATTCTACATTGTCGTGTTTTTGTGGTTGTACATGTGTTTGGCAGAGAGAACAATCATTTTGATTCTCTACATATCTTGTACATACAGTATAATTGACAATAAAGCTGACTTTTGACTCATTGTTAAAAAAGCACTTCCATTAAAGTGAGTATTGTCATAAGTGGTTGTCATTTTATGTTGAGGTGGAAGGTGATGTTGTCGGCAGCTGGTAGATGTAACTACTAAAGTGTTTTGTAATCAGTAATCAAATGAGTCAAGGTAACCGTGGCCAGGTTAACAGGAGCATTTGAGTGAACATGTGTGTGGTTTTAAATATTATAAGTAATGTGATTTTAATATTTAAACTATTACAATTATTAAATATGTATATCATATTAAAATACAATAATAATATTGATACAGTAACACTTAAAAACCGAGTTAGATTGAAATGTGTTTTAAAAATGTAAATACAATCGAGTATTTGGAAAATAAGGTTTGCAAAATATGCCAGGGAAAAATGTAGCATTTCCATTTCATCATGGCAGAACCAACACTCTGTGATAGTGTGATGGTCAGCAGTTTGTTCATCTCAGACCATCTCACAGTTCAAATAATTAAAGTAAATAAAGAAAATGGAGACATCACCCAGGTTAAAGAATCAAATCTTTGCACCGAATCAGAAGAACACAAATGCTTTGTCTGCATTATTTTTTAGTATAATGTGCATAACATGTTAGTAAGGCCACAATATTGTTCATTCTATTAATGCCATTTATTGTCAATGGATGAAAAAGACGTTGGATGAGCATGTACAATGTCTGAAGTAGGCATAATATTGACTCAGCATGTTGTAAATAGAATCATCAATGTTACCTCTAGGGGTACACGTACCCCTGGTTGGGAACCATTGTCTTAACATATCTACATCTATGACAGAAAATCAAATCAAACTTTATTTAGCAACCTATTGAGGGCAGGAAGAGAAAGTTCAGTCAGGTGTATGAAAAGATTGGTTGGGTAAAGGTCCGAACCAACAACTGACCCCCAAGAACGATAAAATTAACAGTAAAAAAAAATCTAATTTTTTCTTTTTTCTCTCCTCTCATTTGTTTAATCGTTTGATCCAGGTGGTGGGTCAGATCGATCAACTAACCTCTGACTTTGACTTTGACCTGGATCCTGATGACTGGACAGTGGCCACAGCCAGCAGCACATCCAGCAGTGAGCGAGGACTGGGAGAGGCCTACAGACTGGACTTCCTCAATACAGATGTGCTTTCTGACAGCTGGGAGTTCTGCAGTTACCTAGAAGCCACTGGTGCGGCTGCTCGCAGATATTGCGAGCATGCAGGGGATCCACAGCTGGAGCTGGGCCGCGATACGATCCCCACCCAGACACAGACCCCCACCCCACCCCCCACCACTGCCTCAGCACACTCCCAGATGAACGGGGGTCTGCCCATCCCTAATGGCCCGCGCATTATTACTCCGGATTCATCTAGTGAAGAGGCCAGCAGCTCCACACACAGCCACAAGACTTCTCGCACGTCTGGCACAAGAGAACGAGTTCGCTTCAGTGACAAAATACTGTACCACGCGCTGTGCTGCGACGATGACGAGGAGGAGGAGCAAGAGGACTTACAAGAGGACAAGAGTGGTTGTGCTACACCAGATAGTGAATCTGAGCCCTGCCTCCTGACCAGCTCTGTTGCCCCCAAACGTTCCTCCTCTGAGCACTCACTCTATCATAACTGTCTGGATCCTTGTTACATATCTTCGCCTGTGAAAGGGACAATAGGGGCTCACACACTCCCCAGGAAAGGTCTCCTAAACCCCAGCTGCCGCAAAAAACTGTTACGAAATAGCAGCACACAAACTGTCTCTGACAAGAGCACCCAAACGGTACTGCCCTACGTTCCAACCAAACAGAAATCAAAGGACCACTGAAAAAGCCTGAAGTTTCTTGCAAATCCCATGAAATGGACTGTGCATTATTTAATATTAATTACATAGCTCATAGATTAATACACAAATTAATTACTAAATAAATAAATGATATATGGGAAACCTTATGACTCTCGAAAGTCATTGTGAGGTTGGGGGGGGGATGAAGCGACTGAGCATACAGGGGATGTATTATGCACCTTAGAAAATAAGAACAGAAATCAGAAGAAAATGCCTTTTTAGACAATGAACTTGAACATTTATGAAAGAGAAAGCCCTAGACCGCATTCACAAGTTTGTAACAATAAACAAAAGGATGGAAAATGTTTTATTCTATATAGTCTAGGTCCATAATGCAGCTCATTCTGGATGAACATTATCTTTTTCCATGTTCCAATTGTTTCAAATATTAAGATGGTTGTAGTTTTTCGTGAGGAAAAGGTGCTAAGAGGTACGCATCAAGCCGGAGCCTCTGATTAAAGTCCGAGCAAAGATTTACAAAACAAAACATCCTTTATTTTCAAAGGACATCTCATATAATATAATTTCTCCTGGGCCTGCTGCAGACACTGAGACACACAATGAAATACATAGACAAAATAAGCCTATAAAGTAATTTCAGAAAGTGTTTGCCAAAGTGACATTTCTAAATTCTAGCCTTCTTCGTGTTTGCTGCTGACGTTATTAGCTTTCGGATGTGAGCTAAAAAGCAATCTCAAAAAAAAAAAAGTGCTAAAAGGTTCTGTCTCTTCATTCAGTCGCCCAGTGGGGAATTCAACACAGCAGAGCAGCGCTTTATTCACCGCACTGCTGCCAATAGCCATTCCTGATCAATATGTTAGAGGGAGGTTGTAGAAAGAGGTCTCTCTGCTGAGCGTGCATGCCATTCTCCTGAGATCTGGGAACAAAAACTCAGTCAGATCTATTTACTTACACTGAGCAGAACAAAAATTAGAACTACAGAATTGACATTTTAAAAAAAAACTGCTTCCAAGTGTGAATGCTGATGTTGAGAGGAAAGTGTTCCCATTCAATGATTTTTATTTTTTTGAGTTTTTTTTTCTCTTTGAAGCAATAATTTCCCCTGCCGAACAGCTTTGTTAGCCTGGTCTCTTACCCTTAAGGGGGTTGATTAGAGAAAGTAAAATGTTGCTGATCCTAAAAAGAAAAATGTTTGCTGACTTCATTGAAGCTGACCTTTGAGGCTTTGAGCACACAATGCGGAATCAACCATGAATAGAAACAGTTGCAATTTTTCCACCATACACAAATAAAGCACACTTTATACATTATGAGGTAAGATGATGGTATTAAAGTGTGGTGAGTGTCCAAAACCTTGTTGTTACCATGGTACAGTTTCAGTACAGATATTTTGTAGGAGCTGCTGGGTCGGTATGCATGTACAGGATGGTCCTACGTATGTTTCACTACACACACTGGAAGACATGGCTCTCAGAATGCAAGGTAAGGGCCGTGTGTTGGGCAAACTGTTCCAGCATCATCAGAATCACAGCTGCTGCAACGGGACCTTTAATCATTTTCATGGCTGCATAAATGCCCCATCACACCCTTAAACGTACTTCTATAGCACCACAGTTTTTATCTCGTTCCATTACCATTAAAAACAGTGTGCTTATCTACCTAAATGATCATAGAGCTTGGGACCAACACGCTGCCATCCAGGATGTCTAATTATAGCCAAGAACCATTGGAACACAACAAGGAACACTCAAAATTGGAATGAGAATCTGTCAAATTGTTTGATTTGCATTCAGTGTTGTAAGTTGGCATTTTGCTTAAGAAATAATTATTTTTAGGGCAGTGTCTGGCAACATATGCAATACAGCAGTGATTCCCAACATGCGTGTACAGAAGAACGGAGTAGGAAACATTTGATCAAGTCATGTGACAATTAAATAGACACACAGTCAAGCAGACTGAAATATGACACACAACTCAAATAGCGACATTTGACAACCTTTGCTATAGCAACGGTTACCACCATGGTGCCCACGGGCACCAGGTAGCCCACATGGAGCATGTGAGGGGCCCTCAGGAGCTCTCGTCACCAATGAGTTCCATCTAAAATCTGATTTATTTACCAGGAGTCAAACTCACAAAGATAAATACAAATGAGTAATAACTTTAGTTATTACTGAAGTTAAATACTGCTGCACATGATAAGGATTTAATATTAGGATTTTAGGTGTTGCAGATATGGTGTGTGGGTTGTGGTATGTTACATACAGTATAATAAAAGACATTTCTTAAAACGCAAGGTGGATTTTCATAAAAAAAATGACATAACAGTTACATTCTACAAATGCTAAATGTTATAAGATTAGTTAAAAGTTGTAACTAGTAAAATAGGAAAATGATAAATTTCTATGAAATGGAATGAAAATTAAACTGCAACAGAAGTGGTGCATGTTGAAACTTAAACATGTCCGACTTTTTTTAAGTGACTGCTAGTCTTTCATATTATCTGTTATCCTCTAATTAAAGTGAAACCGTAAACATTTAGTATTTAAGAAGCACTTTTCTAACTGGTAGCCCTTCAGTACCTATGAAGTAGCTCACAGTTTCAGAAAGGTTGGTGACCTGCTCTATAGTGTATAAATGGCAGAACATAATATATGATTAAAAACTGACTGCCATTTTCCTGCTATATTGTAGAACAACAGGTCACCACAGGCATTAGTATAGAAAAAAGTCTATGCAACTCAACAGCAAAGCATCAATTACAAGAAAAGACTAATCTCTTTTTTTATGCTTTTATGTTTATTTTCTGATGGGAAATTTTACAAGTCATGTCCAGGATGTAATCACCTGCTCAAATATAGAGCTATTTGGCATTGGAGTAGAATACATTATCATTGAGGACAGATTTGAGATATTTGGACAAAACATTAGCAACGTCACTTTTGCCATCGGGCTCATTATTCATCTCTAATAGGGCAGAGCTTTGTCCTCTGTTCTCTGTAGGGCAAAAGATGGGATTCATCCAAAGGTTATGAAAACCTGAACACACTATTGCCAAATCATCTGCCTATGAGGACAATTATTACACTCCTTCATACCAAACATATCACAGGTTCGTGTGGGACTTGCCTCGTCTGCATCTTGACAGCTTTGTGCCGCCGACGTCTTATGAGGGCTTTAGTGATTTATTTCAGAATTAGAATTCACCTCATGGAAAATGTCATATTTCACTGTCACAGCAATTAATAGAGATCAATACAAATAGATTCTGGACATCCCACTGGAAGTCATTTGGCCAGAATAACTCAAGAGACAAGATTAAACAAAATGTCTTTTAGAAGGCTGCACAGTGAGTCATGCCATCTGTGTTTTGACATCAGTGGAGGGCGTGTATTATCTCAAAGCTCTGATCAATCCTCTAATCACAGCCAGAGGGGGAATGCTGAGTGACTGGCAAATAATACTGAGAAAAAATCTACTTTAAAAAAAGGTGACTGTGCTGCAAAATACTGGGATGCGCACGCAGGCGACCGTGGCTCAGGTGGTAGTGGGTCGTCTTCTGATCGAGAGGTTGGGGGTTCGATCCCAGTACCTGACTATGTGTCGAAGTGTCCTTGGGCAAGACAAAAGTTGCGCCCAGTGGTCGACTAGCGCCTTGCATGGCAGTCCTGTCCCACTGGTGTGTGAATGTGAGAGTGAATGGGTGAATGAGCTGATATGTAAAGCGCTTTGAGACTGTTTCAGTGTGGGGATAAAGCACTATATAAAATCAAGTCCATTTAGTCCATTTACATACCCGTCCACTTTATTTTAGCCATTGTCTCCATAAGAGAGGGCAGTGGAAAATGTATGACAGATTTCTGTTTTCTCTGTTGATTGGTAAAAGTCCATGGTGCAGTGAGCTCAATGCAGTCCCACTGATTACTATGGATTGGTTAAGGGCGAGGGCTTCCCAAGGTTGATTTGTTTCATCATTTTGCGATTTATATTCTGCTGCTACAAGAGTGAAGTATTTCTATTGCCTCATCTGCCTCCTTTCCTTTACAGTCAGCCTACTCCCAGTACACACACACACACACACGTTCACATCTTATCCAAGAGAATTCTTCAATTCAGTGGCTAATTACTGTGAGCACAAGTGTCAAACTCATGGCACGGGGGCCAAATCTGGCCCTTTGAAGCATCCAATTCAGCCCACAGGAGAAAGTAAAAATGACAGCAAAAACTCAAACAATATTTGCAGGGGATTCACAGTTTTTCTGATGCTTATATTGTATAATTAGTCATTTTAAATATTAACCAGTTGGGAAAAAAAAAAAAAAAAAACTCAAAAATCCTTCAATTTTCCTCAAATAATGACATATTTCCCATAATTAAATAGAAACTGGTCACAAAATCTAGGAAATTTGAAGTGATATCTGTCACTTATTGCTTGGTTTCTTATAAATTTTGTATTTTATGTATACGTAGAAGTGCAGACTATGGCAAAATCATGTTGAAATAACTAATCTTGCATAAAAACTGTGGCGCACTTGAGATCCAACTCCTCTGTATTCGACCCCTGAACTAAAAATGAATTTGACACCCCTGGTATAGAGGGTGCCCCTGTATTGGCCACTTTCCAGGAAATGTACAATATTCCTGGAGAAATCCACATGAAGATCGCTCTGGGACACAGATCACAGTCTATTGGCTGATGGGGGAGCACTTCAAATGTCTAAGCCAATCAAAATGTGCACTTGTATTCTGATGAGTTTCAACGGATGTCTTTCCATCTACACTACTCATCTCCTCACGTTTCAGAGTCCTGAGCCGCGATCGCTCCTGAACAAACCTAATGTGGCAATTTGATGTGTAAAGTTGATTGCGTTTATTATTTCCTACTATTCCAAACTGACAAAGATCAAGTATTACATTTTAAACCTCACTGTATCTTTTATTTACCCCTTTCCTGCGAGCCTGCACTGCTCCCCTAGTCCAGAAACTTTGATTTATTAACGTTACTTGCTTTTAATATAGGCAAAAATCTTATTTTAGGCATTTGGAATAAAAAAATATATATATAACAGATCTATGACTTTTGCAGCCACTCGTTTCATTGCAACTTATTATTATTTATTTATTTATTTTGGGTCACACATTGAAGACACAAAGATTGAGAAAAGAAAGTGTATATGACATTTAATGCAATAAGGTAATTAAGAAAATGATGTCTCAAGAAAGCTAACAACTGGTAAGGCAAGGCAAATGTACATTTATGGCACATTTCATGCACGAGGCCATTCAAAGTGCTTTACATGATTGAAAAGTGCAACAGAAAACACTAAATGAGCAAATCACACTCCATAAACAGAGTAATAGTTGGAAATATAATTACAGTACAAACAGGAATCTCAGTCACTACATTAAAGGTTTGGTTGACCTTTCTGAAATAGAACTTGTGTGTGCAGGAGTTTTAGCATTGGGTCAAATGGCACAAAGTGTTCTTTCTGTATTCAGTAGATGCAAAAAAAAAAAAAAAAAAAAAAAATGTGACATAACCAAGCAAGAAAATAATAAATCTAAACTTTCCAAGACTCCCACAACCTGAGGATGGCCGAGCAAGGCCGAGTCCGCCGTCGGTCACCATTTGATTGGGCAGGGGTGGAGATTAATGAAGAGCCATGCAAGAGTCACAGATAACATTAGACCTTCAAAGGTGACAAAGGACAGGGCCTGTGGTTGCAAGAGGGGGGAAACTGGTAAACAATTAGTATTAGTAATGGGAACACAGTAACTTTCATCACTCTCATTGCACAATCAGTGTATGATTACCACATTAAATTAAAAGAGGATACAATTAATTCATGACATAACACAATGATGGCTCTTATTAAACCATATTGTAACAAGATTAAACCAAGCAAACAATTGAGGTGTTTTTTATTTGTACAAAGGCTCACCGGAAACACAATCACACTATATTGCTTTTTTTTTTTTTTTTTGAGTTGGCTACCCTGACAAGCCATTTTAAAATCGGTTTGGTATTTTTGGAACCAACCTGTCAAATTTAATAAAGATCAGTGATTAGTTTTTGACTATGTTAAATTGGCCCTAACTGCATACCAACTTAACAACTTTTTTTGCTATATTTAATATCTATTCAGAAACCACAATTTTGTTCCAAAAAGCAACAAGTGACAAATCTAACAACTATATACAGTGTATTTATTCTTCCAGTCCCGTGCACCCCAACTAATCGCCACCAGATCTATGGCTTTTGTTAGCCGTTAGCCTGTGTATTTCTCTTGTCTCGATGTCCTTTCACTGGAAATAATTTCAAATTCATTGCATAAAAGATTATTTTACAGACTAAAACATTTTGCATTGAAAAGATTTGAAAACATGACTGTTTTCTAATGGGGTGTCCTATTATTTTTGGCTTTGGAATGAATAATGTTCCTCAAATTGTTACATCGAGTCCAAAATTAAACACCACAGGCACAATTTTATGAAGCATTGCACTTGACCAGCAGACTGTATTGAAGAGAGGGGAAATAAGTTGGTGTTTTCATCACATTATCAGACCAGTAATAGGAATTTCTCAGAATGTCAATTTCAAATTTGGTGTGACCGAGCACGACGGAGGAGTGTCAAGCAATATGTGAGAGTGAAAAAAAAACATAAAGTGAAAAGATTGCATCTCAAATGCTACGAGTACTCCAACTAAACCACAACAATAAGTAACCTTGTTGCACAGCGCGTTAAGTTGCGCACAAATGATGTCAGTAATCACATGCTCAGCTAAGCAAGGAATATTTCACGAGAAAATTGAATTGGTTTACAAAAATACACAAATACAGAAAAGACTGCAAGAATAGGCGTATAATGTTGTGGATGATCTTAGAAATACGACAACATTCGTCGAGAGTCAGAAAGACAAAGTAAGCTATTAAGAAACACTACTCTAAAGTGGATTTGCAATTGAAAAATTGAGTTTGTAATACAAACACTATACATTACAGTAATACAAACACTATGTATTACAGTTCTATCCTGACATTGTGTAGAAATGGAGAAAAAGCAGCAACTATGATTTCTGCACAGTTCCATCTTGGCAGCCTGTCAAGAATCCAATGGCCTTTTACAGGTAAAGGCCGAGTAGGCAGGCAATTGCTGACAGTTTAGTAAGACCACAAAAAAAAAAAGAGTTTAATAATAAGACAAGTCCAATCTATACACTCAGTCCCCGAGTGTCCCTTATTTCACCTTACAAAGGGCATTCTTCATTGCACATATTTACTACTTTTACTACTCTGCACTCTACATCATGTACTTGGTCCAGCACACGCACACACTTGTTTGCTTTGCTCTGTTCTTTCCTGTTCACAACTCTGGTTGTAATGAGCTCTGCGGTCTCACCCAGGAGGCTGTAACTGAGGTCTTCATCAAAACACAGCCATTTGACATGGTGGCAAGGACATAAGAGCCATTCTTCTGAGGCAGCAAGAGGAATAATCTGGAGTTCATCTATATCGCAGCAATAAATGGCTGATTGTTGGCGTTGGCCACGCACACGCGCACACACACACACACACACACAGTATCTCGTCACAGAACCTGCTGCATTCACTCTCAGACCAGTGGTGGGTAGTAACGCGTTACATTTACTCCGTTACACGTACTTGAGTATTTTTTTTTGTTGATAAATTGTTCTTTTAGGAGTAGTCATTTTGCAGAGTAATTTTACTCATACTCAAGTAAATTTGTGAGAAAATATAAAGTATGTACTTTTACTCCGTTACTTTGGGCTACATGCACGTCGTTACATTAATTTGTCTAAAAATGAATTCAGACGAGCTCAGACGCAGCTCTCTGTCAGAGACAGTATTAACCAATCACAGTAGCAGCAGCAGCACAGCAGGATGGAAGTGTGGCCCCGCCCCTCCACGGCCTCCCTTCACTTCACTGTAGTTCAATAAATACTGGCGTCTCCTCCAGGAAATGTGCAGTTACACCCTGTTTGCCCTTAAAACGTCATGTAATGCACTTCCTACTTTGTCAGCCAAAAACAGTGGAAATCTTTTAAAAATTCCATTTCAAATCTGAGAAAACATGGTGGTAAGTATGCTGAAATGTTACTCATGATAGCAAAGCTAATCATCTAATATGGAGTGATTTAAAATATATATACAACACATTAACACTATGAGAACTGCTGCACAACCCACCTCTGTTGGTTTAACTATAAAACCACCTTTTAGTGGGTGTAGCGGTCCCAGATCTAAAGCAATGTAGGAGATACATATATCATGTGAAACTAGAGAACCTAAGGAATAAACACATACCATATTACACAGGCTTATCATCAAGGGGATAAAGGACCGCTTCAAAGTTTTTCAAACTTAGGGTCATGAACCAATGTGGGGACGCCTGGAAATGAAATGGGATCCCTCGAAGCGTCTAGTAATAATAAAATGAAATAAATGACTGATTAAAATAATACATTTAATATTTCTAAATAAAAAAAAATAAAAAAAATAATTTATTTATTTAAATTTATCTATTTTGTGAAACTAAAAGAACAATACAATATATCACAGAAATAGACATACAGTGCAGGAAGAGGCAGAAAGCGCAAAGAGCTTAAATATGTATTATTCTTTTTCAAATTAAAACACCACAAACAATCTCAATCAACTATTCTATTTCACTTTCTCTAATATAAATATATTTCAGTTTAAAATGCAGTATAAAAAAAAATAATTGAGCGCTCATATTGTCACTGTGCACTAATCCTTACTACTCTGTATTTGTAACACAGTAAAACAAATATGATCAAAAAACTAATTTTAGAGAAAAAAAGTCTCTGGGGTCACCGGAAATTTGTGATATAAGAATGGTATCATCACCCGAAATAGGTTTGGAACCACTGATATACACACTTTATTACGTTCATTCCGTTTTTTTAGGCTGGCTACATTTTTTTTAATATATATATAAATATAGTACTTTTACTTCTACTTGAGTAATTATATTATGAAGTTATCGGTACTTTTACTTGAGTACAGTTGTTGTTTACGCTACCCACTACTGTCTCAGACCAACATAAGACTATTATTATCTTCATTCTCTATATCTTCCCCCAGATCCTCCTTCAGCCTCTATTTTTCCAGGTTTTTGTATTTATTCTTTCTCACCTTCATCTTGGAGTGTGATATCTGTTTTGACTGCCTTCTTCTGTTATTTGTCCACAGAACCTATTACCAGCTGGTTGGCCATCACCGGTTTGTCAGTCTCGATCTAGAGGTTCCACAGTAACTCTTGTTATTTTATTTTTAGTTCCTTTACATTTCTTTTTTTTTTTTTCATATATCCACAGATCACTACAGGTTTGCTGCAGGGGGGGTTGAAGAACAACTAACCCAGGAAGCAAAGTGTTCAGTCACAGATATATTGAATTGTTCTTTCTGTGTTGATTAGCACCATAATACTGGGGTGCATATCTATTTATAATATGTGACACCCAACAATAAAGGTCTGGATGTTGGTTACTGGGTCTTGATAAGGGAAATTGGCATTATCTGGTTTCAGAATTACTAACCAGTTACATAGTGTGCTATGTTTCACATTCTTCTCCCATATTATCATCCCGGTTTCTTCAATTTCTACTTTGCATAGATCTGTACTCATAGTAGTATGTATCAAGGTGTGTTGGTTTCACACAAATTTGGCCAAACTTGAAAAATGGCTTGCTTCTAAACATTAAAGCAAAGGGACAACTTACACTCTTTGTTCCATTTTTCTCTTATTTTCTTGAAGTAGTTTTAAAAGGGTAGCAGAATAGGTTGATATCCTTTGACAAAGAATACTCGTTGGTATTTTACAAACAACCAAACAAAAATGATCTTGTTTACAAGTTTCATAACCAACTTAACATTGGTAAAAAAGAAAACCATTTTTGAAATTGAACTTCCGATTCTTTCATAAAAAGTCATTCACAATTGGATTCCTACCAGTTGCGTCTTCATGTCGTGCACGATCTGTGTGCCTGTGCCTTCTCAGTTGGTCAAAAGGCCAAAGGAACAGACAGACAAAGACTTTGAGCCATGCTTTGGAGGAAGGTGCTCCTTGATTATAGTCCCCGTATGAAACACTGGTGGATGTTTTTTAAGTTCCACTTCCAGGATTTGCAGTTGCCCCTTCAGGCCTGGAGGGCACTCTTCACTTTGAAAAGGTTTGTGGCATGTTTATGCGCCAGCTACACAGTAGTTTCTCCACCTGCTGTAGGGAACTCACTAAGATTGCAACACTTATAAATGTGGGTAGAGACGTGGTTGAGACCGCCCTATTTAAATGAACATTTTGTTTGTTCAACATGGAGAGGTGAGTGCACAGAAGCACAAAATTACATTTGAAGAAGTTCAATTAGAGGCAGATGGACTTCTCGGTCTGCTGCACAAACATTTAATAATGTAGAAAACAAAATGAACAAATAAAAATGTTGTATTTATTTATTTATTCATTTTAAACTTTAAAACATAATTTAACGTGGGTGCTCTGCCAGGTCTTAACTGTGTAAATTGCACAGGTGATCAGCTGATTCTGGCCTGCCATCAACGCGACAGAAGACTTTTTACGTCAAAACATGGAGAGAAAGACACAGTACCACATGGCATCCTCTCTGCACCGCAGCCACACTGGACACCACACACCATTGTCCAGCATTTACACTCCCTCACACACACTTTACTCTGCATTTTCCTATTCAGTGGCTGTTTAATATTGACTATTTTTTATATAAATTATTTACTTATACTAGAAAGGTTAACTGGAGCATATTTTTCCATCTCTGCTGAGTTTTGTGTCAACATTCAGTGCAGCTGATCTCTGTGTGCGTGTCTGCACCTGCTTGTCAGTTGTACTATTTTCGGCGCATAAAACAATCACCGCAAACAGTTCCTGGTTTGATGAATTGCATTGTGCCCACTGACATTAATATATTTGCATTTCCTTCTGTCATTTTTTGCACCCCTTATGAGATCACCCTACTTTAATTATTCATCAGAAGGAAACATGCTAAATGGATTGTGGGCGCATTGTGACGCACTGAACAGGCACAGTCCTGATTCCCTGGGGTTTGTACTCCTTTTTAGCGCTTGGAGTGACGTTTGCACACATTTTAATACCATACCTGATAGGGTTGGCCATCATTTGGATTTTAACGATTCTGATTCCGATTCTCAATTTCGATTCCTGTTCTAAACGATTCTCGATTCCGATTCTTTGAGTTGTGCAGGTCAGCAGGTCACAGATTTTACAAGATAATTTTTTAGTTTGAAAAAGCCTTTACACAGGCCATTTTTATTAGTTCACTTAGTTGATATAGTTTCATTTGGTTGCTGTAATGTAACTAGGGTATTCAATTATAAAGGTCCCCAACTGTAACTGTAAAAGTGAAACTTGCTGAAATAAAACTACAAACAAGTTGGCAGCAGTCTAAAAAACAAAGAGCTGCAGGTAGATGTGAAACTAAATAAAACAAACTCAAACCCTGGAGCAGTCATGTGACCAATCAATCAACCGTTCTTGTTGAGAAACATTATTATTATTCTAGATACAGTGGAAACAGAAACAATAAAAATAGTTATATTATGAACTTATTTATATTGTAGGGAACATAATTTATACAAATATGTAATTGGCGTCTAAAGCCACAAAAAAAACACCACTTTAAAAAGAAAATAAATTAATATAAGACCTTTTTACAGTTATTTGAGTCATTCTGCGCTTGCGCGACTTTTGGTGATGACACGCTGGTGACGACATAATCCAAGATGGCGGCGGCCCGAACTACAGCCAACACTATTTAATAAAAGCCTTAAAAGACATGGATATAATGAAAAGAGTGGATGGACAGAGGCATAAACATGCAGACTTTCACACGGACACACACACGGACGTATTAAATACACACGGACCTCGGTAAACGGACCAGGCTTCACCGGACGGCAGGCACAGGGAGTGAAAGTGTCCCCGTACTGTATTCACAGGCTGTAATATCATCGGTTCATCATTTTATCACTTGTTAGAGCTACTATATTTACCAGGGAGCAACTATTTATTCCTGGTTATTGTTTTCTGGAGTTTTACTGGGCTTTTTACCGGTGATTAGTTTCTATCTCCCTTCCAAACTGAAATCGTAGCAGCGTGCGCACGCGCACACACACACACACACACACACACTGCAGTCGTGTTCTGAACACATCTTATACAAACCCTGCGGAAAGAAACAGCGCAAGCTGTGGAAACAAACTAGTGCGGGCATTTAGGAATCAAAAAAAAGAATCTAAATGCAAACATCTTCGTAACGGTTCTGGAACCGGATGTACTGAACCGGTTCCTATTTGGAACCGGTTCTCGCGACCCAACCCTAATACCTGTCAAGTTTGGGATATGAAAATAAGAGAAATTTTCAGGTGCCAGCTACGAGCAGTCCCTTCCACCATCGCAACCGAGCTCCAGTATCCCTTGTACAAGAGTGTACAAGAAATCTAAAATAGCCACTTGTCAACCACTTACTAAATACAATTATGTGATTAGAATCTGGTAGACCGACCTTTATTAACACTGAAATGCTGTGAACATTCCTACTAGGGCTGGGCGATATGAACTAAAACTCATGTCTCACTATTTTTTTCTCAAAATGGTGATATACAATTTAAATCTTGATATTTTTATTTCACATTAAGTCTGACCAGAAAGACAATTCTGGGTTAAATTTGCTGATGCAAAATGCCACACAGGCACATTTATTAACAAACAGCTGCACAATATGTGCTACTTTTGGCTTTTTCACCTCTAAGGGACAGTACGTGTGAGTGAGTTCTGTAATGTAGCTTGTTGTCTGGGTTAAAATGCAGTCATTAATCCATCTAATTGAGCTTTACATGTTGTTCTAAGAATTAATTGCAGCAACTCCTAAAACTAAAACTAGTATTTTGATACAATTTTGATAAGCTATTTTATATATATATATATATATATATATATATATATATATATATATATATATATATATATATATATATATATATATACTGTATATATATTTATATACATATATATATTGATATATGCAATATTGTTGTTTTCTATATCGCCAAAATAGAAAACTCAATACATCTTGAATCTCGATATATCATCCAGCCCTAATTCCTACATTATAAAACAGCCTAAATTAAAACATAAACACATGTGCTTCATATACCCATTTATTTAATATATACTTACAGTTCATATACAAGTCAACACATTGCATATTTACTGTTAATTTCACATTGTCTTTAAGTTAGACATTAACATTTTATTTTCCTTAATTATTTTATTTGAATTTCTCATGCTCACTCATAGTTCTCTGGTATTCACTAATGGCTCATTAGACACATTTGTTGCAAACTTTACATCCATTAACACTTTTTTAAAGGAGTGTATATTTGTGGTGCTTGTGATTGGTGGATTTTTTGTGGTGACTTACATCGTTCCTTCTGCTGTGGGAGACGCTAAAATCTCAGTTACTAATCTTACAGAACGTGTAACTGTGTCCCATCCTGCTGCTCTTTAGGAAGATAAACTCTCTGTCATATTTTCCAAGGTATTTACATAAGTTATTGGTTTTTTTCACCAGAACGTCTTCTTACATTCATCGCTCTTCTGAGTTGTTTCCGGTGTTTGTTGCCACTGTCTGCACTAATCTCGCAGGAACTGTCACTCAGGTCTCGTCAGGTGGCAGTTCTAGCGAGGCGAGTGACGGCGTTCAGTTTAGTAAGGCATCTTTTAATTATCATTACATTAAAATACGGGATATTTGTGGGAAAATACTAATATGGGAAAGAGGCGTAAAATACGAGAGTTTCCTGGCGGGATACTTGACAGGTATGTTAAATACCCCTAAACCTTTGGTGAATTCGCCCCTAAGAGTACACCTTTTTTGATCTAAAACACTCAGTGTATTTCCTACTTCAGCTCACCTTTCTGTTGTTCTGTCAGGTGGCTGACTCATCTGCATGTTGCCTTAATCCTAGCCTCAAACCATCTCTTGTATGGGAAATATTGCTGCTTGCCTCCATTGATCTTGTAACAAGGGTCTGTGCTATTGGTTTTCATGATGGCTTCTTACATAGAGATTTAAAATAGAGAAGTAAAATGTTTGTTCTTCTTTGTAGGTTTATTCATTAGTTGTCCACATTAAGTCTATCTGCTTTTCTTTACTGGGGTTTGGTACCAATAATCTCTGACACTGTCATTAAAAACTCAACGTCAACTCTCGTACGTAGCGCCATTTTCTGTCTCGTAAATGCCTTTCCTCCTCGACCTCTTAGCTCTGCTGAGCATGGATGATCTCTCATCCAAAGGTGCGCTGCTACCTCCTACGTGTCACCTATTATTTTTTGATCTCCCCCCATCCTCCCGACAAGCAGCGACGATCGTTTAGCCCTGTTAGTTAATGGTTTTATCTCACCATCGCATCATTATCAATAATCTACTCATGTCCATACATGTTCTGTGTTAGTATGTGGAGCTGTGAGCTGCTGGATACATCACAATATCACTCCGTAGCGCGATAATCTCAATCGTTCCTGCTTCTTCCTCCTTTGCTGGGTAGCATCAGTGGTTAATCTCTCATCTAAAGGTGTACTGCTGCCATCTTCAGGCCACAGTTGGTCACTACAACACCCCACAGCTTAGATATTGATGAGGGACCTCCGCCAGGATGTTTTAGAGTAATCCCCGTGAAAAAATGCAAATGACGAGTAATCTCGTCAGTGGCACTGAGCGTTTGAATTTGTAATGACGAGTTATCTCGTCAATGGCACTCAGTGAGTTAAATTACTTTACAATGAAGGCTTGAAACTCTGTGCCTTTCCTACAGGTACGTATGGACCTCTGTAAATTGAACTTTATGTGTATACATTTAAAGTGGGTCACCAAATGGAGACGGGGTGCATTCGTGTTGTGTGATGCTGCTGTGTGTTTCCACAACATTATAGCACCGATCATTCTTAAATGACTGTAATTAGTCAAATGTCAGGCATGGTTTATGCACTCATGGTGGCTTGTTGACAAAGTAGCTCAGAGGTATGTCAGATGATTAATAGCTTTTGGTTTTCATTAGGCATTGTGCTTGAATGAAACTGGAAGAATGCACACAAATTAGAACCCCTGTGCTTTGCCTTTATTTTAGTGTATAATTAGGAACAAAAGATGAATAAAGCCTGACAACAACTCAGCATAGCTGTTCTAACAGTAGGCATTTATTACTAATATGGTGCACAAGATCATCTAGAAAATGAGGGTAAAATAACTTATTCAATGAAGATAAAAGAAAGCAGTGCAAAAGAAGGACATTAACATTATCACATTATGTTTATGGGCCAATAAATCTGTTTTTACTTAATCTCTGACAGCTTGTGCATCCTATTGGTGTATGTTATCATGGCAGATACAGCAACACTGTTTAATCTTCAATGTCAGTGTTCTTTTGTGTGCAAAGATTGAGCCTTTGATCTGAAAACGTTGCCCTAATCTAGTCATTAGGATGTCTGCAATGATGAATCAACCAAATCTTTAGAGTTTGTCCTTACCAAAAATATATTGTTTAAAGAGCTGTGCATTTTTACATAGTTATACAGATTATTAAGACATTTTCCCTGTGACCTTTAGGGTCTAAACCTTCTTTTTTAGTTATTCAAGTATGACTGTAAAGTCAGTCTTTTTGTTTTCTCAAACACGTAGGCAGGATTTAGTTAATTTCATGTAAAAGGAAAATTTCTGTTGACAAAACAATGATCATTTTAGTCATGAAAGAGTTTAGGTCTCATTTTAGGTCAGTTTCACGTGTAACTAAGTAGTAACAGGAAAATAATCAAAATAAATTAACCCCTACATTTTTTAAATTAAACTAAATGCACAGCACAACTAAAACACCTGTGGGTTTAAATAATGCAAACATTTCACCTGATGGCTCAGCTCACAAGTGAGCTTAAGTAGTGTTTCTCTGTATTTCACTGGAATTTACTTGCTATCCAAGTTGTCTGTCATAGTTACGTTTCACTCAGGTTCCCAAGTCAGCATTGACTGTAAAAAGCCAGACAACAACACAGTAAAAGTAGCCATTTGGGCTTTCGTCTTGCTTGGTGTGACGATCCCAATGATCTACTGTTGTGTTTGTGAAATGGCAGAGGTTCCTGGCACAACTCAGGGTATTTTAAGAGCATGTGAAATTTAAATTTTGCAGCAAACAAACAAATCCAAATCATCAATTCGAGCAGAATTTGCTTCCTTAAATTGAGCTAAATCAGGGTAGATGTAACATCGTGCCAATTTGACAAGTAAACTAAACATAAAGAAAGCCCCTCCACATATATTTGAAGTACCTGTTTAACCTGTTTATTTTGGAACGTTCACAACAGTACAACGAATACTAAATGCAATTAAAAGGAATAATTTGGCTAAATTGAAATTTCTAAAGCGCAAGCAGATCTTGAACTCTGCTGCAACATTTAACTACTTTCATCATCCCCTGCATATGACTGGTTTCATTGTTTTACGGTGCAGCAAGGTAGATACTCGTCTTCAGTAGGTAACGTGCACTGACTGAAGAAACTGAGCACACAAACGCAAAACTAAAAGTGTAAACTCATTGTGTTACCTTTACTGCCACTTATCCTCTTTAAGAGGTATGAGCCGTTGCAGGTAATCAACCTTTATTTATCATTTATGTCAAACATAGCTGTTAACTTTTACAAGATACGCACTACATAATCTTTTGCAGTTGAGTTGTGTTGGATATCACTGGCATACACAAGGACTGTAAAATAGCTTTTAAAAAGAACCATTTCTCTGTTTCACGCACCAATGATAGTTATCGGACAATTACTGGGTTCCAGCACCTTTAAAATATTTCATACATTTGAAATTTAACAGTGCGTGTCATTTCAGTTTGGGGCGGCCATGGCTCAGTGGTAGAGTAGGTCGTCCAATTAACGAAGGGTTGGGGGTTCCAATCCCATTCTATCCAAGTCATCGTCGGTGTGTCCTTGGGCAAGGCATTTTCCCCACATTGCCTAGTATGAATGTGGTTTGTGAGTGAGTGTTGGTGGTGGACAGAGAGACCAATGACGCACTATAGCAGCCTGGCTTCTCTCAGTCTGTCCAAGGGCAGTGGTGGCTACAATAGTAGCTTACCACCGCTAAGTGTGGTGTGAAAGAATA
The DNA here is from genome assembly GCF_900634775.1 of Gouania willdenowi. Classification (NCBI taxonomy): domain Eukaryota; kingdom Metazoa; phylum Chordata; class Actinopteri; order Blenniiformes; family Gobiesocidae; genus Gouania; species Gouania willdenowi. The sequence continues at coordinate 17,939,196 of NC_041046.1, read as the reverse complement.
ATGCACTTCAATGTAAAGCGCTTTGAGTGTCTATAAAAAGTGTGGTATAAAATTCAATGCATTTTTAAATAATAATCCAGGGTAAACTTTTCATGAACTATTTCATCAAGGTTGTTCATAAGACCTTAGTGAGCATTTTTTGTGGGATACCATTATTTGGCAGCATACCCACTTCAACAAATATATTCTTAAGATTCGAACAACCTGACTATTTTATTAAAACATGACAAAGACCCATTAAATGCAACCTATCCTTCTCTTGAAAAAGTTTGCTGCAGTATTCTTCTAATACATGCAGGCAGAGAGAATACTGGTCTATTAACCATTCCAAATATTGTATTTTTAGGTTTATTATATTTCATAATGTGTATGTCTAGGATATAGCCTCTTATGTATGTGGAAAAAAATGGCACATTTCAAACTAAGTATCTTCTGTCTTTTGAATTACACAATAAAAACCTTTTTTAGAACAGTTTTTCCAATGGCCATAACCGAAAAAAATACACTTTGTTTTTATCACCAAAGTTACACAGGAAAAAATTAATCACCATCAAACCACTGATCATTTGAAATATTAAAGATAAAATCGTCCTAAAAAAAGAGAGAGAGCAAATTTTTTGGCAAAAGATAATTTTTGTTCACTAAGAAAATTGCCCAATAACCTCTATCATCCAGGTAGATCTAAGGAAAGTCATATCTCTGTACTTTAGAAGAGGAATCTAACAAATTAGGATGGATATTACTTAGACTCAACTATGACAGTAAAAAGTGTCCATGGCATATTCTCAAATTTAAAAAAAGGCATTACTTGACAGCATTCAAAAAGAAATAGAAGGCGTCATAATCCATTACATTGATGGGAGCGTGTGGCCTAATTTAGTCACTTAGACGAACAGGAAGTGTCTCCTCTGACCTTCATGAAGTTTTCCAAGGCCAAAAGCTGGCTTTTTGTTCTGCAAGAACTGAGGAGATTAAAAGAATATGGCAGGCCTTCTACTTAAAACTGCTCTGTAACAATGAACAGATTTGTTGGTGCAAAACTTGAAAAAAGGGAATAAAACCTAATATGAAATTAAGTAAATATTAACCTTGGAGCCTAAAACATCTTGCTTTCATGCAAAAAAAAAAAAAAAAAAACGTAAAAAACATTTTTCTTTTGAAAGTAAGTCACAATGGATTAATAAAAAATCTGGATTTCATTAAGTTTTTTTTTTTTTTTTTTTTTTTGTAAGGCAGCGTAGGTAATTTTTGAAAACTAGGATGATTTTTTAAGTAGCTACCTCCAAGTGCTCCGCTTTTACTCACCCTGTCCCCTCTGTGCTCTCTCTAAAGCTACTCCCCACACTCATATGCACGAGAGCGGGTGCCCCAAAAGCAGACCTAAGCTCAACGCTTGTATTGTGTAGAAACTATGTCGTCTCATGTCTCATTCAGCGGTGACGCGCTTTGAGTGTGGACGCAAGGGGTCGAGAACGAGCAGAGAGACAGATACACGTGATTGGTTGATAGAAAACGAACCGTCTTTTTTATTTGTCGCAAATTTTTACAGGTTTACAGTTGCTACAGATGACGGATTGTCTTTGTTCCTTTTTCAGTGCACATAAGATCTTAATTTCTGTCAGGACATGAAGAAAAATTCAACCAAAAACTTAAAAAGTGTATCTGGAGAAAATTACCTACCCTACCTTTAAAGCAAGGCAAGGCAAAGCAAATTTATTTGTATAGTGCATTTCATAAACAAGGCTACTCAATGTGCTTCACATGATCAAAAAGTGCAACAAAAAACCTTAAAATCAATAAGAACATTAGTCGGCAACAAAAAAAAAAACAATATTTAAAAGCACAGGCAAAAACATTTAAAATCATTGACAAGCACATTACATCAACAACAAGACCAAAAATCTCCCTCTCAATCATACGCAGAAGAGAAAAAAAGATGGTGATACCCGTTTGCATTGTTCTGCATTTGCCTTGGTTTAAATGTATGACAGTGCCCTCTGTGGGTTATTCTATCTTCAAAGAAAGATCTAAAATTAATTTCCAATTTGGCATGGGTATTATTTCTAATGTATTATCATGCATTCATGTAGCGTAGAGACAAAGCTCATTAACATTGATTACCTTTGTTTGAACTATTGTGCTGTTAATAAGCAGAATCAGGTGCACACACGCAATAATTATTAGTTTTTTAACACGATCGGATTTGTTGACCAAAAAAGTAAACATAGAAACTACATTTGTAGCAATCGAGACTGGTCTTGGTCTCTAGACCACATTTTGGTGGTCAAACTGGCTCGACTCTGGAATTTCCTTCAAGACCCTCTAGTCAGAAATACCTCTGAACACTTAATCTAGGCCTAATTCACCTCGCAAATAAATATCTTATTTTCAGATATTTAAAGGGGACATATTATACCCATTTTTCACCTTTTAAACCAGTTTCCTGTGGTATAAAAATGACATATCTGTGCTGGAGTTTGGTCAAAACATAAGAATCAAGCAACAGGGGAGGTTTATGACCTTGTATAAACCATCTCTTTCAGAGCGCTCCATTTTGGGGAGTGAGTCCCTGGAGTTAAAGACCTTCCCCGACCCCTCTTCCGCGGGGTGGCACACACTAAAGGTACGTTCACACCGAACGCAACTAAAGCGACTGAAGAGACTTCAAAATCAATGTAAATGATGCGACTTCAAGCGAACTCCCTTCAAGCGACCCAACTTGCGTGATTCCGGCGACTAGGTCCTGTGCAACCTCGTCGCTCAAAGTTGAAAAATTTTAACTTTTCAAGCAACAATTCCCCCATCCCTCACTGTCTGTAGAGCTGAGGCAGTAGCCCCTCCCTCCCGCGACAGTGAGACAGCTACAGCACGGCTGTACACTTCCTTAATTTATCAGGACAAAATTAAAGCGGTTAACTTGTTGAATAAGCCTACACTCTGAGTGAACTCATCCTTTAGTAACTCCGTAAGTTGATCATTTAAAGTGTAAAAGCGGCGCTGTCTATGATAAGTGCTGTAAAAGTGATCAACCCTCTCTCTCTCTCTCACGCACGCACACGTGCATGCACACACACACACACGCACACACACGCACAGTTCCTTGGTCATCACGTCATTGGAGCGATGAAGTGATAGAGTGACCAAAAAGCACCACTATGTTCAAGTGACTCATCACGGCCAATTGAAGCAACTGCAGACGCTACAGTCGCCTTCGGTGTAAAACGCACCATCACTCCTTCGCTAGCGAAAAAAACAATAGCGAAAGTTTTCATCAGGTTGGGGGTGGAGTCCATGAGTGGAGTTACCAGCGTAGGGGAGGGTATTTAGCTTGTGACGTCACAAACTGAGAAAGTTTTAATCTGAGAAATTTTCTCTGTGTTGTAAGACTTACACAGACCACAAACAAAAGACTGGATGGTTATATTTCATATTTTGTGTGCCGGTGAACACTCAAGTTACCCCATTTCAAAAGTGGATTTTTCATAAAATGACCCCTTTAAACAATTGCTGGATTTATTAATGGCTTTTATTACGGTAAATACAATAATTTATTTTTTGGAAGAATGTAGTAGATTTTTTGCACATTGACAGACAAAAATAAGGTATCTGTATCTATTTTCAAAGCACAAATGTATTTAAAAGAAAACTAAAATAAAAGAGAATGATATTTAGCTGTTAAAAATTGCATTGTTTGTCCCAGTTATGGCTTGTCTCACTTTTGGTCTTGACCAATCTTGGTCTCGTATAGTGTGGTCTTTGAGTACAACACTAATAAGATCATCAATAAAAGCTTTGGGAACACAGGAGTTGCTGCAACTACATTACCTTTTGACTTGAGTGTAAACATCTATTTCTTCATCACGATTGTATTCAAATACAATCTGAACATCAAATGTTTTGTTCTATTTTTTGTCTTTAAACCTTCAATTCACTTTCATGACATCCATTTCATTGTACTTCAATTGCTGCATCAAAACAAGTTTACCACATTCAATGACCTATTTATGCTGGAAAAAAATAAAAAAGAAGAAAAAGCAGCTTGGGGCACTGTTGCAGAAAAACCTCGAATGGTGAAAGTATTTGCTGCTTGGGTTTAATTAACTTTTAATGATGAGCAAATTAATTAATTTACATAACGATTCACACAGAAAATGTTGATCCTCCTTCACAAACCTACAACTTGACATGCTTGAAAATTGTAAAAATATTGACAAAAGAAAATTTCCATACACCAACAAAAACCTATTAGGAAAAAAAAAACAAAGGAAAGGCATTGTCAGCTGCTCGTTTAGTTTATACGTCACTATGTTTGCTTCACTATTGCGACATGACTCTCAGTTGCTGAAAAGTACTTATGAAGCCTTACAGTAGGACGATGTGTAAATTGGGACGAGAAACAGCTCAACCAAACAACATCATGATTGGAAATGTCAAATGTGTGATTGTTTTCTCTACTGTGTCTAAAACATCAAAACTTTAACCGTTCATGCTGTAAAAAACATTGCCGTGAGCAGGAAAATAATCCGTGGGAAAAAATACATCATGCGTAGTGAACAGTGTCTCAAATTGTTCGGGCAAAAATTAATCAATGAATGGAGGGTGCATGACCAAGTGAAAAAGAAGGGAATAAAAAAACAAAAATGTTTTGTCCTCAAAGGCTGTGTAACATTTGTTTGGAATAAACTACAAATTTCCTCTCTCATGATTCAATGTTTTTACCCTCTTACTTGTTTTAGTAACAAACCATGTGCTGTGATTATATAAATTACAGTCAGGGCTTTAAATAAACACCCGCCAACCCACCAATTGTGGGTAAAAATTTACCTTGTAGCGTTGCTAGCCATTTTGGCTGTTGAAAAATGAAACAAATACCACTGCATCTATTTGAATCGGAAGGCTGCAGAAACAATGCGACGAGTCATTGTTGCCAGATTGGGCTGTTTTCCGCCAAAAAAATTGAGGGTTAGATTTTAAAACGTAATGTATATCTGGCATCACTGCTGGTTGTAATCCTACATTTCCCATGAACACTGTTGTGACGTGTCATACAACAATTGTCTACGAGCTTACGTTAGCATGGTTTCCTGTAACTTTGCTCTTATCAGTCCATGAAAAACAGGCAGATTTGGACAGAAACCGTCTTATTGATTTGTTGATGCCATTGATCTGAGTTAATCAGAACCATTTGAAGATGATCTATTGAGCATCATTCAGCAGGTCTGAGCTTCCGAGCAGCGATTGTCACACACTCTCATATGTGAACTTCGTGCCATCGCTGCATAAATTAAGCAGCTGGTCAGCTGATTCTGGCCTGACGCTCCTGCCATCAACACGGCAAGAGAGTTTTACGGTCAAAAAAAGGAGAGAAAAACACAGTAGCTCCCTATTGACTATTGTTTTTTTTGAAATATTTTCTTGTACTAGAAAGGTTAACTGGAGTCTTTATTTCCATCTCCACTGTGTTTTGTGTCAACATTCACTGCAGCTGATCTGTGTGTGTGTGTTTGCACCTGCATGTCAGTTGTACTATATTACGGTGCTAAAACAATCACCACATACAGTTCCAAATTTGATGAATTGCATTGCGCCCACTGCATTAATTTATTTGCATTTCCTCCTCCCATTTTTTTGCACCCCTTATGCGTTCCGCCTACTTTACATATTCATCAGAAGGAAACACGCTAAATGGATTGTGGGCGCATTGTGACGCGCTGAAGACGTGCAGTCCTGATTCCCTGGAGTTTGTACCCCTTTTTAGCTCGTGGAGTGACGTTTGCACACGTTTTAATACCCCTAAACCTGTGAATCCGACCTTGAGTATGTTAGTGCTTAAATGAAGGAAACTCTGAGTATCCCATTCCTGAAAGCAAGGTAAGTTCTACTATGAGTATGTTACCATGGTAACATTCTCTGTGAACTGAACCTGCTCTCTGGCAGATTTTGTCTAAGAAACCTACCTGGCTCCGCCTACCTCAACACCACTTCTCAAGGAACACACGTTAATTTACCTTGACAGTCATCTTTGACACACATTAGTTACATCACACACTGTAGACGTGGCTCACATCGTTACTAATGTTGTGCTAATTTACGTGTTTTTGTTAACGGTAGTTTTCTTTATTACATTATAGATGCAGAGCATTTATGGAAAAAACACTGTATACTGTAGTTGATCTGCACGAAAACGCCTACTGACGTCTTTTGTAAAGTTCCCTGGATACAAACCTGAGGCAAATGTAAAGGGGATATGTCAATTTAAATGAATACTCATTTAAGGCTCGACTTTTATACTATTTCTTATTGTAATAGATGTATAGATATAAACCTTAGAGTTGATCATGTAGTTTGAAAGTTATGGTGGTTTTTAGGACGTCCAGATTACTCTGGCTACTACATTACATTAAAAATCAATATAAATAATGCAACGTCAAGCGGCCGTCACTGTCATTATAGCCGATGCAGCAGGAGGGCTGAACACTTCCTTAACTTACTAGGGCCAAATTAAAGTAGAATACTCGTTGAATACACCTTTTAAATTGTATTTATATTTTGAGTGAACTCGTTATTTAGTAACATTTGCCCCGCCTCCGGCCCGGCTAATGGCCGGGCCCTTTACACCCAAATAATAAAGTGATAATATAATATAATTTTACAACATACACATGCCCGCAACAGCGGGGCTTACAAGCTTTGGCACCACGGAGAGCGACTATGTCATGTTGAAGTCCATCAAACAGACATGAAGTATAACAAAACAAGAAAACAACAAAAATATTAGGCTACATGGTCACTAATATTACAACACAATTCAAAGCAGTTCAGCACCACTGATAGTGACCACATCATTTTGACACCTATTTTAAATATTTCAACTCAGAGCCTGTATCAGTAGCTATAAAGTTTAGTAAAACTGGCACAGCGGCCCACATGTTCACAAATACGATTTCAGTATGAAGTACAATAGGCCTACTCACCACTATTTGAAGGGCATACGACGAGCCTTGCCCTCCGCAAAGCCATGTCTCAGTAAAATGTTCAGCTTACGATCATCAATAAAGTCAGCAATCAGCAGAGCTTTGTTTTTGAGGGATTTAATGTTCAGCAGACAGAGTTTCAGACAGGTTAGTGGTGTGTATTTGGTTCTTTGACCAGGGGGGACAATACAATGTGATTGACAGGATGGACAGGAGTGCGGGGAGGTGGGCGGGGCTCAGTGGACTAAAAGGAGCAGATGTTTGTGTTGCTGTTGTGTTGATTGTACTGAAAGTTCCATCCAGAGCCTCTGTAGATGTTTCTCAGTTGTTTGAGAATGTAGTGGTGGTAAGCAAGCGGTGGTGGAGGGGTCCTGGAGAAGGCAGTGTAGCACTCGTCATAGTCAGACACAGCGCAATCCAGAGGAACAAGTTAAAAATCCACATGATGTAAGACGGTCGGCGTCGAAGCCCAGTGGCAGATGATCCAGGTGATGAAGCCACAGAACCAGCGCCATGGAGGCAGAGGAATGATGCGAGTTGACTGCAGCCCCACTGGAGACGGGAAAACAGCTGAGCCACGCTGGAGATTAGCAGGAGGCTAGCCGACCGGCAAAGCAAGCGTCCTCTGCGTTTGACAGAAATCTGTTGGCGCAGGCAAGCGTCCAGGAGAGCTAGCACGGCGGCAGTGGACTAGTCAGGCCATCAAGCCTGCCTTAGCCTATTGGTAAACCAGCTAGCTTTAAAACCAGTTTAGGCCAAACAAAAGTAAGAAAACATAAAACATGACACAACAGCTTTAAAGTAGATATGGACAGAACAGCAAAAGTAAACAAAACATTAGCAATGACAACAACTGCAAAGTCCAGCCCTGCTTTATTACATTTCTATTTGGGCCAAGATGTTTATTTCAAAAACTCATGTTTCCATGGCCACAAAGTCAAATTTATATTTATAGGCTAATGGTATGTATATTTTTATTGCACTTCTTAAACATGGAAATGTTGGGTTAAAAGTAAGTATTAAAGACAAAATTATGAACTAATTGAACTGACTGAATAATCTCTGTAAAGAATAAATAGTTCAAATAGACAAACATCCAGTTTTGTAAAACTAATATATTTACTTACATTTTACATTTCTGAGGGTGGGTGCACGGTCACCATATGATGTGTTTTGTTCCGTTTCTGTTGTGATGGACCACAGGCTGCATGGACAACTCATGGATTCAGGCTGGCCTGCATGTGATTTGCTGGCCACCTTTTGAATATAACTTTGAATATCACACGGTCGTACAACATGTCACTGTTAATGTGTAGGAACCAACTATTTTTGGTTTCAAACTGGACAGGCTTTTCAGTTTCGGTCTGAATACTCCAACCTGTTCAAAAGTGGGTCATTGAACAAGCACAAAGCCCTGCTGGTGTGGAAGCTAATTGAAGGTGAGAACCTGACACTTTTCATCCTAAAGTAATGGTTCATGGTTCCTAAAGACAGTTACCACAGCTAATGATCACTCATACTTGTATTAGTAACTTTTTTATATAATCACAGAAGAGGATTGTATCTCATATGCAACTCTATTTTGTATCTATGCATTTGAATCCATGTTCATGCAAAGAATACCAGTGGACAGTGCAGCAAAGATATTCATTTTGAGTAATACTAGAGCCAACAAATAAAGTGCCATAAAGGATTTCCCATTTATTGGTCATGTTTTAAAAAGAACAGTTGTGCCATAATAAATTCTTTGTCCTCTAATCTTTCATTACACACTCTCATTTTTATTGGGGCAGCTGCTCAAGAACTCATTTATTCATTCAGTCACCCAAAAGTGACCCCAAAAAAAAAGTAATGACTTGAATGAAGGAGATCCCTTTCTCAGGACTATTTTCCTTGAGATTCAAACCCCATCACAGTGTGTTTTAAGAAAATGTGAGAGACTTGGCAAAGTAGAAGAATACAATTCTGCTTAATTAATTCTATTCCTTACTTTAGGTATTAAAAAGCAATGGTCTATTTAACAACTTTCAGCAACACTAAATGGGTTATTAGTCACAGCCTAATCATTTTTCATATATTTTATGGATATATCCAGAGTTGGTTGGACTCCCTGGAGGGTCATCCCACAAGCCCCCTTGTTCCACACTCTTTTACATTTCTCAACTCGACAAAAGTCAGTTTCCTTTCCTGTCAGGAATGTAATGCTCTCTGGTCAGATATTCACACTAAACTGGTCCGGTCCCAAAACAGTTACTTTCTTTGTATGTTGTTACAGGTAAAAATGACCAAAGTTAGGCAATCACATTTAAAGTTTGGGAAGTTAAATCTAATCTGAACTCCATATAGATGCTCTTGTCCTAAGTTTAACCAACCTTGTGCATTCAATTCAATTCAACTTTATTTGTATAAGCGCAAATTACAACAAAGTCATTTCAATGCGCATTCCAAAATTAAAGATCCAGTATTGTGCTACTTTTCACCCATCTCCAATTGTTCTAAGAACCTTAACAAGATAGTATTTGAGGTTTAATTTCCCAAACTCGTCTGTTTTCAGGAATTTCAGCCCTCTGAAAAGTTTCTGACAGCTCCTAAAAACAAGCTGTTTTTGGACCTTCATCACAGCATCAGGAGAGTAAATCAATAACAGTCTTCCTTCTCCTCCTCACCTATTTTAACCACAGAAATAGTCCATTTAAGATGATAGTCCATTGTTTTGTCCAACTGCTGCTTCGCATTGGGTCACAAACACATCAGATCATCACATAAAAGCGATACGAGGCGGTATAACGGCTGCTAGAATTGAAACTGTCTGTGAGCATTCTCGCTGCACTTCGGAATGTCTTTAAACTGAATGTAAAGAAATTAACAGTGATATTAACTGTAATATGCTATGTTTGTTTTACCTGTGAGGTAGTTTGAGAGGGAGGAGCTCACATTCTTATGTAGGTTAGGAGGAGGAGTTTCCACCCTATGATGCATAAAGTGAGAAAAATCGAACTCGCCCGTTTGGAGCTGACTTTTTACAAAATGTGGAAAAACAACGGAGGGAGGAAACAAAACTTTTTCAACATTGTCCCTCTGAATGAGGCCAAAGGATGTTTATAACTGTAGAAAAAACATTATAAAGTGTTTTTTCATATAACTGCCACTTTAAAGCAGGGTTGGTCACTCTGTCTGAAGAAAATACATTAATACTAAAACCACTCAGACTGGCTAAAGATGCAAAAAAGCAACGCAACCAATTGGGAGGTAATTATGAATGTCTTAATGTAAAAGGAGGCCTAGCAGATTAGGTTTGGGAACATCTGCTTTAAATGTATTCTAATTGATAATACTGACCCATCAATCAAATGTGCACAAAGTTAATGTGTAACCTAGATGTGAAGCTATTACCCCCTCCAATGCTGAGGTCATCTGTGAGCTGACTGTGAACGGCAGCCATAATGCATCAAGCACGAAAAAACCTATCAAGCACTTGTCGCAGGTGCTAATGTCACACCTCCATGTGCCATATGGAGTGATGGCAGCAGTTACACAAATATTGTACATTTGTCACGGCTCTGTCTGTTTCATACTGTCTCCAATTTTCTAGCAGCTAGCGTTTCAATTTGGCTTCTACTCCACATGGCATTTGTCTACAAATCAGTGACCATGGCAAACGGTGTACAGCCCTTTAGAATAAAACCAAAAGACAAAAGAAGAAGAAAAAAAACACCTATGGTATTACACTCATCATTAACCTTTAAACACCTGCAGACGTTTTTTCTACACGATCTGACCTGCGAGAACAGTGAGAGTCAAGCTAATACGAATGACAACCCTGTGACATTAAGGTGTGTGAGTTAAACTGTGCTTGGAACCACAATACAAGACTGAAACATTTTCACTTGCACAGATTACATGATGTGTTCAAAGTCTACATGCTTAAAAAGTCTGTTCATAAAGTAAGTGAATTTAATGAAGATGGACTTGATTGTGATTAAATCGGGGGTCAAATTTGGATTGCCATTTATTTAATTTACAATAACATTCTAAATATAATTTTATTTTACTTGGAATTAAATTGATTCCAATTCTGATCAATTTGCAGTAACACTTGATAACTATCGGTTATAAGTTAATAGATCACTAAAAAAATGTTAAGGAGTCATAGATAACTTATTAACTGTTAGTTAACAACATGTAAATTACATGTTAACTGTATGTTAATGATTTATAACTACAGTGGGGAAAATAAGTATTACGTATAGGTCTGTAATTTTTTCATAGGTACACTTCAACTGTGAGAGACAGAATACTTAAAAACATTCTACAAAAACACATTGTATGGTTTTCAAATAATTAATTTCCATTTTATTGCATAAAATAAGTATTTGATAGAATAGAAAAAATGGAAGTTAATGTTGAATACAGAAACCTTTGTTAACAATCTTTTTCAAGAAAGGACAACCAGGCCAAAAACTCAAAGAAAGGGAGAGAAGGTTAAAAAATGGAAAACAACTGCTTACTCAGTTCTTCAGAGGTGGGCTTTAGAACACACATCTTTTTTAGGAAATATATTATTTCGTTTGAAATTAACTACATGCACTGTCGCACATTTAAATGCTGGAACATTCCTTTTGCATGTCAAATCTTAATTGGAAATAGTTATTTCTAAGAAAAAAAAAGGCTAGAGTGTCCCCATGATTCATTCTATATCTACCTTTTTTAACCTTTGTACACATTTGCTTTGTGTGTGTGTGTGTATATATATATATATATATATATATATATATATATATATATATATATATATATATATATATAGTTATACCCCCCTCTCCTTCAAAAAATTTTAATAAAAAATTACCAGCCACTCCTTAAATTGTAGCAAAAATATGTCACAAACACAATATTAAATACATCACTATATTGTAGAACAGATTTATAAAATACAAGCAATGAATATGAAGTCATAATTAGGTTATTGCAGTTTTTTTTTTACCTTGGGGTCAGGACCCCATGTGAGGTCAGCCTGGAATTAAAATGGGGTTTAAATGTCTAGTAAATGGTTAATTAAAAAAAATAGATAAAAACGGATTAAAATTATATTTTTAAATTGTTTTGAGTTATTGTTTTTCAAATACACATCACACACAATATCAAATAACCGTATCATATTCTTTAACTTTCTCAAATATAAATCTAGTTCAAATAAATTAGATAATAAAATATTTAAGGTGTCACTAATCCTCGCTACTCTGTATTTGTAACACACTTTAATAAACATGATCAAAAATGTATACTAGAAGGAAAAAGAATGTCTCTGGGGTCACTGGACATTTGTGATATCAAAATGGGGTCACAACCCAAAAACGGTTGGGAACTTCTGAGTTAATGTGAAGAAAAAAGAAAGCTTATATACAGTAAGTGTACTAGTATAGTTTCCGGGCGAAATAATAAAGTGTACATATTGGGGCCCAACAAGATGGTTTGTACCCAGGGCCCAAAATGTGGTACTACGCCCCTGGTGCACACTCACAGCCAGGGTCTGTAACGCACAGACATCTTCAGTTCTCAGATGAATATATGCGCTATTAGTTAAACTTCACAATAACGCTATAACAATGCACTAGATTTGGTCAGCTGACATGAACCTGAGTCACTGCACCATCTACGTTTATGTCACGTGACTCTGGTTACAGGTGTCCAAATGTCGAGGTGCACTCTGGGGTCCAGGAGATAAAGTCTCTCATGAGGGGACGAATGTCCAGGGAGTTCAGAATCTCTGTGTGGGCATGCATCAGAGAAAAGTGTGTGAGTCTTTTCTGGGTCATGGTGCTGTGTACCCATGTCTTCAAAAGACGCAAGGCAGAGAAAGTGCGTTCGGATAAGGCCATGGAGACAAGCGAGCAGGAAACCTCTTTACTCTGTGACCCACTAGTCTGCCTGACGTTGACGAGTAACTTCCGTGAATGTGAACCTGTGTTGATTAGGCCTAAAAATTATTACATTAAAATCCAAAATACACGTATTAGCCTACATGTGTCAAAATTATTTCCTCAAATATTCATAAGGAATTTATAAATTGTGCAAAATATTTTTAATAGGCTACATTTAAAAAAAGCACCCCCAGCAGCCCCACTGACTACGGCTCTGGTTTGAAGCCAAGATGAGCTGCTACTCTTGGCTTATGAAAGACAAGGCAGGCCTCGGCTGTGAAATATGTGAAAAAATTAAAATTAAAAAATTGCGAGGATACAAAGGGCTCCATTGCATTTTTTTTTTTTTTTTTGCTGTTTTGGACAAATAAAAAGGTAAGCACTTGTTTTATTTTCATTTTCTGCTGTGCTGCTGATTCATTAGAGGAGTTATGGCCTTATGGGTGAAAATGTTTGTAAATATTTTGTATTTGTGGGTTTTTGTGTTTTGAAAGTTTAGTGACCTTTGTGATGAGTGGCTAAAGCAGCAGTGATTTTGTGCTGTCCATGGTGCTGAAACATGGTAGATTTAACAGCAGATGCTGGGATAAAGTTTACAACACGACACAAAGCACCAAATATTCTTTGAACAAAAGCTTTCCATCAACGCAACAACAGCAAATAAACATTTATAAAATGTATTTTTGGGATCAAACAGTAAATTCAGGCATAGATTTTGTGGCAATGTTTATCTTGTTCAGTTAACAGCATTTATTTCTATATTATAAGCGCAACTTGTGGGACGAAGTGATTTTTAATGAGTAGCCAATGATCAGAACACTTTTGTGAGCTGTTTTAGAGCTTTTTTTTTCGATTTTTTTAAAAAATTTTCTTTTTAATCAAATGTCCCTTTAAACCTCTGTGATCAAGTATAACAAATCATACTTGAAGTAGCAGGGTGTGTGATAATACAGGCCGAGAATGACATGGACAGTATAATTTCAGAACCATTTATGTTCTATTATACATAATGACCAAGATAACGGCGCCTTCTTACGATCACTGAGAGTCATCAGTAAAATGACCTTTTATTCTCCTTTAGGTTTAGATCTAAACTGACACCCAAGTAAAATGTTCTACAGATGGTTTGGGCAAAATGTCAGCACCACCCTGTCTGTTTGCTTTACAAGCCTTCTATGTTGTCATTAATCCTCATGCTTATAATTAGCATAACAAAATCATTAATGTCTCCTTTTTATCTTTATTATCGTGTCTTTAATCCCTTTAGGAGCTGAGAAGCATGCCTAATCGTGAGGAAATTGGTTATATATGTGTTCCTTCAGCTTATTTTTTGACTCCAGTTGAAAAACGGAGCTGTGGGTTAAACAGTGATTTACTACCTATAGTCCACGTCTGGCTGTGGCAGGAAATGTTTGATACTTGTGAACAATTCTCTCACTAAAATGATCATTAGTTTACATGGCCTGCAAGGCTCTGTAGAGGCATTTCAACTGCCAGTGAAATATCATTTGCTAATGTCTGTGAATGCGTGAGGTGTGTCAGTTTACTGTTTACAAGACATCTCTTGTTCTTTTCCTCCCACATTTTATAGTTTTATAGCAGAACTCCTAATTTTGTATTCAGGTCAGGCGTTTAATTATTCTGTGTTCACCTGTCATGATTATGCAATCTTATATTCCACAGCACTCACAAGTGTAATTTATTTCTTTATAATGACGGATTACTTTCTTGGTTGCAATGAAAGAATGATAAAAACTAACTGCTTATATGAAATGCTATCTGTAATTTCAACCCTGTTTCACTGACCTCCCAGCACAGTTTCACAATAATGATTTGGAATTTTTCGAGCAGGGCAACATTATCAATATTTCCAAATTTTTTGTGTTGCTTGTCATGAAATTTTTTTGTGCTGCGCGGAACAAATTTGTGTGAAGCTGCATGGAATGAAATGTAATCTAATGCATGTCAATGAGATTCATCACCTTAACCAGTGGTTCTCAAACTTTTTAGGCTCAAGTACCCCCTTTGTCTGACATCAACATTTTGCTTAGAATACTATTTAAAAACATACAAAGCATAATAATGGAATGAATGAGTGATAACATATTTTAAAGAATATCATTTTGTAAATAAGTGGAAAAAAAACAGTATTTAATACAGTGGTTCCCAACCTTTTTTGGATCAAGACCCCATTTTGATAAACAATTTCTGCCGACCCCAAAAACATTTTTTTTTCTAGAATTATTTTTTGATAGTGTTTCAACTCAGACTTTTTTTTTTTTTTTTTTTTTTTTTTAAATGCATTTTAGTTGAACTAGAGTTATATTTCACAAAGTGAAAGTAAAGTATAGAAATATGGTACGGAAGAAGAATAGGGCCACGAGAAAAAAGAAATAAATGCGGAGCCACTGACAGAACAAAATCAAAAAAGAAAAATAAATCAAAAATAAAAATCACAATTGTAATCGTTTTTTTAGTCTTATCTATTTATTTATTTATTTATTAATTTATCGATTTTTTCCCCAGTCCTGTTTTTTTCCCCAGTGGCCCTAATCTTATTCTGTAAATATGAGTTTGTGCTGTTTTAACAAAAAAATAAATAAATAAATTAAAAAAAAAAATTGAAATACCAGCCAACATCATGTAAACTCCAGGCGACCCCACAAGGGGCTTTGTTAATTCACTCTCTCTCTCGCTCCCCCGCGTACCCCCATTTGAGTAACACCAAACTTAACCATAACCGTAACCCAAAGCCTGAATAAAATTGCACAAAATAATTTGAATCCAGACACGAGTTTGGAAAGTGTGTCTCGCAGCACAAAAAAAAAAATGCTGTAGTGTTGGCAAGCACAAAAATTATTATTGTGACAGTGTCATATTTAATGCAGAAGTTTGGTTGGCTGCTTGAGTGCAGGAAAATCAAATTAAACAAATAGTAATAAAAAGTTTAGCATGCCTGTAAACTGTAAAACATGATTCATTGGATTAAAATAACCATCTAATACCTATATAACCACAACTGGCTGTTGTTGGCTAAACCCCTGATGAGATAAGTTAAGGTTTCTTACTGTAAACATCAATACTAAAGTTTCAGATTCATGACTGGTTACTAGTTTACCTGCTTTGATGCTGTTGTATCTAAACCTCAAAAACAAAAACTCGAGGTACGACTAAAGTGGCTCATTAAAGACAAAACAAGATCTGAAAGATATGAAAGCACAAAACAAGTCAGTACATCTGAGAAACTGCTACAATCTGCAGTGCTGTCAGTGTACCGACAGATAAAAGATTAAAAACTTGCCAGTGAAACAGAGTGTGAGGACAAGATAATGAAAATAAAAGTGTGAAGTATATGTGTGTGTGTGTGTGTGTGTGTGTGTGTGTGTGTGTGTGTGTGTGTGTGTGTGTGTGTGTGTGTGTGTGTGTGTGTGTGTGTGTGTGTGTGTGTGTGTGTGTGTGTGTGTGTGGTAAGGTGCAACACAGAGGTAGATAAAGAAAAAGACAAACTTTGGTTGAATATGTGACAGTACTGTGGGAACAATCACTGAATCTTTAATAACTTGACATGTACTTTTACGACTTGCATCTTCAGTGTGCGTGCCATTAAAGCTCATCAGTGAATTTATTTTTCTTTTCATGCTTGATGAAAGCCTGCATCAGACAAGACTTTGAAGGCCTGTATAATCCCAGCATATCTTTACAAGCAGCTCCTAACAACCTTAATTTTTAGGGAACATCAGAGCTATTTGGAGCATATCTTAATGTCTGCCAAGCATAAATTTGAGGCAGTTTTAATACCTTTGTTTTTAAACATTATAAGGGTTTCCAGTATGTCACCAACTGAGGTCCTAACCAGTTTTGTGCCAATGCATCATCACCGAGTTCTTATATTTAAGTACAAGCACAAGGTTGCACTCTTATTTATTTCAACAAAAGATGCATGTTTGATTACTGTACCAAAAGTGTAAAATAACCCTAAATCTAAGGAGAGAAGTTGTGATTAAAACATGATAATGAATTGTCAAAATGTATAATGACCATGTTTGGACCTTCTTATCTATTTATTACACTTGGCAAGGAGATAATATCTTCACCGGTGTTTATTTGTTTGGACATTGGCCACATTTACATGGGAGCTTTAATTCAGAATAAAAGTTAATTCCTCTTTAAACTGACCTTGTAAACACTTAATTCCTCTTGCGACTAAAATTCTGAATTAAACTTAAAGGTCCTTTAAACATCATAAAAGTGCTATATGGGCGTCATACACATGCCCAAAGTGTTTTTTTCATTGATTCCCTCAATTGTTAGACTGTAATTTGCTCCTTTCTTACTGCAGGGCGAGCCCAAACACTTTGATGACGTGTTCCCACTTTAATGACAAATTTGACGAGGCACTGAGTTGGAGAAGCCGCGCCTCCAGGAAGCTCTCTGCCGTGATTGGCATGTAAACAGACACGCCCACGAAGGTGAGCATTTCAGTGTCCTTCACGCAATGCAGTTTATGTATTTTCTACAGTCTATGTATGTACCGTCTTATGTTTATAAAGCAGCATGAGCTCGGCTATGGAGTGGGTGGGCCGTCCTCTGGCCCTACGTCACCGTGCGGGGAGGAGGAAGTCAGTGTCCTGTCTACAGACAAGCCCACTTAGGAATATGCATAACATGGGACCTTTAAATCAGCATTATGTGACAGGTTTATTTCAATTTTAATTCCGAATTAAATAATTCTTCTATCTTGAAAACACTTAATTCCGCTTTAAGTTAATTCCGGTTGTTCTGCGCAGCACGACTTGCAGCAGTAACGCACTGGCAAAGCTCCGCAACGGCATAGGCAACACAGGCAATTGCCCAGGGCCCCAAGCTGAAGGGGGCCCTGAAGGACAGCTGACAATAGTCAATTTAAATGACAAAATAATGTAACTGCTTTGAGACGTTGCAACTATAGCACATCGGAAATCTCCCGCACGAGGCCCATTCTGAGTAGTCACTGACTCGTTGCTAGTGAGGCCCCTGACAGACGACAGATTTCAGCAACAGAACTTGAAACCCGCTGGACACATCACAATGACATGTCTAGAACCTCCCCAATGGGGCCCCACTACTAACCTGCATCAACGTGCAGCCCTTGTTGTCAAACACTGAAAAAATGAAGCAGACAAAAAAAAAAAACAAGAAAAGGATGAAAAGAAAAAAATGTGGTAGTGGTAAGTGAGAATGTGTAAGCTATGTGTGTTACCAGTGATGTACAGTCAGGGTAGACAAGGTAGGCAGTGCCTACCCAAGGGTGAATTGATATTTTGATTATTTGTTTTAATTATAAAATAATTATAAATGATTTATTTTTCAATTTCCGATAGCCTACAGTACCTATAAATTTGAAAGTGTCAGCATTTTGTGCTTTCCACAGCCCAAGTGACTAAACACCGCTGTTTCCTGGTACGGCAGAGGAGGAGGCCACACCCCCTCCCAAAAGCACACGGCTGTTCTGCCTCTGTTCCCATAGCGTGTTTTTATATGTTTGCGCATGCACAGTCAGTTCCCCAAGATGAAAAACATTTATGTAAAAAGGCAGCAAAGACGTAAAACGCGCTATGCTAAAAGCTATACGTAAGTTCACAACGCATTAGTGAATTGATATCACCTGACCGCTGCTGTTACAATCTCTAGCTAGTGGGTGGGATAACACTACAGGAAGGATGACAGCGCTAAAGATGATATAGAAACTTTCATCAGGTCAGAAAATTGTTCATACTTTCCACAGTGAATGGTAGGATTGGCTTTGTGGATGCACCTCACTGAGGCTGTTCTGAGTAGTTGTTGTTGTCATTTTCTCCATGTTTGTGTTTCCAACACAAACAACAGAATCACTGCCGTGTCATGAGACATATCTTGTTGGGAGAGGCGAGAGGCTATACTGAATAATTGTTTGTTTCTTTAATGGCGTTTTACAATGTTGATTTTGTTTGATTAACACTTGAAATTGTCATTGGTGTCGACATTGGTGGTCTAGATTTGCAAGCCCTGCCTACCCAACCCTAGTGCTCACGGCACGTCACTGTGTGTTACATTTTAAAAAAGTTTGTCTCAGTTTGTACCAAACTCCGTCCTCCACCAAGCACCAGAAAAGTTAACTTCCCTTTTAAGTCAGTGTAAAGTGAATTCAGCCAATTATTCTCAACACATTCATATTGTCTATATATGTATATATTAATCATTCAAATTTCACTGTGTGGTTAACAACACACTTCTGTGGTATGACAAACTTAGAGCACATATTTATTCTTTCTTTACACCAATTTTAACAGCTTTATTTCAAGAAGTAGTCCAGCTTTGCTTACACAGTATGTGATAAGTCTTGTTGCCAATGGCTGTGTACATACATTCATAGCCACACAATAAGTTAGTCATTTCCAGCCAATGATATTTTCTCCCAGAATAAAGTATGTGTTGTCAAATGCTACCAGCATCAATCCTGCTGTCAATTTAGTCTGGACTGTGGCGAATTTGTATTTAGAATTGAAAGATAATATAGTTATATATTCAAACATTTTCTGCTAAATGTTACATTAAACAAAATGTTAACATGAAGCATTAAAGTTGTTACTGCAAATGAATGTTCATTATTTATTCCATACATACAGTATCTCAAATGTTGAGTGTTTGTGTAACACATTACATGTACATTGTGCTCTTTTCTTTTTTCTTTCTCAAGCTGCTTTGTTGAGGTTTTTTAGACCACCACCACCACCACCACCACCACCACCACAACAACAACAGTAGACATCTACATGGAATGTTAAGAATATTCTTAAACATTTGCTTCCTATACAATTTTCTTTCAACAATATCAACCTCAGATCATGAGGGAGGCCTTGAGGAAGAAGATCAGGACATGATGGCAGCACAGCATTCCATCACCACTTCTTCACCACCCTGTAACACCACATCACCAGAAGGTACTCCAATAATAGCAAATCAAATAATATCAGATGATCCTGCAATCCTGTGCCAAAAGCCATCGATGACAATGCTCCATGTCAAATTGTGAGAAAACTACCACTGCAAATAACTGACATGGACTTCCCCCAAAATTCAGAAAACCCACCTCGGAGATTCACCAAATAAAATTGCAAAATGACAATGAGTAATTGTGAGTGCACTCGTACTTCTTCCTTTTGTTGCTTGGTTGCATTTTTATCATACTTAAAATGTTGCACATTTCAGTTGTGTTTGTTTTTCTGGCATTTATTCTATATATTGTGTATAAAGTTTGTATTCAGTTTAGATAGTTATGTAATTTATTATTGATTTGATATGTTTGCTATTTAATAAAGTATTTCTTTATTGATCCGTCATCCTGGACTTCATTCATTACATACTGTGAGGCCCCAAAGTCCTTCGTAACTGCAGGGCGCAAAAAAGCGCTTAAGTCCAGACGGGAGAATAGACCCTTAAATTCCTGGAAATCATCAATCTCCAATCATACAGTTTGTCTTTGGACTTCACTCTCAAAGTTATACATGTTGTGCAAATGTTTAGGAGGAATTAAATCTGTGCCTTTATTTTCTATTTTTTTATTTTTTTTATTTCAGATGTCATTGATCCACTGAAGCAGAGGATGAATGCTGTAGCTTCTAGTGGGAGAAGTGCCCTCACACCTGTGTGATACGCAATGGATCAATGTTTACCATCAACCTGTTGTTCCTTTAATACATGACTTTCTCATCTGCCTTGCTTCAGTTAATTTGGGGCCAACATTGTTGAATGTATTATCACTTAGATTTGACACTACACAGATATATGTATGAATTGAGTGCTTTAAGAACAGAACGTCACATCTTTATGTAGGTCAAACATTGTTTTGGGTTATACATGTGAGTGTACTAAGAAGAGGGATGCTGGATCTGTGGTGGACACAAAGCTGGACTCTCTGGTCTCAGACCCTGGAGAAAACTCCATCCATCACTGCATTGGACCATGATCAGAGGAACATGTTCAGTCTCTGAGCTGCTCCACAAACATTCAGAAGTCTTTTTATCCCCCTGGACATAAAACTACAACTGATCAATGTGTGACAGGGGTAAATTATCACATTCACAATTCACTGCACAATATTATCTTACTGCTGTATGTAACCTTACTGGGTTATAACACTGTCACAGCTAGTTTATTATACTAGTCTGCCTTTTTGCATATACAGTATGTAGCTGCTCAGATTTAATATTTACAAATTCCTATACAATTTGTTTTAAATATGTGTTCACTATGATGATGCAGCTCTTTTGATTTATCAGCATCAAATTACAGTTGTACAGTAACACTGCCATGTTATCAGCGACCTATGTCTGCTCAGCAACAAGTTCAAGTTGCTGTGACGCAGCGAACAGGACGGAGACGTGTTCGTCTTTGCTTCTTGTAGGTTATGTTTTTGAAGAAAATCCTTTAATGCAGTAACCCGTCCACCGTCTAATGTCGGCAACATAACCCATGGTGGTTCTCAGTGGTCAGGGAACAGCAGCAAACGGAATTAAAAGGATTAAAAGGCCGTAACTTACTATGTACAACGCGCTCTCATAACAAGCAAAGAGCCCTCTGAGCTCGTGTTTGTATCAAATGACCCCTGATGTCACCAGCCCCACGGCGCCGGTTTATTAGCATAACTTCCATGCAACTTTACTAGTCTGAAGTTTTTTCAGGGCTATATACTATAGATAATAAATGTTTTTATTGTATGATCTATGGTCACACCCTCAACGTCTGTAAAGGAGTTTTAGACGTAAACAGGAGTTCCATAAATCAGATTGATTGCTCAACCTCACGAACTGGATGTGCGTCTTCGCGTAGTGAAATTGAATTGCGTGCAGTGAATATGAGTTTTGATTATTGAATTTTTGGAATGTATTTAGATGTTTTTTTCAACAGGAAAAAAATCATTTCAAGTGACTAATTCAGGTTCAAAACAGTACATTCAATTTCAAGTTGTTACTTTCAAATTCATTACCAACTATTCAAATTCAGTTTCTAGTGGCACAAATCTCAGCCCATATCCCGCAGCTCCGCTCTGCATGCTCCGTCTCTCCCTCAGTCACTGAGGTTTGCGGGTCTTTTCCGTTAGCATTTAGGGTTTCTTCAGCTTCAGGTTGTTTTTACTTCCTTATTAACCAGCAGAGTTCTGTTAAATGTGGGTTCATTGAGACGTGGTGTGACTCACGTTGAGAGCTTTTTTTTCTTTTTATGTCCCTGTGGGTCGTCAGAGTTTTTTAAACACTTTCTTTTTCACACACCTGATGTGATAATAAAACAAAAATTTAAAAAAATCACAATCATGTTGAGTATGGAAGCTCTTGTTCATTGTATTTTACTTCATAATTGTGTAGGAGGATATGGGTTATTAATAATGTGTTATATGAATGAGAATATTAATTATAATTATTAATATTAATATTAGCTCAAAAAATGCCTGGGTGCCACCTCTTAAAAAAAGGAAATATGTCTAAGTTTTTCTTTAGACTAAACTAAAGTATTGAATCAGGGAAGTGGACTCCTACACCTAAAATACACAGCTTTAATAAATCAGAGGAATCAACAATTACAGTTTAACCTTTTATTTGCATAATTCAGTAAGAAACGAGAATAATGTGCTGATTAAATCATGATAAAATGCATTTCTAAGCTAATAAAAGTGAGGATTACATGTAGTAAAGTGAATCACTATTCTAAACTAATCTAGACTAATCAAGAATAAAATTATAAAGCGAGCTCATAAAACAAATAGGGAAAGACAGACAGGGGATAACGGACAAACGTAGATGTGGTGGATTGTGAGTGGAGTGTAGATATGAGGATATATTGAAATGATGTGAGTGAAAGCTCTGCTGGTCCAGTGCTCGCTGATAAGTACCTTAAGATGAGTCTGGGTTGGGCCTGGAGACGTACTTGGTTTGCAGGAACAACGTTTGTGTGGCAGTAGAGCTGCGTTGTTGTGCCGCCATTCAGTTCTGAGTGGGTTTCTATTGACCGATTCACAACCCCTTCTGGGTTGATCGCAGCCGGTTTCAGAATAGGAGATGTTGGAAGGTCGGCTTTCAGGCACGCTGTTTTGCATCTTACACTTTCGCTGCGAGCAAGGTTCTTAAAAATCTAACTGATGCAACTACAAATAAAAGAAAAATTAAACGAAAGACTGGAAACATGAGGGAACACGTGTGAGCATGAATGACTGCATTCAAAACTGAAGTTTTTGAAGCAGCGCGTCTTTTTGAAAGAATTTGGAGATGCTTTTTGGAGGAGGTGTTTTGGTTGATCATTCAGAGATCATATTGTTGATTGGGCAGTGTCTCTGCTTTCAGCTTGTGGTTGTGTCTCAAGTGTGGGCGTGAAGTGGAATGACATAGACAACAGAGGGAATTCCTAAACATGGAAAAATGCCTAATAATTAATTCCACATATTTCAAAACATCTTTTCAACATCAAATCTTGAAATATCATGTATTATGAGACCAGACAAGGCTGAAAAATAGCATAGTTAGTACTTCATAAACTGGAATTTTTCTTTACCATATGGTAAACTGTAAATACCTTTAACTAAGCTTTGTGATGTTTTCTGGTATTTCAAGCACCTTTTTAATGATGAAACATTTTAAAATAGCATGTTGGTTATTGAATTACCTGAAAAGAGTGGCAAAGGACAGACAATATTTGCAATTTCAATTTCTGCAAGAACCATTCCAATAATGCTTTCCTTTGTGACTTTTCAACCATAGTACAGTTTCTTTGTTCTCATTTGAGTGGGAAACAGAAAGCTGGTATTATTCCTGTGTGACCTCTGGTTAGGGTTCTGGAGGTGACAAAATCTGCAGGGTGTCGGAGCCCAGAGTTTGAAAACTTAGCATGTAAACATTGACTGATCGTTTCCTTTTGATCGTAATGTAAAAGAGAAGTGATAACAGGAGCAAACTGTTCTTGGAAACTCCTGTTCCTTTGTTCGAACAGGAAGTAGGGGAAAGTCCCCCTGTGGGGCACGTTTGCATTTCATTGAATAGTGAAACTAGTGTCTCTAGGTCAGGGTTCAACTTGGAGGATTTGAGTCCCTACAATTGCAACCAAATGCGTGGTATTCATCATTGCAGAACTAGTTCTGTAAATAGTTTGGTTGCTATCGTAATCAAAAGCATTTATCTGAAGCTCAATGCTGATGCTGTCCTATAAACAGTTTTCTAATCAGCAATAAATATAACATTCTGATCAACCCATATCAATTGCATGCTTAAAATAACATACAAGTCAAAGCCCCACCCATTCAAAGACAACCCAACCCACTTCCGGGTTAAATCCCACTCATTTTTGGGTTAGGCCCCGCCCACTCGAGTACAGATAATTGATATGGTTAACAGATAATGCTGTACTTGCTCATCCCTAGTTACAACCCAACTTTACCTTCACACTGGGTCTATTTATCACCTGCTGTGATGCATAGTGTGATTTTCAGTGTCAGCACAATGTGTACACAACAGTTAATCATATTGGCTTACGTGAATGTGCATGAGGACAAAGGGGTGCATTTATAGTTCCCACAGATGGGAGGCACAGCTGACTAAAGGCCAAACAAGATTTTGTAATGGCAGTTGAAAATAACAGTCCTGTTTGATTGTTTGCTTTTTATTTAATTGGAAACGAAAAGACAGATCTCTGAAAGCACAACTCAACTGATGAGCCAGGAGCCTGACAAAACTTGATTCTTTTTTGTGTCACTGTGATAACACAAAAATGGTAAAAGTTCCACTTTTATGAGTTTGTCTGGAGGGAAAATTTAATCATTTAATGCTTTGTGGAAACATCTGTTGAACCTCATTGCACTGACAGATTTTCAAAGAATTACCTATTTGCAGAAGGCTTCTGTCATGGGGTGTAAGGAGAAGAGGACTCAGAAGTCGGAATGGGATTTAGATTCTTTATTGCTTGGAACCAGGCCGTAGTTACAATCTGGCAGAGGCACCAGGGGAAGTAAAAGCAGGATGACCTGAGGGCAGAGCAGAGATCAGTGTTTTGAGTTCTGGGCGTTGACAAGAGGCCTTGTTTTGGGCACAAACAGGACAGGCATTAACATATTCTTTCACCTCCTTCGAGATGCTGGACTACCATCATGCTGATGAATGATGAAACTCGTGTTGTGGATACCACGATGACAGGCAAAGCGGCTCGTGTTGGCCCAGTGAATAACCTCCGAGTCCAGAGCAGGAGGAACGAACAGACGTCCGGGGGGGCATTCTGTTGGCACCGCCTCCCCCTCCATTGCTCGGCGGACTCTGGCTTCTATTGGCCATTGGATAGCCTCGACTATTTGGTTCGGGGAATTCCGGGACACCGCTGGCATCAGATGTCTCATAGACTCGTAAAGGGCATCAGGCTTCCCATTCTTAGCGCCTGGCCTGTAAGACAAGGTGAAGTTGAACTGGGAGAAGAACAGAGCCCACTGGCTTGCCGGGTGCTAAGTTGACAGGCCGTACGGACATATTCCAGATTACGATGGTCTGTCCAGACCAGGAACAGTTCCTTGGCTCCCCATAGGAGATGACGCCACTCCTGCGGGGCTGCTTTTATAGCCAGGAGTTCCCGATTCCCCACGTCATAATTTCTTTCAGCTGAAGACAACTTCTTGGCCAGAAAGGCACATGGATGAATCTTATGGTCCCATACCGACCTTTGAGAGAGAACTGCCCCTGATGCCTATATCGGCCGCGTTTACTTCTACAATGAACTGACGTTCTGGTTTGGGACGTTCTGGTTTGGGTGTTTGCAGGATGAGGTAAAAGCTGTCATGAGTCTCCTAAATGTGGCGGGAGATGCTGGAGGACAAGTCTAACCTGCTGTAGCTGCACGGGAAAGGAGGAGGAAAACACAAAGATGTCATTCAGGTATACAAAAACAAACTGGTTGTGGAAATCTCTGAGTACATCGTTAATTAGATTTTGAAAAAACGCTGGAACGTTTGTTAGACCAACTGGCATCATCAAGTATTCATAGTGACCAGATGGAGTGTTGAAGGCCGTCTTCCACTCTTCCCCCTTTCTTATTAGGACCTGGTGGTAGGCATTACGCAGGTCCAACTTTGTGAAGATGGTGGACATCTGTAGCTGGTCGAATGCCTGATTGATTGAAGGAAGGAGGTAACGCTTCTTAATGGTCATGTCGTTAAAACTGCAATAGTCAGTACATGTTCTGCAAGAACCATCCTTATCCACAAAGAAAAATCCAGCACCAGCTGGGGAGGAGGAAGGTTGGATAAGTCCATTTTAGAGGGCCTCCTGGATGTATTGTCCATGGCCTGTCGGAGGCAGATAACGCATATAGGCAGCCGCGGGGAGGCACAGACTCTGAAAGGATATCAATGGCACGATCAAAATCCCTATGTGGAGGCAGAGAAGTTGCTTGGACTTATGAAAAAACCTTGTATAATTAATGGTAGCAACTGGGAACCCAGGGCTATTCAGCCTTTGGGGAGCTGATCTTAGAAGCTGGCTCCTTACAACAGATGGCGGAACAGCACGGGTCCCACTGGGTTATTCTCCCCATCTTCCAGTCAACAGTGGAGGAGTTATGAGTGATGAGCCACGGAAGACTCAACACCAGGGGATTAACCCTGGACTAAAAAAGGAGGAAACACATCTCTTCATGGTGTCTTTGTGTCATGAAATTCTCACCGGTTTAGTCTGATAGATGATCCTCCAGATGATGCATCCATCCAGGGCCCTGGCTTCTTGTGGTTCCGGAAGCGGCATGCTGGGGATGTTCAGAACAAAAGCCAGATCCCAATCTATGAAGCTCACATCCACTTCGGAATCCACAGTGGCCATGGAATGGAAAGTGGAACTGTTATGATACAGTGAAATGCCCGTCAGGGGGCACCAAAAGGACGATGAAGAGAACGTCCGACTCATATGTTGAGATCTAGAGAAGGACTAACAATAAGACACAGATGCTCTCGTTACTCCCTCAAGAGATGGGACTGGCCAAGTTGTATTGGTTCACCGGGGAACTGTGACACCAGGGGCTCCAGGATCCGCCGTCTCAGAAAACCCGGAAATTGGAGCAAGTGTGAGTGCTCCTGCTCACGCTCTTGCAGCCGTTGATCAACCCAAATACAGATACTATATAATTCCTCCAGGTCCAGAGGAGAGTCGAATGTCACTAGGTGATCTTTAAGGACATCAGACCATCCACGGCGGAAAGCATAACTGAGAGCAGAGTGGTTCTAGCCGCAGTCGATGGCCAGTGTACCAAACTCCACGGCATAGTCGCTCACAGAGCAGCTACCCTGCTGCAGCTTGAGCAGAGCTTGAGAGGCCTCTGGGTAAACTGGAGAAAATCCCAGGACAGTGGGGAATCCTGAGCCCACTCACCGGTGGCCCATTCAGCCGCTCAACCCTTGAGGAGCGACAACACGTACGCAACCTGGGACCGCCCCGAAGGAAATTCTGAAGGAGTCAGCACGATGTGTAGACTGCGTTGCACCAGGAACGGAGTGCAGTGCCCAGCTT
Organism: Gouania willdenowi; assembly: GCF_900634775.1. Taxonomy (NCBI): domain Eukaryota; kingdom Metazoa; phylum Chordata; class Actinopteri; order Blenniiformes; family Gobiesocidae; genus Gouania; species Gouania willdenowi. The sequence continues at coordinate 17,911,761 of NC_041046.1, read as the reverse complement.
CCCCAGAAAACTTGGACAGAGGGGCGAGGATCCTAACATGCTCCACATGAGCAGTGGAGCCCGGACAACCGGGCTTGACAGTGCAGAACCTGGGCGGAAATCTGCTCAATCCGGATGAGCAGGGAGGCTGTCGTTTGCCCCTGCTTTCGCAGCATGTCCTGAAAGTAAGAATCCATCCCACCCGCTGAGTCCATACTGGCGAGACTGTTCTGTACGGTGAGGAGAAGACTGAGAAGCCGGAATGGGATTTAAATTCTTTATTGCTCAGAACCAGACTGTGGTTACAAGCAGGCAGAGAAACCAGGGAAAAGCAAAGCAGGATGACCAGAGAGCAGAGCAGAGTTCAGTAACAGGGAAACCAGCTGAGAGAGCAGAGGTGTCTAGGGGATAGTCCGGAAGAAGGTCCTAGAAGCCGAGCAGGGTACAGAGCCGAGGAACCAATCCAAAATCACAGTAGAGAACGTTGAACTTCTGAGAGAACACAGACAGGATTACGTCAAAAGTACTTTTAACAAAACGTTACCCAAAGATAGTACTTGCACTGTAGAAAATGTTATTACAATTTAAAGGGATTTAGATCAATATACTGATTCTGGATCAATTAAAAAAAATCCCTATCTATTTCTAATCTTTGGCAAAATTTCAAAAAAACATATATTGGTTTGCAATTCACTGATCTTCATGCAATTTGAGTCAGTTATGTCAGGTCTGTTCTGGACTGCTCATAAGTTTGGACTTACTGTATCTTTATTAATGGAGAGAGAAATTTCTCAATATTGGGAAATATTAATGGGATCATTCTTAAAGTGTGAATGATCATGATACCAAAATCAGGATCACTGATCCAGATATCTGCAAATATCTGACAGGATATTTGGTGCTTGGCGGAGGTTTGCGGTCTCTGAATGCTTCTGTTTCATGCAATTAACCTAAACCTAAAATAATTGATGATTAGAAGTTACCATAGTTTCTAATATGCTTATTATTCTTTATTTAATTATCTGCAACATTACTTGATGCATTTGGATCTCACAGTTATGACCAGGTAAATCAGGTTGATATAGATTATTTTTGTTTCTCATAAACTGCAATTCCTTAGAAAATGTCAGATTCTTGTGAAGTACGCCACATTCCTTTGATTAATGTCTTGTAAAACACTCCAGTTTTAAATCAAGAAAATAAATCAAGCATCAATAAAAAAAAATGACTTGAGAGACTGAATGATTTACGGTTTCCGTTTATTGACATGAGAACATTTTCAATCTTTCCTGGCACAGTGACCCTTTTGTAAAATAATTTTGTGAAAATCCTACTTTTAAATAAGCCCTGCACTGATAAAAACAGCATAGTTTTAAATTTGCTCACACACCATTGAGTAAAACTGGTCTAATATAGGACTCGGGAACATAGTCAGTCCCCATTGAGAGCTGCTTCTCTACTAGTCAATAGAATGTATTGTATTACATGCTGGCAATGATGAAGGGAATAGACCAGTGCGATAATATGGACTGCAGTGCTGCATACCTCAGAGCGTTAGACTAAAATCTGCAATATAATACGGGCAAGCCGGGGAATAACCGCCTCACTCTGTGGACTGGAACTGGTAGATTCAGAGATCAAAATGATAAACCACTTTCCATTTTAGTGCATGACAGAGTGCACATCTTGGACTTCTTACTTAGCTTCTGCTGTTGGATGCAAGCCTTCACTGTTTTGGAAAATTGTGATCCAAACCAAAGCTTTATTCATTTCAAAATTATCTAATCGACCCAGCAGCTGGTGATCAGTGGAAATGAGGCATCACAAGAGTGATTTATTAAAACCCGTAATCTTAAATTATACAAGCAATGCCTATTGAAATATGCATTAGTCAGCCTCTGCAGGGTGCCAATTACAACTAGCACTAAGTACAGTACACATCTCAGTTAAGTAAAAGAAAGCTGTGTGAAAGTAATCAGGCACTGTTGCACTCAATACATCTCCTCAAAACTTATGACAAATTATCTCAAGGTAAACTTAAGAGAAAGGTAATAATGGATAATTTACCTATCAAATTCTTCATAGTATCACTAACCTTCCCCGGCCCGAGTTACATTACAATTAGGGCTATGACTTTATCGCGTTAATTGCAATTAACTAATTACAGAAAATGTATTTTGCACAAAAAATCTCATTGCACAATTTCCCAATATACAATATTAATGATGCAGAGACTACGATACAAGAGACGTGAGAACCAGAGAACTTGTTGCTGTGCTTCGTGGGCATTAATTTTATTTAAAAAAAAAAAAAAAAAAAAAACTGGATAGAAAACAAAAGCCCAGTTATGTGCAAATTGTGCAAGAAAGAGTTTACCAATCGCCAGAACTCTTACCACCTTAATGCTAAACATGTAGCAGCTAGCACAAACAACAGTCTGAGCCGTGTTGCCAGTCCACACTCAACAAGATGATAGGGTTCAGCGCCATGACTGACAAATGAGCAAAGTCACTGGAGAAACTATTGTAGTGGACAGTCGACAACTCGGTGGTAGAGGATGTGGGCGGGGCTAGAAGTGGTTCTACAGATAGCACCCAACTCGTAAACTGCTATGTAGAAAGACAATTTCAAACAAAATTCATCAGCTTCATCATTGATCTTTTTATTCCATACCAACTATTTAGCACTGCTCAGTTTCCACGTCTCTGGAATGTTCTGTATGGTACTAACGTGCTGTTTTTTTTAATATATTTTAATACACAAAAACACTGGAAAAGCATCTGCAAAAGCATGAATATGCGTTTTGTGTACAAGGCAATCATAAGAATCTTTATTTAAATTTCAAATTATGTTGGCACTCAGTGATGAAAATCAATAAACACAGTTTTGTGTTTAAGCTCATTTATTCAAAATACAAAATCAATTTAAATTTGAGAAATGCTGCTTCTTGTGTCAAATATTGTTTTTTTTATTTTTTTTGTTTTGTTTTTTTTAAATCAAGTCCCACCACTAATTATCATGAAATACACACAATGAGGAAACAGATGCTTTTTTTCCCTAAAAGTTTCTTTGCTCCAAGAGTTGCTCATTTATCAGCATGTATTGTTGAAGGACTGTATATTCCCCCTAAATCCACAGCTTAGACTTTGTGTCTCATTCCGCAGTCGAGCACAAGCTTTTTTTTTCTGTCGAAAAAAACCTTTATCTTTTAATTCTTTAAGGACTTAAATCCTCAGTTTGACAAATAATGCAACAATGATCTCAGCAAGGTTTAGTTTGTAATGTCAAATTCACTTTTATACTGAGCTTACAGTGGCTTTAGAAATTAGACCGTCATCCACCTACTCACTTTTGTAAACAAACATGTTTCTCTCTTGGTTTGGGAATACATGCCATACCACTCGTAAATATATGATCAACTTCAAGGTACTCCCTCAGTTTAGTAAGGAAAGGCCTGGCTGTTGACACAGGCCAGATGTTTCTATGCAACATTCATTTCATGAAGGGATCCCTCTGGAGCTGTGCTGTCCATTATCCTCCCTGACTCAATACTATACTGACACAAGAGCCATTAATGGTCCGATTTACCGTTAAACCTAAAATTAATTGCCTCGTCACCAATCTGGTGAGAAGTAACAAACAGATTGCTGATATTTCAGCCGCACCCCCCCAACGATGAGTTGACAAAGCGTTCTCTTGGCACTCTGAACTCTATATCTAACTCATCGAGGGATTGCTACTCACTTTGATGTGTTTTCAGTGAAATGCTAATAATGATCTTGTTGAAGATGAAGTACAGGCTGGGGTCTTGAAAGATGTATTTGATCATGTTATGACTAGCCAGCTTAACATGCAATGCTACAAAGGAACAAAAATCCACATTATTGTAGCCACCACGTTAGATAATTGACGTAAAAATGCCTTTGTTTTTTTTTTATTAATTCTCTATAAAATTTAAATATCTAAATCAAATTTCCATTCAACAGGAATCAATAATTGTGATTACACATTTTTCTTATTGTGGTTTTTTTCTTTTTTAAAAAAAATGATGTCAAATACACTCTGGAATGTCCACTGACAAATATTTTCAATCAAACACCTTTGACGTGAATAAAGCTAATCTGCAGCTGATGTGTGACTCTTGTCAAAATGGACCAATGGAATGGTTTTTGTTTGTTTTAACTACACATAAAAAAGGCTGTTCTGAATAAAACCAAAACAAAATCAGGACCAGGCCAATACTTTCTAAATCTACCTTGTAAATAGACCATTGATGTAATACATCAAATTAATGAGACCGTTGAAACATTTATGTAGGTCTCTCCTTTTAAAATTGATCACCTCTCTGTGCAAATGTTAAATGGATGTGTAATCAGATTGTTAATGTTGATTAAAATGTAAATGAAGCTCAAACCAATAATTAGTGTATGCAATTATTTTGCAGTCAATAGAAATGAATCGAATGTGAGGCAAACACTAGTTCTGTATTAACTCTACCACTGAGGCACAGGTGGTCATTGCTCAGTCGTTCACTAACCGAAGGGTTGGCAGTTCATATCCTGCTCTATTGTTGTCGTGTCCTTGGACAAAGCATGTCACCCATATCGCCTTGTATGAATGAGTATGAATTGTGTATGAATGTTGGTGGTCATCAGAGGGTCCGTAGGCGTATAGTGGCAGCCACCCTTCTGTCAGTATGCCCAAGGACAGCCGTGGCTACAATGTAGTTTACCACCACTGGTATGACTTGTTTGAATGAAAGGTGTGAGTGAAAAAACGTTTCTGTAAAGTGTTTTGAGTGTCATGAACACCACAATATGAATCCATTAATATATTGGTTAAATAATCCATCCCCCCATCCCCTATTTTGTTGTTCTATGTTCTATGTTCATTAGATTATAGATCAGTAGAGGTGTAACACTTCCCTCTCTTTTTATATATTTCCCCTAATTTTTGTAAACTTTAGCTTACCATTCTTTAATAGGCCTGATAATGGTCACAATCATATAATTTATTAAACTAGTACAGTCCCCATCAGAAGTATGTATTCATGTAGGAGTTTAAGTAGAGTTGTCAATTATGGCCAAATGAGTATGTGTTTGAAGGTCTGATGTACAAAGAGGTGTACATACTCTGTAGTGTTATAAAGGGGTATATGTGCAGGTGCAAAGTAAAATAGCGTGTGCTATTTACCTGGTTTAATTCTATGGGACATGTGCATGTTGAAATGATAAAGTTTGCACCAATGCTGCGGTTTATGTAGAATCTGAAAAAAGACACACAGATTTGTAAAAATAAAACTATTTATTTAGCATTAAACATTTCTTAGTGCAGGGGTGATGATCATCCAAGGTTAGTAATTAATATACAGATAAGAAAAGAAGGTCCGCATCACTGTGTAGTTAGCTCCCAATTTCAGTTTTTAATATACACCAAAAAATGTGACGTTTCGGGCTGACCACCCTTCATCAGACATGAGTTGCAGCTTTCCGGCACACCTGTTTTTATAGTGTACATGATTAAACAGGGTGGTCACATGATACATGTCAGCATAGGCGGACGGACATTTGTTTCGCATATATTTACAGTAGCCCTGTGTACTAACTTTATACACTATATGAAAATATACAAAAATAGATACAAAAAATAGATACACTACATATATGCAAATAAATACACAAATAGACTGTATATATTTCAAAAACTTTTTACACTATTTATAAATAGAACATTCTTAGGATACAATTTTGCATACATGATCATACAAACATCAGGGTACCCATAATATTGTATGGAAGTATTATACTTTATGTAGGTGTGTCCTAAACTAATCCTAATATGATGTAATGACCACAATTGCAAATACAGAAAAAGTTGAGTGAATTACAAAATAAACATGAACACTGCAGTGATGGTCCAGCAGAAAAGATACAACATAACACCAGCGTATGAATGCTTATAATGAATGTAGATTATAGAAAGGGTCCTAAATCAAATTCTTCAATGAGACCCTTAGGACTAAGAGTATCCAAGGTGAAGATCCAGAATGCTTCTCTCCTTAGCAGGAGAGCGTTGATGCTACCACATCTTTTGGGGAAGTGGACTTGTTCAATACCAGTGTATTTAAGAGTACTGACATTGTGTTGTGCTTGAGTGAAACGGATTGCCACAAGACTTCTTTGATCATGATTGCGAATATTTGAGCAATGTTCGTAGATTCTGTTCTTTAAAGGTCTTGTTGTTTTTCCAATATATGCGAAGCCACAAGGGCACTTCAGCATATATATCACGTTACTGATACTGCATGTGATAATCCCTCTGATATGAAACACTTTTCTCGTCCTCGGATGGTTGAACGTCTTTGTTTTTTGGTTGAAGTTGCACTGAGTGCTATGGACACAGCGATAATTCCCTTCTGGTATTTGTGAAAGAAAATGAGGTTGGGTGAGTGAAGGTAAGTCCACTCTTACCAGCATGTTCTTTAACACTAGCATGACCAGAGTGGTGTCATTTGACACCTATACCTTTAATGTCCAAGCTGGTGTCAGATGGCGGGTGTGAACAACTCAGCTTGTGACCATTGTTATGTTACTGAGGCCACTACTCCCCCCTCAGCTAGGGTGGGGGGGTGGTTAGGTAGGTTCCAGGACACAAAGACCTTTTGTAATCTCCTTTGTGTTTCCCATACAGCAGCTACATAGAGGTTGCAACTTATATTTCAACTTTTGCAACAGAAAGTAGTAAGTAGTAATAGTGAGACGGCAACAGTTTGTTTGCATTCTTGGTGAAATTTATTTAATAGAGATTTTGTGAACATTTCTGGCACTGCCACACCTCCTTTATGCATTTGCCACATGCAAACTTGTCACAATACATACAACGCTTGGTGGGACGGTTTTTCCTGCAGCAACACTTCACCTGGCACAATGCCCTTTTCCCCACATCACGTGTGGGTGGTTGTTGCTGAAGGTTTTGCTCATTCACCTCCTTGGCTGCCATATGAGACCGGGCAAGCTCATTTGCAAGCTCCAGCAAGAAGTCCACCCTTCTCTCCTTGACCCCAGTGCATGCCTGATAAAGCACATGTGCGTTCAGCGCTGCAATGTCAATCATGTTGTAAAACACAGCGACTGGCCAACGCCGTGTTCCTGAACGCACAGTGTACTTTCGAACCATGTGGTCCATGACATCCACACCGCATTTCATGCTGTTGTAGTCGGTGACTGTGTTCGGCTTTTTTTTCCGAGTAGCCTCAGTCTCCACCACGCTGTGCACGCTACTGAGGAGGCAGACAGTCTTCTTTCGTTTGGGCACATAAACAGTCAGTGTGGCACCAGAGGTTGAAAACACTTGTGTGCTGAATTCCTCACGGGCCAAATTCTTTTTAGCTGAATCTGGAAGCTACCGGCGAATCTTATTGACTGTGCCAAGGAGGGTGGTCTTCCGGCTGTGCAGTCGACGTGCTAGTGACAATGAAGTGAAAAAATTGTCTGTTGTAACAGTTCTTCCTTTGTCCATAAACGGTTCCATAAGCTTCATCACCACATTTTCAGACAATCTCTCCCCAGGTGGACGACTGGGGTCTTTGCCAAGATATGGGATGATTTTGCACACATACTTGGATTTAAGGTCACATGCCACCCAGAACTTGATACCAAACTTGTCCGGCTTCGTTGCAATGTATTGCAAGAAACAGCAGCGAGTCTTAGTTGGAAAAAGTTGCTCATCTATGGTGATGTGCCTGCCTGGGTTGTACGAAGTGATGCAGTTGGCAACAAAAGACCCCCAAACGTCAGAGATTGCAGCAAACCGGTCAGTCGCAACTCGTTCACCGCGTGTGTCCTTGTCGTCGAAGCGTAGATGCTGCATGATGTCCTTGAAACGGTTTCGAGCCATAATCCTGTTGATCAGGGGCGGTCCCAGTTTTGCTGACCATGCGTCATGCAGCGATGGAAGGCGGACAATCCCCCACAGAAGCAGGATGGCAATGAACGCCATTAGTTTAGGTATGGCCATGAACCAGTTCTCATGTTGTGTCTGGAGTGCATGCTGGACAGTCCACTCCTGAATGGTCCGAAGCATTTCCAGAGTTATGAAGCAGAAGAAACTCTGTAAGCAACTCGTCACCTTTCTTCTGGCCAAAGCAGTTGGCTCTCCATCTGTGACGTGACCTTCAATTGGGCTGTGATGGAGAGGCCTTCCGACCTGTTCTTCACGCCACACTGTGCTGTCTTTTGCCGTCTCTGTCAGCCGCTCGTGTGTCTCCAGGCGACCTCTCTTTTCTGAAGGTGGCGAATCCTCCTCATGTATAGGGTGATCATATTTTTGAGATGTGATTAATGAAACATTAAAAACACAACTGCCATAATCAGCAAACAAAAAAAAGGATGTTTAGAAAATCTTACCGGAAGAAATTTCAGAGTCAAGAGGGATAATGTCAGCATAACTGATGGTGTAAACAGAGATTGAGATTGTTTTTCCCTGTTGAAGCATTGATTCTTTGTGCATCTTGTGCACTTTCTTCAAATTTGTAAAATAATAGCTTAATAAAATAATTCATGGACCTGGTTAGTGAATGGTGGACCTCGTGAATTTACCTTTTTAAAGTGAGAACTCAAACAGTCCTTTTCACACTCGGAAATCTTGCTTTACCATAAATAGCAACAATACATTTGATTTATAAGCACAAAAACAATAAAGGTAAATAGTGAAAATACAGGAGTAGGAAACAGGAGCTTGGTTGCTTTATTACTGTTTTTCTTTTTCTAATTTTATTTATTGTGGTTTATTAATTGATCACAACACACATGGCTCATATTAATTTGGCCATTCTTATCCAATAATTCCATATAATGTTATTTGGATTAACAAACATCTACCTGGGAGAAACTGGTTTCTCAACACTGGCCATCATTTACACCAACCCCCAAAGTTTGTCACTGCCCAGCTGCACATTCCGATCGAATGGCTTTATTTACATAAGAGAGGTGGCCCCACTGAGTTGCAAATGAGTGTCAATTGGCGGCCTCTGGGCAGGGCAACAGGAGTAAGAAAACCTTGGGCATGCTAGTGTTAAATTGGGTGGTATTTTGTAGACGATTGTAGTAATTAATTGTACACGATTGTAGTAATTAATATATAAACAGATGTAAATTAGCGAGCAGACTGAGAATGACTTAATCTATAAATCATGTGTGTGGCTCACACTTCCAGAGGAAACACGGTGTGTGTGTGTGTCTCGCTACTCCTTCGTGGGCTCACACACACGCACGCGCTTCAGCCGCGCACATGCACGCACTCAGTGACTCGAATCAGGTTGAAATGCGTGTGTCTCATGTCCAATGCGTGATACTTGAGAGTTTTGCTAGTATATCAGTGTGAGCGTGGCTGCACAATGATACATTTTCTGCTCCTTGGTGGAGCAGAAAAACGTTAGAACAGTGTTTCTACTCGATTCAACTGTGTTTGGTAAAGACTATAACAGAGTTACTGATCAGACACATGAGGAAGCATGTGTGGTAAACAGCCATTAGAAACCAATGCTGAGACAAAGAGGATGTGACTCATTTGCTCCTGAGCAGGGAGCGAAAAGAGGAAAAAGAAAGAAAAAAGAAAATTACCAAACAGTTAAATAATATGTAATCTATGTGATTTGTGAATGTTTTGCTTAATTGTTTCTTGGAACTTAGAACTAAATATTGAATTCAAATGCATGAAGGGTGTGCATGAATGATACCGTTCATGGATTTGGATATCAGGGGAACAATATAGGTCTGCCCTGTCCCTGTACATCGTCTCTTTTGGAGAGTTCTCCGTATGATAAGAGTTTCATCATTATAAATTGCTGGATTCTAAATCAAAGGACAAGCAATGGCAATCAGGTGGCGATGGATATGTAAGGAAGTCAAAAATGCATAAGTTTTATTTAAAACAACCTAGAAAAATATTTTCTACAATATGACTCGACTTTTAATGGTGTGCAGTTACACCGCTTGGTCAGACGATGGCGACCGCGTGCTTGTAGGGCAGAAAGAGAATAAGAGATTGGGCCAAATCAGCGCGTCTCAGAAGTAAAATGGCGCTGGCTCGATAAAGATGTGAAAACTACGTCTCTCTCTCTCTTCATTCACCTACAGGTCCACAGTGCTCTTCAGCCTGTGTATCTCATGTGACCGCTCAGATTCCCCTAGGTCTGACGCCGGTTACAGATACACACGTATATTTATTTAGACATATTACTGATGATTGAAAAAACATGGGAGGCTAATCAAAAATGCTAATGAAAAAGTATGGTACACATTAAATACGTGTACGGGTTAGCAATAGGCCAGCAAACTCGCCTGATCTGTGAGCGTGGCTGCTCAGACCCCCTCCCAGCCAACCGTCCGTGTAACCTGCGTTGATTCCGCTGTGATTTCAAAATAAAATGAAAAACTTCATCACCAAGTTAGAAACAGTCAAAAAGTGTTTCCTCAAAAGACAAGTCCACAGGAGCTCAAAACTTGTGAAAGAGCCTTAAACTATCTTCCTCTCTCTCACTTGTGTATGCTTGGCTGTGTGCAAGCACATCGGGTGCGTGCTCACGTAGCTAATCAAGCTCTTCAGCAATTGGCTCTGGCCGCACATGTGACTCTAGCTCGCCACTGTGATTGGCTCTGGCACACACCGGAGCAGAGCTGCGTAGTGATTTAAATGTAATGTTTGAACTTTTTTTGCAAGAAATAAACATGGAGAGGTGATACAAAAAGGATTGCACTACATATAGTGTTAACCTTTGATGACCTATGCAGGCATGGTTAAAGGCAAAAACAATTGTAGCTCAGTAGAACTTAAGCAATTAGTCCTAGATGTTGCTTTGTTAATCAAAAGACATAATAGTGCAAGATGTTCTTAGTTTATTAGATATCCTTTAAAATCATAAAAAAGTTGAAAAACCGTAATAAGTTTCTGACCTAAATGTAGGGAGATAACATGTGGAGCATTCAGCTGTTGCACAGAGTAGTCCAGGGACTAACTACACATAGCAACAAGCTTCTGTACATGCAAATAAACAGGATGACCATCACATCCATCACATTAAAAAACTATTCTGCAGATTAAGTATAAAAGTAAATAACTTAAAAGCAACTAAAATCTGCTTCCATATGTTTGCTGTGAACTCTGGATTCCGTTATCTGATTATTAATAGTAATAATTACCACCACCAAGGAACAGAAGCAATAATAATGTTGGTGGAGCAGAAAAACGTGAGCAAAGATTTCTACTCGATTCGACTGTGGCTTTGGTAAAGACTATAACAAAGTTACTAATCAGACACATGAGGATGCATGTGCTGCATTTTTTTGATCCGAGTAAACAGCCTTTAGAAACCAGTGCTGAAACAAAGAGGATGTGACTCATTTCTTACTGAGCAGAAAGCAAGAAGAGGGAATAAAGGACGGACACGAAAGTTACCAAACAGTTGAATAACATGTAATATATGTGATTTGTGAGTGTTTTGCTTAATTGTTTCTTGGAACTTAGAACTAAATATTGAATTCAAATGCACGAAGAGAGTGCATGAATGATACCCTTCATGGATCGGAGGAACCATATAGGTCTGCCCTGTCACTGTACACCGTCTCATTTTGGAGAGTTCTTTGTATGATAAGTGCTTCCTCATTATGAATCGCTGGATCTTAAATCAAAGGACAAGCAATGGCAAACAAGTGGCGATGGATACACATGTCTCCTTATTTAGACATATTACTGATTGATTGAAAAAACATGGGAGGATAATCAAAAATGCTAATGAAAAAGTATGGTACACATTAAATACGTGTACGGGTTAGCAATAGGCCAGCAAACTTGCCTGATCTGACCATAGATAATCTATGGTTTATTGTCAATAGGAAGATGAGAGACACCAGAACCAACAATGCAGATGACTGAAAGCTGGTATCAATGTAACCTGGGCTTCCATTACACCTGAGCAGTGCCACAGGTTGATCGCCTCAATGCCACGTCACAGTAACTGGGTTTCCTTTACAGATTTTGGAAATTAAAAGTGATATATCTAAATGTCGACAAAGTGTCATTATGCTTTGAACGCACTTCCATTGAAGGTTGATTTGGGCAGGAGCCTCGTAACTCCCATGAAATCTCATCCCTTGAGACTTCGCTGCTGTAAGATGGATGCTCAGAACCTCCTTTTTTTCACTATGTCCCTTAGCTGTTTCACATCTAATATGGCAGTAATAACTTTTAAGTATAATGATTAGAAATGTCTCTGTCTCCTCTTCTGTTTACACATACCACGTCATGTTTTCTCAGAGAGAAGTGGGCACCAGTGTGACCAACAATGTACATGTTCTATGACGTGTATTTTTGCAAAAAAAAAGTTTCCATTTCAATATCAAAACGTCTTAAATTCCTCCACATGAAAGCGTAAAAACTTTAGAGATATTAGAGGTTGTTTTTTTTGTTGTTTGTTTTTTTTTAATTCAGGTCTTTTCAATTCCTAGTTAGATTTTGCGCATTTCCAAGGGTCATGTGCAGTAATTTATGCAAAAGGAGACCAACCAAGTATTGAGTGCATAGAAAGGAACATACGATTCAGAAGTCTGACATTTCTGTTAGAAATATCCTTTTTTAATTTATCTTATGTAATATTCAAATTTTCTGAGACACTGAATTTTAGGTTTTTATTATCTGTAAGCCCCCATCATCAAAATTTCAAGAAATAAAGGCTTTAAATAATTCACTCTATGAGTCTATATCATATCGGTTTCACCTTCTGAAATGAATGACAAAAATATTAAACTTCATGATATTCTATTTTTTTTTTTTTTTTCAGATATACCTATAATTTATCTCCTAATGCTATAGTATTACTGTAACCCACATGTTTTTTTTTTTTTCACTTGTCTGCACATGCTGTCAAAGGTCAACACTACAAGAAGTGCAATCATTATGAGACAGCAATGCATGTTTTGTTATTGCAATAAAATAAATCAATTTATTTTATTTTATTGTGACCAAATATCTGTTAATAGGTGTGGCACTCTGTGAATGTCATTTTTGGTAAGGCATCTTGTGTCATGGCAGGAGGATCTTCAATACCAGTTTCCTGGATTTCCTTCTCCTGATTTGAATGTCAACTTCTAACTTTTCAATCTGTGTTTTCCTGTACTGTATAGTGATGCCAGTCAGCTCAAATTGTTTTGTGAGGTGTTAAGTACACATTCCTGATGGCTTGTACGGTCTGTAAATATTTGAATATGAAGAGAGGTTGCACATGTGAAGGTTTTTGGGGCCACCCTCAATCACCCAGGCGCCGACACGAGACACCCCCGACGCCAGCACAGCCCGGAGGACAGCGGGCCCCAGCCACCAGCCCCACCCCGCCCAAGGAGGTGCAGTGCCTCGCTGAACCGCAGCCAGTCCCCGGGCAGACGGCGAGCACCCTCAGCGAAGGCGCACCCCAGGGAACCAGGCCAAGGTGCCCAGACCGGCCGGCGGAGCAACCCACCGCAACACCCCGCCACCCAACAACCCAGGACGCCATCGCCGCCCCCAAGAGTAGCCACCCCCAGTGCCAGCCCCACCCCGGACACCCCCGTCCCGAAGCCATGAACCCCACCACCCCAGGCCCCAAGACGAGCCAACCCCCCACCCAGAGCAGCAATGCCTGCCCCCCAAGCAAAGGCCACAGCCCCCCCACCAGCATCCTGGACCAACAGGAGCCCCCTACGCCAAATCCAACGGGAGAGCAGAAAAACACACAGGCCCCCAGCCCCAAGGGCCATCCAGATGTGCACGGAGGGGGCAGGAGAGCAACACTATACCGCCCAGGGACCACGAGAGCACCCGAAAGGGATGCACGCCCGCTCAGAGGCACCCAAAACACCCCAACAACCCATTCAAGCCACCCAGGTCAAGGCCACCCCACAAGCCCATGGAGGTCCAGGACTACAGTTAGATCAGTGTGTTAGTAAAGAGTGGTGCTGGCAGTCGCTTGCAGGCTAGATCATCAGGCTAAAAACAAAAAATCAAGATTCAATGCAATTAGAAAAGGAGTCCAACGCTCCTCAATGCAGGTTATTTTATTTTTTCTGAGAGCAGACATCTTTTTCCTGGAAATAAATTCTATTAAGAGATTTCACCATTGGTTTATGCTTAACGATTTTTTATCTTTCCAATTCACTAATATTGTTTTTTTTGCTATGGCGAGTGCCGCAAGGATGGATTGCGATTGGTTTGCTGGAATATCAAGCATAGTCAGGTCTCCTAACAGACATAGATTTGGAGATAGAGGAACCCTGCAGTCCAAAATGGAGGACAGTTTTTCAGTGATTAGAAACCAAAACTGTTGAACTGGTGAACAAAGCCATACGGCCTGTAAATATGAATCAGCTGTTCGCTGGGTGAGAGCAGATGTCTGTTGGGGAGAAGCCCATTTTATGCATTTTCTGTTGGGTAATGTGGGATCTGTGGAGGACTTTGTATTGAATTAGCTGAAAATGCGTGTTTTTAGTCATCTTAAAAGTGCTACAACAAATTTCTGTCCAGAAATCGGTGTTCGTGGTGATTGAGTTCAGCTTCACATTTAGCGATTGGTTATTGATTAGAGTTAGTGTTCAAGAGTGCTCTGTATATTTTTGAGAGTTTTTTTGTTTTTGTTGAAAAATTTTTCATATATATGGCCAGTTCTGGAGGTTGCAAGGTGATTAGATCTATTGCCGTATTTTTCTTAATTGTCTCTGTTACTTGTAAGTACTGAAGAAAATTACTTTTATTTGTATTGAATGTTTGGGTTAGATTGTTATATGTCCTAAGCTCATCATTTTCCACGAGGTCTTGGAGATGAATAATTACGCTATTTTCCCATGTTTTTAGATAGAGCGGTGTTTTTCTGTTTCTAAAGTCGGGGGTTGTGCCAGATTGGAGACAGCATACTAGTTTTTAATTGAACATTTGTAATGTCCAGGGCTTTCCACCACGCAGTCAGGGTGGAGGCAATCAGTGGGTTTTTAAAGCAGTTATGACGTTTGAGGGTTGCAGTGATAAAAGGGAGATCAGAGAGTTTAATATGCTTGCAGTCTAGTTGTTCTATTTCTAGCCAGGTGTTATGGTATTCTTTTGGTTTTAGCCATTCTGTTAAATTTGTAAAAATTTTTAAAGAATTTGATTTGCTAAGTAATAATGCGTGAAATTAGGGGCTTCCAACCCTCCCTCGCTTTTATTTTTTTGAAGGGTTGAATGGCTTATATTGGGTTTTTTTTCCCTAGCATTGAATTTTGTAACTGCAGAATCTAATCTTTTGAACAATTGCGTTGGTGGTTTCAGCGGGATCATAGAGAACAGATGGTAAGATTTTCATTTTAACTGAGGCTATTCTGCCAAGGAGTGAGATGGGGAGATTGTTCCATCTCCGCAGATCTTCTGTGACTTTATCCAACAGCGGATCTAGGTTCAGTTTAATTAATTCATTTAAGTTTGGTGATATATTTAAGCCTAGATATTTATTTGTCATTGTGGGGGAGTTGTATTGTGGGTTGGCTTGCCGGGTTCCATTTTTGTTAAAGAAAGGATTGATGATTTTGACCAGTTAATGGAATAGTCTGATAATTTAGAGAAGCTGTTATATTAGTTTAAATACTTCTTCTAATGAGGATTGGGGCTCTTCCAGATAAAGTAAAATATCATCAGCATAAAGATTAATTTTGTGTTCTGAAATGGATGAATAAATTCCTTTAATGACAGTATTCTGACGAACAGCTGTGGCGAGAGGTTCAACAAATATTGCAAAAAGCAAAGGTGAGCTTGGGCAACCTTGTCTAAACCACATGTTAACATCTACTTTCACTTGTCCTTCAGAATATCACGGAACACATTAATTGTTCCTGAGTTACCCAAGGTCCTCGTCCATGTACGTGTAATCCTTTTCCACAGTATAGAGTCTGCAGCCCACCTCCCCAACAAATACACCACCATTTATTCTGAACCAAATCCATTATGACAGGGTGAAGGTCCCTCTATTTTGGATGACGAGGAGACCGTGTCATTGTACTCTGCAAGGCTAGATGTATCATGTCAGATTCATAGATACAGTCTTCTTATGTAATGAGCAAATTAATTGGTGATCTAGTGATAACCACAATGTGTCGTTAATGGGACAAAAATCCACAGGGGCAATGTACTAAGTGTGAGCCAAAAACCTTCACATGTGCAACCTCTCTTCATATTCAAATATTTGCAGACCGTACAAGCCATCAGGAATGTGTACTTAACACCTCACAAAACAATTTGAGCTGACTGGCATCACTATACAGTACAGGTAAACATAGATTGAAAAGTTAGAAGTCGACATTCAAATCAGGAGAAGGAAATCCAGGAAACTGGTATTGAAGATCCTCCTACCATGACACAAGATGCCTTACCAAAAATGACACTCACAGAGTGCCACACCTATTAACAGATAATTAGGGAACCTAAAATTAGGACCAAGAAGACATTATGACCGCATCCTTAAATTGCATTTAAAGCAGGGGTCTTCAACGTTTTCCAGGCCAAGGACCCCCAAACTGATGGAGAGATGGAGCGGGGACCCCCTACTTATATATATTGTATAAAATTGTGTTTTATATTAAACTGGTCCTATAGTGCCATGTATAAATGGACTATTGTGCATTCAATACTAAGATATTCAAATAACACACAGGTTTATATATTCTTGTTTTTAGTTTAAACATGTGCAAGGTACAGTGAGTAGGGTGGCCATGCCACTGCCATTCATACACATAACATAACATAATAAACTGATACCAGCCAAGATCAATAATGTCTGTCAAATTGCATGTAACAACATTTTGCATAAAAGCTGTTCAAATGGACATTTTTGTTCAACATAAATGTGGAAACGAAAATTATTGATGCTTGTTAGTGCCACTGGCATGCATAAACATACCTGTTATCTTGCATACAATACTGAACTATTAACATAATTGACAGATTCATGTTTTAATTTTAAACACATGTAGTATGGGCAGTGAATCCTCAAACCAGCATACATTAGTGAGATGTCTGACCCTGATGAGTAGCACACAACTTGTCTAACCTTGGACTTATGGAGGTTGTCAGGCAGAGAGTCATATCAGCCTCAGGCTGCAGTCTTGACCTGTATTTGTTTTTCAGGTAGGTGAGTGACGAAAATCCACTTTCACAAAGATATGTTGTAGCAAAAGGCAACAGGCTCATCATTGCTTTTGCTGCCAGTTGTGGAAAGACTTTCTGGCAGGATATCCAGAACTGTGAGAGTGATTTAGTTTCATATATGTTTCTGAACGTGCTGTCAGTGGACAGTTCAATGAGCTGATCCTCCTCCGTCACCGTCAGGCGTGCGCCGTGTGCTGCGTTGTCTCTGAATGGAAACTGTATCCATGTCTTGTCCCTGCGCCAGGAGTCGGCCTCAGAAAAGTAGCTCCTAAATTGATCGTGGAGCGCCTCCAAGTGCGCAAGAATTGCGTGTGTTATGGGAGGCGAGAGCACAGCAGAATCTCCCAGCTCATCCACTGATGGAAACATAGAAAATGTTCCCTCCCCGACACGCTCCTTCCATTTTTTCATCTATTTGACGAAGCCTTCCATCCTGTCATACAGCTGAAAGGCAAGTGTGTTGCGACCTTGCATAGAACTATTAAGTTTGTTCAGCTCAGCGAAAATGTCAGCAAGATATGCAAGTTTGGTGATCCAGGCATTGTCGCTGAAAAGTGCAGCCAGCTCTGTGCACTTCTGAAGAAGTAAAAACTCCCGAATAGACGTGCGTAATTCAAACACACGTGCCAACACTGTTCCGCGTAAAAGCCAGCGCACCTCAGAATGGTACAGTAGCCCAGTGTGCTCTTCTCCTTCGGCACCACAGAGATTAGAGAAGAGTCGTGTTTGCAAAGCACTCTTCTTGACTATATTTACAACTTTCACGACCAAGTTCATGACATCAGACAGTTCAGCGCTCATGTCCTTGGCAACAAGTGCCTCTCTGTGCAACATGCAGTGCGTCCAAATCACCTCTGGAGCCACATCCCTGACAAGCGCGATTAGGCCACTTTTTAATCCAGCCATGGCTCTTGCGCCGTCGGTGCACAGTGCAACACAATTTGCCCATGAAATGTCATTTTCTCTGAAGAAAACGTCAATCACTTTGAAGATTTCAGCACTTGTTGTGCGTTCAGGAAGGCGCTTACAAAACAAAAATTCCTCCTGCATTTCATTTTGATCCACAAAGCGCACAAACGCCAGAAGCTGCGCATCCTTTGACACATCCGTTGATTCGTCCAGCTGTAATGCAAATGCATCTGCCAATCTCAGCTTCTCTATCAGTTGCACCCTCACATCTGATGCCATCTCGTCAATACGGCGAGCAATGGTTGTGTCCGACAGTGGAACAGTTTTCAGTTTATTAATGTCAATATCATTCCCATACATTGTTTTACACATGTCAGTTGCTGAAGGCAATATTAAATCCTCTCCAATTGTATATGGCTGTTTCTTTTGGGCAATCCGAAGAGCAACTTGATAAGAACATTTCAAAGCTAGCTCACCAACTTTGGCTGATTTTTTCATCAATGTCTGTTGGCCTTGGAGGGATTTGAGACAAGTTTGGAAGTATTCAACGTTTTCGTCTTTTAAGTGGCCGTGGGTTGTCTCCAAGTGACGCTGCAGTTTTGATGGCTTCATAGACTCGTTTGACAGCACAGTAGAACAAATGACACACATTGAAAATTCAATGCCATCTCTCTCCTTGAAGGTAAAGCCAAACTTCAGATAATTGTCTGTATATTTTCGGGTCTTCTCTCTTTTACGCTTACCCTTTACAGCTGCGGGGCCTACAGCAGGTACACTGTCACTTTCATTTTCACCTGCGGTTTCTGAGGTGGAGGGTAGGCCTATCTCTTTTGTTCTTGTGGGTTTTTTTTTTAGTGTTACAAAATGATTCATTTTTTATTTTTTTTGATCCAAACATAAACACTAGCTGCTAGCATAATAGCTTAAGAGTGACCGCCCACTTTTTTAACCTCACTGTTGAGCTCCAGAAGACTGGGCTCTCGGCCAATCACGGGGAACCTGACAGAGATAGCGTGTCAACTACGGCCTCGTGATTGGCACAGCAGCGATAGGGGTGGGTCCTCCTCGTTGATGGGACAGGTGAATGAACCAGTGCCCAGCTTGAAAGAGCTCCTGTGTGTCGCTGAACGTGTGCATTGCTGACTGAAAGACATCTTCTGCCTCCATTTATCTGTTCACTACAGTGTGTTGCGGGGGGGGAATATAAAAAAATGTCTAATCAACCAAAACTTTTGCGACCCCCCTGCAGTACCCCCTGTTGAAGACCTCTGATTTAAAGCATAACTAAACCCCAGGTTATTGCTGACCTCCCACTAGCAGAAAATAAAAACAAATGCCTTGACTACGGGCGTGGCTCCTGGATTCACCCAGTGTATACTACAAAATCTTCAAAGAACAATTTATGCTATGCTAACTACTTACTCAATACTCACTATACCTCTCTATTCACAATTCCTTCAATCCAACCTACTCACCACAGATTGCAGTGTCCACAGGTGCTTGTTTAGTTTTCATTGGAGGGGCGGAGCCAACAGTGCCTTTCGGTTACGTAAGAAGCCACCAACACGTCTCAAACTACCATTCTCAAGATTTGATTGTAATAGCTGGAGTTTCAACCCATTGAGGGCAGTAATTCTTACATTTGACAACAAAAATTGCCATTTATTAATACTTTGAGTAAAATATCAAGAGTTGGACGAGGGTCAATCAACAACACCATTTGATAACCATATACTGTGGTTTTGGGGTTTAGTTACTCTAACACTAAGTTACACATACAGTAGTTGACACTATTATATTAAAATTAAATATACTTTATTAATAACCACTCAAAAACATAAATTTCTGATGTATTTCTGTTAAAATACCAATATAAAATTTAAACCGACTCTGCATCCTCACCAACTGCTTCACCTCGTAACTTTGTAATATCTCCACAATGTCGTTGTCTATTCTCTCACATGCTGTTCTAATAGCATAGCAAAAGGCCAAGCAACTGTATAATATAGCTGTCCTTGTCTTTCCAGTTCATAAATCTACCAGTAGAACAGACGGATACGTTTTTGTTTAACTTCCATTGTTTTCTTGAAGTATAAAACTACTTTAACATTTCTCACATCTTATTTCCTTTATTTCATCTTTGATGTTATAGGGAAAGTAAGGTAGATAAAGAGTGTACTTCTACAGACCATTGTTCACCAATGAAATACCACCTGTTCTCTTGAGATCTGCATAGGATTCTGCCAGATTTTGGCACTCATGATTTCGGTTTTATTGGCGCAATAACAACCATTAAAAATCCATTGACATGCCAAGATATAAATAGTTATGTCATGGTGTTTGAATACAGAATGCCTTACTGTGAGAAAAGCTGCCGTGCATTTGATAATCTAACAATCTCTTAGCTGATAGTACATGTATCCATAATGTGGCAATTTGCCTTTAAAAAAGTGACAGAGATAGAAACGAGAAGCATCACTGTTTGAGCTGAAAATGATTGGCTTTGGACAATAGACGCCTAAGGGCTGTGTTTTCACATTGACAACTGCAGGCCTACTTTCTCCCCAAAAGGTTTTTAGATTGGCTAAGTGTGCTGGGCCATGGGGCAGATGGCTGTCGGGAGGTGGGGGGTCTGGGAAAAAAAAAAAAAAACAACAAGTGAAATCACTGACATCTTTCCCCGTCTTGCACTCTTACGGATTGAAAGGAGTTTTCAACTGAAGTCCTGTCTTGGTCTCCGAGTGACATATTTACTGCCTATCTTCCTCCGCCAAAATGCTTGAAAGTGTAAAATATATTTGTCAAGCAAACATACTTGCACTTAACCAAAATATGGTTAGATTCAGATAATTCCTGATTTACAAAGTGTCTATTTGCAAAGTACAAGCTTTCAAAATAATTGCATTATTTTTCTGGACTGAGCAGATCTGAAACCCATATGTGTTTGCAGTAAGTAAAGTAATGAACAAATCATTAAGTGTTAAAGGTGAATGTGGTTTTTAAAGAGTAGGGATTTATACTGTATAAACATGATTGGAAAAGACAAACTTGACAGTAAATTGAGGATTAGATGGCCAATTACTCCTCCTGACCACACACATGTGTATCTTACTACGTATATATATATATATTGGACCTTTATAAATTATCTCTTGAGAGCTATAGCAAAGCCTGGATAAATGCAGCATCTCATCAATAAAACAAATGATGACTCCTATGCTTTAAAAACTCATTGAGAATAATCTTATGTCTTCCGTTTTCAACACAAAGTATATGTTAAGACCATTCCCTGGTGACATTATAAGCCTAAATTTAATAAATAGTTTTCCCTGGAGGAATAAGATTCACTTTGATGGTAAAACAAAGACGTACCACAAGAAATGCCTGCTTAACTTGGAATTACGATGAGCCCTTACTTGGTCTCCTCAGGATGTAGGTTCAGCATCCCATTTGCAGGAGACTGAATGAAATAGTGATGTGTGGAAGCAATACGAACAGGGCACATGTGCATTGATGCATTAGCTTCAGGGAGTTATGGTCCCATACTGAAGGGAGGCAACATAATAATGGCACAAGAGTAGTATTTATTACAGGAAATAAATATTCCCACTCGACACTAGAGCAAATCTCATCCCTCCAAGCCATCTGCAAAAGAGGGAGCATTGAACACAGAGTGACCATAAAAAATTCCAAGTTTATTTGAATACATTATAGAATGCCATTGTAAAGATTTCCTCTGATGACCAGCTCATGGAAATGCTGCCTGCACTGGACTTTTTTTTTTTTATCCACTGCCTACTAAAAGGAAGCTTGGCAAATACTTTATCAAGCTATTATCCCAGACCACAAAGCAGGGTTTAGATTCCTGCCCAATATAAAAGAGGAAATCAATAGTTTCCATCAAGAAACTGTTATTGTTGGCCCAGTTTACACTTCAGCTGCCTTATATATATTCTCATAACTTTAGGCTTTACAGTGTTCACAAATGACTGCCAATCATGTCGGATGGATGACCTAATCAATAAAAGCTTGCACAAATAGAAATTAGATACTAATTGACCAGTAGTTGTAAGCAGCATGCATCTGTCCTCATTGCTATTAAGGGGTAATTTTCTTCATTAAACAACTTCACCTTTACACTGCTTTCAACTGCACAATTTGATCCCAGTAAAGTGGGTTGAAAAGCTGAAGCAATTCAGTGAGAGCTTAACTGCTTGGCTGATCGGCCTGAATGTTTTTTTTTTTTCTCCTCTAACCCTAACTGCTGCAAGTTCTTTCAAGAGACAGATACAAAATGCCAAGTTATCTCGTCTATTATCTGTCACTGGTGATGGTGTTTTTCCAGTTAATGACCTGGCCCGGGAAAATCGTCCAATAAAAAGTTTTACTGAGTTCCAGTTTTCTTTCCTTTTTACCATACCAGACACTCGTGAGATGTTAACCCCTTAACCTCCACTGTTCTGAATACGTGTCAGCATGTATGTCCTCACTCATTATCGCTCTTAAGGGATTAAAAAAACCACAACTCTTTATCCATATCGTAAATATACAACATAATTTTGGTGAACAGCCGAGATAAAAAATACATAAAAAGTATAATAAGGTTTAAAATGTAAGCCAGTTTTTAATAGAAGTTAATAATAAACGGCAAAAAGTTGTCAAATCACTGCATTAGGTTTATCAGGAGCGCACACATACCTCAGGTTGACAGCATACGTAACCGACACACACACAGAGGGAGAGAGAGCGCTGAAACACTCTGGATAACGTAAAAATCAGCCGGTTTATGATAAAAATAAACAATAAACAGCATAAAGTTGTCAAATAACCACATTAGGTTTGTTCAGAAGCAATTGTGTCAACGTTATCTCTGCTGAGGTGATAGTGCCCGGGAGAGGAGGGAGCACGGTATCAGTCTGAATCCATTAAAAAGCTGTAAATGGACTGATATATAGATGCGGGGCAGTGAGGAGACTTAATGTAGAGATGGAAATTCGTCCGTTGAAACTCATCAGAATACGTGGAAATACACGGAAACCTCTGTTAATGCAGGAATACAGCAGCCCGACACCAGCCATGAGGGTGTGGCCTAGTGTGTCACGGAGCGGCCTTTGTGTGGATTTTTCTTGGAAAATTGCTAAATTAATCAAATGCGGCCAATACATCGGTGTGTTCAATAGCCTGGAAAATACGGTATACATACTCAATACTCACTATACATCTCTATTCACAATTATCTCAATCCAAACTTACTCATACAGATTGCAGACTCAACAAGTGTGAGTTTTCACAGTGACATACAAAGCCACCAAAATATGACAAGCATCACCAGTCTCAGACAATAGTAAAATTTGATTGCAATAGCCAAGTTTTTAACCCACAGAGGGCAGTCACTCTTACATTTTTACAGCAAAATAAACTAAATTGTAATACTTTGACTAAAGTTCAAGAGTTGGACAAGAATCACTTAACACTACTTCATACCCAAATTTCAGCATTAAAAAGTGGTACAGGAACTAAGTTAGGAATCTCTGACCAGATCTTGTGCTTTCATTAGACTTTGCTTAGTTGTTGTCATAGAGCTTATCCAACCCTAAGAGGAAAGTGGTGATGAAGCTTATGAGGGCAAATGCCCTCAGAGCTGACAGCCCATGCTGAACAATTAACAACTTATGACCACCACACTGTAGGAAGCAGAGCAGTTAACGCCAGGTGACACCAATGATTCCCCTGGAGGTGTTGACAAGCCATCATCTAAACACCTGAGTCGTTTCTTCACCTTTAACTGTGCCCTAAAGAAAACTTATTTTTTCACAATTCCTACCAAAGCTATAAATGTGTTTGTCATTTAGGAGATTTTAACACCTAATCTTGCAAAATCAATTTAACTGTGGGTACTTACTCCAAAATCTAATGAACGATGGGAGAATTGTTCTTTTTTTTTTTTTTCAGAAAGCCAAACATTACGGGACAGCTGCTAGTTTTTTTTTTTTTTTAGAAAAAATATGTTTACCAGCTACTAATGGTATTGCACAACCGGGCGGTTGGAGTACAACACTAATTGGCTATTAAACGTTCAAAGATTTTGGAGAATATGAAAGCAAATATGCAGGAACTCATGTACACGTAACAAGGAATGCACAAAATAAAGAAAAATATATATTAAACTATACATTTAATTAAAATCTCAATTCAAAATGTAACAAGTTGAGAAGCTTGAGTTTCTTGTTTTCTTAACTGTAACTGTGCTGATTTTGTCACTCAGTGACCAGATCTTCTAAAAATCTGATTACAAGCTGAAAAACAGAGGGCCCTCCCCCAGCTAAAGTACATCAAGTAAAAGTTACAAAAGTCACGGCTGTAGTATTAGAGTAATTAGATGTTTCGAATTATAACAGAGACCAATGAGGCATGCAATTTCACAAGAGCCCAGGACAATAACTCCATTGAACAGTTTTAGATTGAAAGCAGCAGGTGATGGATAACAGGTCACTGTAGAAATTGTTAAAGGGCAACAGCAGAACTTTCTAAAAAGCCTGATGACCTGTTCATATTAGTAAAACCCAGTTAACACTTGCTGATATAGCATTACTTTGTGTACGTAATACATATGTAAAAAAAAAAAATCATTAAAAAAACAACACATATACAGTGTATATATACTGAATTCAAGGAGCAGAAGGCAGGATTTGAGAGAAAATGAAGATTAATTTTAAGTTTTTTTTAATGCTAATAGTGATGAAGCGCTCACAGCCAAAGAGAATGAGCCCACACACTTTTCTCCCTATTGCCCTGAACAGATTGTGTGATGCATTTTGTACTGCTGTTCTGGGTCTGATTTACCCACACAGTTCTGCAGACGTGAAGTCAAATGATGCTGATGGTGACGTCAAATGTCGCTGGTGCACGCTCTTGATGGCTTGCAGAGGCGGCCCAATACTGGAAATAAAGAAGAATGAGAAGGAGGAGGCTTGGAGACTGAAAGAAGACAAGCATGGTGGACTAAACTACTGTTTGGTTCCACAGATGTATGCAGAGGCATGTGCACAAGTCTTGCAATAAACAATCTGGCGAGTAAATAAATAACCGTGTCACAGTCCGACCCAACAGTGAAAACCTCATTTTTCTCTCAATGAAATGAGATATTTACATTTGTTTTAGTGGTAAGCACCGATTTTATTAACAAACAACTGTTAATGTCAACATCAGATCAGCACATGGGTAACAAGCAGAAGTGAAACAAACAGAGGCGCAGTTAATGCGAGAGACCCGTCGGATCTATTTACATATTCCATGTATCAAAGATAAGGATAATCCATGTTATTGTGCAGATAAAGGAATGTTTCAATGATGTATTCCTTTATAATTGTCCTCTGCTCCATTCTTCCTCCACCGTAAACACAGCTCTCACTGTGCATTCTTCAGGAATGTAAGAACGCTGCACGCAAACGCCACTGACCGACTCCAACTCGTCCGGTGCTGTCGGGTCCCATCAGGGTTCGGTCAGGTATCCATCCTCTATCCACAGTATCTAATCAGCTATGCTCCGGTCAGTGACGTACCGTGACCACTAGGGTTGGGTAGGCACATTGCAAATCGAGACCACCAATGACAATTTCATATGTTTCTGCTGTCAAGTGTTAATTCAATTCAAATCAATTTTATTTGTATAAAGCATTTTCCAACAAAGTCATCTCAATGCGCTTATCAAAATATAAAATTCATAATAACAAGGAAAAAAACCCAATAAGATCCACACGAACAAGCATTTAGCCATCTAACAAAATCAACATCATAAACACCATTAAAGAAAAAAAAATATTTTATATAGCCTCCATACTCTCCCAACAACATATATCTCATGACACGACAGCACATCTGTTGTTTGTGTTGGAAACACAGAAACACGGAAAAAATGACAACAACTTAGAACATCCTCAGTGAGGAGCATCCACAAAGTCAATCCTTCTTTTTGCACCATTCACTGTGAAAAGTATGAAACATGTTCTGACCTTACCTTTGCTGAAGCTCTGGTAACTCAGGTGTTGGTCTCCATCTTTTAAAAGCTGTCGTTTTTTCCTCAAAACAAAGTTTCTCTATCATCTCTAGCGCTGTCATCCACACTGTAGTGTTATCCCGCCCACTAGCTAGAGAACGTAGCAGCAGCGGTCACGTGATATCAATTCACTACTGTACTGTGAACTTACGTATAGCATTTAGCATAGCGCGGTTACGTGCAAAGGCAGCTCTCTACACTGCCTTTACATGTAAATGGTTGTCATCTTGGGGACCTGACTAGGCATGCGCAAACACGTAAAATCACGCAATGAGAACGGAGGCAGAGGAGCAACGTTCCTTTGGGAGGGGGCGTGGCCTCCCGCTGCCTTACAGCGGATGATTAGGATCGTTATCAGGCTTCTGCAGAGCTGGATGAGAAGTTGATAATTTGAATCAGGTGTGTTGGAAGACGGAAACATCTAAAACATGCTGGATAGTGGCCCTCGAGGACCGGAATTGGACACCCCTGTTTTAGATGTTTCCCTCATCCAACACACCTGATTGAAATGACCAGGATTGTTATCAGGCCTCTGCAGAGCTTGATGATGAGTTGATCATTTGAATCAGGTGTGTTGCAAGAGGGAAACATCTAAAACATGCTGGATAGTGGCTCTTGAGGACCAGGATTGGGGACCCCTGCTGTAAAGCTAGGACTGATGACATCATCACTGAGTCCGTCGACTCAGGAGGTGGGGCATAGGGGTGGCATGTCCAAACAAATCTGACGTTGCACACCCTTGAACCAAGTATCAGCCATCAAAATTAGAATCAGAAGTACTTTAATAATCCCATGGGGAAATGACTTTTGTTATGGCTCCAGATATACAGATCTAATTTTAAGTACAAATATGAATGTAACTATACATATATAAAAAGTCAACTGTACAGTTTCATTATGTGCAGAAAGTGCAAAAAGAGCAAAGTGAAAAAGACTGTCCGTGTTTGAGTCAGGTTACAGACGGGGTGGTGTCTGACTATCTTAGGGAGACGTTATAGAGTTCAATGGCCACAAGCAGGAATGATTTCCTGTGGTGCATCTAGGTAAGAGGAGTCTTCCGCAGAAAGTGCTCCTCTGCTGGGCCAGTGTGTCGTAGAGAGGGTGTGTGGCATAATCCAAGATGGACTGAAGCCTGGGCAGCATCCTAGTCTCTGCCACGGTCGTCATCGTAGAACATCCTCAGCATCATCTGGCAGATGTTCAAGGACCTCAGCCTCCTTAGGAGAAAGAGTCGGCTTTGGCCCTTTTTGTAGACAGCCTCTGTGTTTTTAGTCCAGTCCAACTTAATGTTAAAGTACCCCCCCAGGTACTTGTATTCTTCAACAGTGTCCACAGGGACCCCCTGGATGGAAACAGGGGTCACTGGTGTTTTCGCTCTCCTCAGATCCACTCTGAGCTCCTTTGTCTTTGTCACATTGAGCTGCAGATGATTCGGTTCACACCAAGTGACAAAGTTGCCCACCACAGTCCTGTATTTATTCAACTATTGCTGAGTCATCAGAAAACTTCTGAAGGTGGCAGGAGAGAGGACAGTCCCCTGTGAGGCCGTAGTGTTGCTAACCACCCTGTCAGACACACAGTTCTGTAGGCGTACATAGATTGAGTCTGCCCATCAGCCATGTTGAAACTCTCAGGTCAGTCTGATCCTGATTTTTTTTAATTTATTTATTTTATTCAGTTTATTTCCGACCTGGTTACATTCACTTTTTTTTTCTTTTCGTACATGCTGAAAAAGGAGAAATATTTGAGGAACACACACAGATATAGATTGTAGACTCTGAAAAATAACCTAAATAAATCCAAAACAAACCAAGACATGTATCGAAGATTCTAGATGCCAATATAATCCAACATTTGTATTTATTTTTTGCTAATATCAGACCGATATCTAATAAACATGTCGGCTCGGGACACTTTTATTTCTGAGTGTCTGTAATCAGGAGCCAAAGTGCAGTCATGTCTGCTTGCACTCCTACTTTATCTCACCATCATTTCTTCTCTCAATCAGTAAGATGTCACAGACATTACAGGCAGGCCAGGGACCCTGCTGGAAGCTCAAACAGTGATGATTATCTGTATTGACGTTGGTCTAAAAGATCAGTAAGCCTTCCCTTTACCCCTCAGGCCTCACGTTGCCCTAAACATACAAAAACAGCCTCCAAATGTGCTGCTCCCCCAGTGCTCTTCCTCTCTGATATAACGCTAGGAGCACCGCTGCCTAATGCCCCATAAAATTCTGACATCACCTTTCCACAGGAGAGGAGGACACACTCGATTTGATGGGCTAATTGTGTGTGGCATAATTAATCAATGTCTCCTGAACGACAATGTCTCCCTTGTGTACGCTCCCAAAGTCGCATTAACAGTGGCAAAAGAATGGGGAGGGGGTGTAATTGAATTTACATGTATTTATTTATTCTCCTTTAACAAGTGATTTAGTCGTTACTAGCATAGATAGATATTTGTCACTTCTTCTCTCCAGGAGATGGACGTGATGACAACTGTGCAAAATTGACCAGCCTTACACTCTTCTGAGCCAAGCTTGGTTGCAGATCATCATTAGAGCCTATTTAGTTCATGATGATTGGCAAAACGCAGGCCGACATCTGCAACAGCAGAAGCAGACCTCAGAAATGCACATCAGTAACCTAATACAGTAGTTCCCAAATGGGGGTACCCCGAAGGGTACGCGATGCACTACAGGGGGTACTTGAGAGAGAGAGAGAGAGAGAGAGAGAGAGAGAGAGAGAGAGAGAGAAATTAACAAATGTCAGTTTCAGTCCCACACCAAGTATGAGATGACTGGAGATGATAAAATCTATAGAATATATATAATCTATTCAGGAGGCAGTAAATCAGTATTTTCAACCTTGGTGTCGGGACCCCATGTGGGGTCACCTGAAATTTCTGAAAAATTGAAATAGATTTTAGAATTTTTTTATTAAAACACCACACATTCTTAAAAGACTGTTTCTATACTTCCACTTTGTGAAATTTGAATCTAGTTCAACTAAAATGCAGTAAAAAAATAAATAAATAAATAAATATCTAAGCTCAAACAAATGAAAAAAATGTCTTTGGGGTTGCCAGAAGTTCTTGAAAAAGGTTGGGAGCCACTGCATTAAATATTGTTTCTTTCCACTTATTTAAAAAATGAGATTCTGTAAAATGTGTGTTATCACACATTTATTCCATCATTGTGCTCTATAGTTGTTTTTAAATAGCAAATAGTTTTCTGAGCAAAACATTGTAGTTGGAGAAAGAGGGTACTTGGATTCAGAAATAAGAAAAAGGGGGTACTTGATCCACAAAGTTTGATAAACACTGCTATAGGGCAGTGGTTCCCAAACGGGGTACATGTACCCCTAGGGGCACAGGAGCACATTGCAGGGGGTACTCGGAAAGATTGACCGATTATTTTTAAATTAATTGTTAAATGTTCCGTGTTATTTTTTAGGCTTTTTTTTTGGACAAATTCACCCAAAACTATCAATAAAATACAACATTTTGTTATAATTTATTTACACAGAATTATTTTACGCTGTAGAAGCCATTTTATCAAACTTCTGACAATAGGGGACAAAAATTAGCTACATTTTACAGAGGACACTGTACCATTGAAGTAATCACATAAAAGTATGGTATTTAAAACAAAATTTAAAAAGTTTTTAATTTGTAGATTCATGCTGCGTTCACACCGGATGCGTCACAAAATGTCCGGATGTACAGATTACATACAAAGTCAGTGGATAGATGCGTCCCAGAAATCTTTCCTGTGTGGCGATGCAATCCGCACGTCAAGTGCGTTGGCCATGCAAGTGTGCTCCCAATTTTACGCATATCCGCTCATCCAGAGTTGAAAATATTGAACTCCTGCGACTGTTTCGCATGACGAAAGCCAATTAGAGTGCTTGTTGACAATGACATCAGGCCATCAACACAGACACCGGTCTGTTCACCCATTCAACCATGGAGTAGAAGCTGTGTGTGACCACCTGGAGCTGTATGACACGGCATTTAGAACCGGGTCCGGACTACAAAGGATTTGCCGTGGAGGAGAAGGTAGTTGCAGGTAAAAGTTCTCTCTGTAGTTTTCATCTTTGAAAGTCGGCACTGAGCTAGGATAGCATTAGCCGCTAATCACACCGGCCTTTTGTACTGGTGGTTTATGTTTATGAGAGCAGAAAAATGAGCGCAGCTCCTCGCTTCAGCAGGCAGTGAAACTCACCGAGTTGGATGTGTCGCTGGTGGGCGGGGCTTCGCTTCAGACTCTCATATGAAGCGAATGGGGAAAATTTTTTATCCTGCGACACATGCGGAACGTTTCGTGCATACGCGTCCGGTGTCGCAGAAGATGCATTCGGTGTGAACGCAGCATTTGGGAACTAATGTTGGAGACACAGTTAGGGGTTTAGGAGAGCCTGATTTCCCATAGACTAAAAAGCCTATTAAATTATGGAAAGGGTACTTAAGAGGAGGTACACATGATTTGACAAAAATGCAAATGTGGTACATGGGACAAAAAAGATTGGGTACCACTGCATTAAGATACTGTAAACATTGTAGTAACTGGAGGGAAATCAATGCAATCTTACATTTGATCTTTATAAATCTAGAGGTGCACCAAGCACACTTCAAAAGTAAAGATGTTATTTTTATCCAAATAAAGATGGTGAATATTTTAAAAACATAAATGTTCAAAGCCTGAATAGGATTAGTGTGCATTGATGCCAAGAAAGTCAGCTGTAAGCATTGGGGCTCAGCTATCATCACATTAACAAACTCTGCCAATTGAAGCGAGCAGTGGATTGGATTTCCATTGCTCAGCAAACAGATCAATTTTAAATGTCTCTTCACTTAGTCGCCTCCTCTATAGTGGTGGAGAAACGAGATATCACCGTCTGCACTTTCACACTAAGCACCATCACCAGCAGGCTGTAACCGACGTCTTTAGAAAGCTGCAGAGCAATATTTGTATAAATATTGTTGGCAGAAAGCAGGTCGATGTTTGTTACAGGCATTGAGAGTATAATAATATTCTTGTTTAACCTTGTAGTGGTTAAAAAACGATGTACTGGTTAGGTTGAAGATTACCTGTTAAACATCTATTGATTGTAAGATAAGCCTTTAATACAGCTGATTTAAAAGTTTCTACAAGGACATGTCAAGGAGTCGTTAATGTCTCGCAATTTTACTATTACACTCCCTTTTTAACGTCCTCCCTTTAAAATAAGCAGCACAGTAAAGAGAAACAATAATATAAAGCATTCCCAAGGCATGATGTTGATTATGTTTATAGATACTGCTCCACTAAGCGAGAGATGGACAAATTTCAAAGAGGGGGCCACAAAAATTATATTGTCTAAATCAAGGGCCATACTATCAACATTTTTATGAGGAAATTCATTAATAGTCATTTTTTGCATTTTTTGTGTTGATTTGCATATTTTTCCGTCATTTTTGTATATTTTTCTGTAACTGCGTTTTTTTAGCCATTTTGCATATCTTTTCTTTCTCTTATGTCACTTTATGTATTTGTGGAGTCATTGACTCTCATTTATCAACCGTTCGTGAGTTCAGATCTGAGCGCCCACATTAAATACACTGGTAAAGGATTAGCAATGAGTTGAGTGATTTACAAGATTCTGGCTACAGTGAGGAGAAAGGATAAAATAATATCAAATATACAATAAACAACACTAGGCCTGGCAGTGATTCCAGAAAATATGAAAGTATGAAAGTGGCTTTCATACTTTGTCACACTATGTCATTCGAACATTAATAGCCACATGTGCTCTTGCAATATTATTCTAACAATTCACAAGTGGCTGGCTGCCTGTGATCTCCATACAGTCCTTCTCTCAGATCACTGACCAGCAAGGGAGGAATAAAGAGATGCTGTTTGACAATCTCTCAAAGGATATGAAAAGATGCGCTGCATGTAGCCGCATGTCTGACTACATGAGGATGAATCTCTTTGATGGTTGCAAAGATCAAAGGAAGGAAACTTTTAACTATATGCAGTAAGAATAACCCAACCACCCCTATCAAACACAAACACCCTCTTTCTCACAAAATGAAACCACTACAATTGATGTTGAATTTGTTGATCATTATACAAAAAAAAAAAAAAAAAAAAAAAGACTAAATACAAAATTGAATTTACCATCACGTCAATTCTTCTCTTTTAAATCAGAGATTTGGATTAGGAGAAAAGCACATTTCTCATCTCTGCCACTGAACTAACAGGCAACTGTCAAAGTAAGAGCAAAACAGCCAGATGTCTTGCACTATCATGCACTGTGATAAAACATTCATGAGCCATTAGACTACCAGGCCAAATGATGCTGCTGCAGCTGCTTATGGGGTCGGAGAGGAATGGACAGTAGGAGAAGGAGGCAAGCTGAAGCATTCATACATACAACTCAATTTGCGTTTTTGCTTATTTATATGAATACACTTAAAGCAGCTGGAGACAAAAAATATATATAATCAAACAAAGACAATGTTGGCCTCATCGATCAATAAATCAAAGATTATCTGCTCGAAAAACAAGTAAAAAGTTAAAATTGCCACACATATAGGTTTGTTTTCATCTCCACCATCAACGCACTCTTATTAATATTTTAGGAAAGGTTTTGCGCATTGCATTGTGGGATACAGAATCCCATAGGGATGCATAGAAGTGTTTTTACTTCATTCTTACTGGGATGTCTTGTGTTTCATTGCCAGACAGGACAGTGATTGTCATTATTTTTGTTCCAGTTTGTTCCTAGAATTCCCTGTGATATCACCTCACTTAGCAAGACATTAAATGTTGTACCGATTCAGATCTTTTCCGTGGAAGCCTCAAAAACATTGTTTTGCCTCCTCTTTCAATTTGTGAAAATACCACAGATGTTTTGGGAAGTCCCTTTGGCAGAGTTTTTTGTGACAAACACAAGAAATCACACTTCTATGCATCAGTCTTTGGGACTCCACATCCCACAATGCAATGCACAAAACATTTCATGTAAAAATAATGACAACAGCTGGGTTTCCATTACAGATTTTCGCAAAATAAAAGCAATATATCAAAATGTCGACAAAGTATAATTGCACTTTGAAATTGTTTCCATTGAAGGTTGTTTTGGGCAGGAGCCTCATAACTCCCGTGAAATCTCATCCCACGGGACTTTGCTGCAGGAAGATGGACGCTCTAAACCTCCTTATGAAACTCCGCTTCACTTTGTAGTTTCACGTCTAACGTGGCAGTAAATTTGCTGCTAAGATGCTAAGAAATGTCCCGCTTTCCTCTTCTGTTTACAAGTACCGCGCCATGTTTTCTCGGAAAGAAGTATCGTGTCCAGGTACTTCACGTCATGTGACCATGTACGTCACATTATGTGACATGTATTTGCAAAAAAAGTGTTTCCATAGTACTTTTGCAACACATTTCATTATTGAAATGCCTGAAATTCCTCCTCATGAATGCGTAAAAACTTTTTTGCAATATTTGAGTACATGCTTTTTTTTTAAATTCAGGTGTTTCCATTACCAGTTTTTATTGCGTTATTTAGGTTTTGCAAATTTCCAATGGCTAATGGAAACACAGCTATCGTTTACAGAGACCAAAACAAACTTGGTGTTGCAATTTAGACTTTTTAAAATGATAAAATTGTCAAGTTCAGGAAAAAATAAATCAAACAGAAACTGGACCTCACGTAACATGTTTGCTTGGACCATTTAACGATACCCTGCACTTGTCAGGTTGTTCTTCAGAACAACTAATTTGCATAATTTACACTCACAATATAATCATCTCTGGTCTTTGGAGAGAGCAGACGTGTTTTCATTCGCTCCGATAACACGACCTTGGCTACAGCTGGCTACAGCTGAACAGCCTGAAAAATTGGGCCCAAGACTGAAGGAAAATGGTGAAAAAACCGCAGGGAGGCCCTTCAGAACCCAATTCGGGTTTGGAAGAGGTCAAGGAGATGATACGCGAGGGTCTACGAAACCTATCTGCCAAGATAAAGTCGTTGGAAAAGACGCTGGAAAACTCACTGGAAAGACTACAAAGCAAAGCAAAGGTACTGAAAGAAAAGAATGAAAGAAATGCTGAAGAGATAAAATTGTTGAACGCCAGGGTTGAACAGCTGGAACAAAAGGAAAGAGAGAAAGATGTCATCATCACAGGCCTAAAGATAAAACCCAGGAGTTACGCGAGTGACGAAGAAACAAAATCGATTGAACAACAGGTCATTGACTACCTGGAGTCAAAGGACATTGTCCTGAACCTTGACAACATCAACTCCTGCCATCTCCTGCCAAAGAAAAATGATAACAGAGCTGTAAAAATAACCTTCACGAATATGAAATTCAAAGGAGAACTACTGAAGCAAGGAAGAAAGCTGAAGGAAACGAAGGTTTTTATTAATGAAAGCCTGACAAAAAAAAATGCAAGCATCGCATGGAAGGCACGCCAAATAAAAAAAGGAGGAAAGATTTTAAAGATGTGGACAAGGAACTGCAGGATTTACATCACACCACTGGGAGAAGAGAACGGAAAACCAATCCGATGGAAGACTTGGGAAAATACGAAGAATCCACCTAAACAACAACATTATTGATGGTAATCATGGATATGGACCCAGATCTATATAAACACTGAAACAAAACTCAGACTGTGATTATTTTACGGAGACTGAATTAAATGTGGAAACCAAGAGTAAAAAAGGTCTGTCATTTATTCATTTCAATTGCTAGGTAGTGCGGTGATTAAGGATTACATTAAATTTAAATTCAAAGTGTTTATTGTCATATGTGCATTTAGAAACACGTTTTCCTGTACAATGAAATTACTACCTTGCTTATGAACTAAGATATAATAATGTGTTTATACAAGTTAAATCTAACAGTGGAAAATACAACACTGCCAATAGAACTAACAACAGCTGGATTAACCTTGATGTAGAGACAAAACAAGCTGCAAACTTGTGTGTCCAGAGACATTCCCGAGTGGTGACATTATGGATGAAAAGGGAAAAACCTTCCAAACACCTTCGAAAGAGGAACTATCTTGAACTGGAGGAATGCTAACAACGTCTGGCAGGGAACAAGGCCAACACGAACAACGATAGAGAGGAGGAGGAATAAAAAAAAACAAAATAAAAAAAAGACAACACTGACTACAGATGAGAATACACAAAAAAAAGGACTTTTCAGAACAACTCAAGAATGTTTGACCAGAGAGACATGTAAACCCATGTAAATTTGCGATGGTAAAACAGGGGACGGGACCCAGATAAGCAAACTGCTTCTCTAGTCTCCTTTTTCGGCATGTACAAAAAAAAAAAAAAAAAAAAAATGAATGTAACCATGTCAAAAATAAACTGAATAAATAAATAAAAAAAAATAAAAACAATATCCAATATATGGCAATGATGAAAAACTAATCAAAGAACATTATCAACACAAGTTACCTCATGTTTAAGAAACTAGACATGTTCATTCCTACAGCAGCTAGCACACTGCAGCTCATAAACTATTTCGATCACTTCTTTAATGAAAATTGAAAGACATACATGGCAAAGTTTTCTATTATCAGGAAACGCCTACTGTGTCACCATGAATTCCCTTGGATGTTTGTAACAGCTCCTGGGGATCAAACTGCCTAGGGCAGGCTATAAAGGTGATTGCTATATTTATGAGAACTGATTTTCAATCAGGCAAAAGCAGTGGAGTGACTTCCCTCTTGAGCACAATTCAGCTCTTCACATGCTGAGTGATAATTGCTGCTCATCTTAAAAGGCTGTTTTTGTACTTCCTCTCAGGTACAGCCACATTTTAAATGTGTTTTTAACTTTAAAAAAACAGTAAAACCGACCATTATAAAAGAAAGCAGAGGCCCGATTAATTTTCTGGTGGAAAGTTAAATTATTCTTAAATCAAAAGAATAACTGTAACTGCAGCATTTCAATCATCTATGATAAAATATTCATTTGTAGTGTCAAAACAATACCACAATTTGTTGCTTTGTCCATGACTGCATGGTTTGCATATCAAACAATGCATTTTATTGAACAGGTTGTGTTGTGTCATTTGCCTTGTTTGAAACTATCCAGTAAGCTTGGACTTCTTTATCAATCTACAATGAAACACATAAATAAAAGGAAAAACCTCCTTGCATGCATGAAGTAAAGCTAGGAACAACATAAAAATACAACAACAAAAAATGTTTAAAAAATGGAAACAAATAAAATGTATGGTAAAAGCTTCTTTGAAGGAATTACGCTTCCACAGAAGGCAGCAAATCAGCAAGAAATCCAGTGCGCTACAAATAAAACATCAGTAATCTAACAGAGGAGGTTGTTGAGTTGTGATAGGAGATGATGTGATGTGTGTTAGAAGCTCTTTGAGGTAAACATTGGCTTTTTTTTTTTCCATTCTGAAGCCAGAGGTGAGAACAATAGTGGTCTGATGTTCCCGTTAACAATCACTCAAAAACATTGGAGCAGCATAAATCTAACTGTATTGGACTCTTTGTACAGTCTTCCTGAAGATCCAAATAAAAAAAGTGTGTTGCCCTAGTTCAGAAAGGACAAAACAAGGTGAACCTCTCAGCATCTATAAGGAGGTTAAAAGGCTTTTTAGTTATTTTAAAGTTAAAAAATGTTCAAAATGGTTGTGAAACTAACCGAAAAATGTTTGGAAGTTCAGTTTTTACCCCCAGATTTCTAAGACTGGATGATAGGAAGTCTGGTATAGAAAAACTGGATCTGATGGGGTTTCTCAGTCTTTTATTGAACTAAATCCACTGCTAAATCCTGAGGCAGACAGTCAGTTCATTAGGGTTATTTGTATTATATACTGTACGTTATTTAGTATATTTTTAAACTGGGCTATTCCTTCTGGTTATGTTTGCCATGTTTGGGTTCATGGTCTGATGTTTCTTTACAAAGCTCTGATATTGGGGTGACAATGGATCAGGGTTTGAATCCCGCTCTATCCAAGTCATTGTTGTTTTGTTCTTGGGCAAGGCACTTTACCCACATTGCCTCATATGAATGGGTCTGAATTGTGCATGAATGTGGCGGTGGTCAGAGTGGCTGCAGGAACAAAATGGCAGCCATGCTTCTGTCAGTATGCCCCAGGGCAGCTGTGGCTACATTGTAGCTTACCACCACAGTTATGACTGGTGTGAATGAACAATGGTCTCTGTATGCGCTTTGAGTCTCCTCGAAAACAGCGCTACATAAAATCCAAGCCATTATTGATTTCTATTTAGTGCAGAATAAATGAATTGTCAAACTGTGAAATAATCATCAAAATAATTTACATGTATTTAAATTGTTAGGTGGTTGCAAATAATATGAAACATGCATATGAATAATGCAAAGCTAGAATCTCCTATTTCTCAACTTTAATAGAGGAAAACAAGAATCATCCTCGGTTTCTATTCAGCATTGTAGCCAGGCTCACCAAAAGCCACAGCTCTGTTGAACCCTCTATTCCTGTCAACCTGAGCAGTGATGACTTCATCAATTTCTTTACTGAAAAAATTGGTCTATCTGAACTTATCTCAATAGTTAGTGCATCTAAAGCAACAACCTGTCTTTTAGATCCAATCACAACTCCACTATTTAAAGATGTTTTTCCACTAAATAGCACTAATATGGTGAATCAAACCTTTCTTTACAAAACCTACTCTTGATCCATGTGACTTGTCCAATTATAGGCCAATATCCAATCTCCCTTTTGTTTCCAAAATTCTTGAAAAAAATCATTGCAGGTCAACTACAGTATATGATCTACATAGGAACAATTCATACAAGAGCTTTCAGTCTGGCTTTAGAGCCCATCACAGCACAGAGACTGCCTTAGTAAAAGTAACCAATGATCTCCTCTTAGCCTCAGAAAGAGGGTTGATCTCAGCTCTGGTGCTCTTAGATCTCAGTGCAGCCTTCGATACAGTGGATCATCATTTTATTGCTGCAAAGACTGGAAAGCATTTTTGGGATCAATGAAATGGTGCTGGGTTGGTTTAAATCCTATTTATCAGACAGAACCCACTTTGTTCATGTTAATCATCTATCCTCAGCGCACGCCAAAGTTAATCCTGGAGTTCCACAAGGTTCCGTTTTGGACCAATACGCTTTACATTATATATGCTTCCACTAGGTAACATTATCAGAGAACATATAAATCTCCATTGCTATGCAGATGATACACAGCTTTATCTCTCAATTAAATCAGATGAAACTCATCAGTTATTAAAACTCCAGGCTTGTCTTAAAGACATCACATTCTGGATGAGCCGTAACTTTCTCCTTCACAACCAGGATAAAACCAAAGTGATTTTAATTGGTCTAAAACATATCAAAGATAAACTGTCAGAGCAAATAGTGTATCTGAAGTGCATTACTCTGTCACCCAGCACCACAATAAAAAAAACTTACGCGTTATCTTTGATACTGACTTATCCTTTAACTCTCATTAAACAAACCACAAGGACAGCCTTCTTCTACCTGCGTAATATCTCTAAAATCAAGAAGATCTTGGCCCAGAGTGATCCATGCATTTGTTAAATCTTGATTAGATTATTGTAACATCCTACTGTCAGGATGTCCCAATAACTTACTAAAAAGTCCCTAGTTAATTCAGAATGCTGTAGCCAGAATATTAACAGATACTAACAGGAGAGAGCATATTTCTCCAGAATTGGCTTCCCTTCATTGGCTTCATATAAAATCTAGAATAGAGTTTAAAATCCTCCTGTTAGCCTACAAAGCTCTACATGATCAAGCTTTTGTGTATCTTAGAGACCTGTTAGTGCCCTATCGTTCTGGCAGAACACTCCACTCTCAGTTTCCTGGTCTTCTGGAAGTTCCTAAAGTGTCCAGAAGTAGAACAGGAGTTCAGAACAGTCGCTACCAGGCTCCTCACCTTTGGAACCAGCTCCCAGTCTTAGTACGGGAGGCTGCTACTTTGTCCACCTTTAAAGCTAAATTCAAAACCTACTTATTTGCTAAAGTGTATACCATATAATAGCGTTAACGTAACGTAGAACACCAACATTATATTCAAACACAATCCACCATCTACACATAGCTCAAATGGGTTGGAATGTGCGATGTCCAAAAAGACAGTTGTGGTGGGTTGTAACCAATCCCCCACTTCTGCACCCATCACACTGCTCACAAACCATTTACACTGATGTCCATACCAGATTCATTCTAATTCCACTGTTTTGCTCTATCATGTTTTTCTGCAGCCAGTGCCTTCTCCTCGCCCTTCTCTCTCTTTTCTGTTTCAGGTGTCTTAAAGCTGATAATGGCAGTTCCTGATCTGTGGTTCACAGGTCAACTAGGCTGGGACACTCTGTTGTTCTACCTCTCTATCCTGTCCTGTTCATCCTTCTGTCCATGACCCCGAACCAGTTGCAGCAGATGGCTGCCACCTCTGAACCTGGTTCTTCTGAGATTTCTTCCTGTTAAAAGGGAGTTGTTTCTTCCCACTGTCGTTAAATGCTTGTTCATGTGGATCTCGTTTGGTTGTTTCCTTTCTTATGAATTTTTGATAAGAGCATTGAGATGACTGTTGTAATTTGATCTATACAAATAAAGTTGAATTGAAAAAATTATAATAGCAAATTACAGAATATTTATATCTAAATGACACTTTGCTGGTCAAATAAAATGAAAAAAAAAAAAAAAAGCTGTGATGAAAAGGAAGTAAATAGTTGTCTGTTGGAGCCAAAGAGGGATAATGCTTCTGAGGTCCATGATCAATATTTTCTAATGATTCAGACGAGGAAAATGCTGCCAGAGCGGTGCATGACAGATCAAAAGTGGCAACCATCACATGTTGTTGATAAAGGCAATGCTCTGTCAGTCTTGCTGTTGTAAAGAGCAGAAACGCATGGCTAGCTCAAAAGGCTGTTTTATATCAACACCAAATCAGAGAACACGTCTGTGAATCAATACTGGTGTTGGAACAGCTCGTGAAGGAGGCAATATGATGTTTACCATGCCTTGCTCATGAGCAATGACTTACCACCCATGATTACTTGACAGTGTAACCAAACCTGTAGTATTGTACATAATTGTTTTTATAAAGCTTGCCATTCGAATTCAGCTCAGTACCCATTAAATACAGTTCAAAGAAGTGCTAGCATTGAGATAAACATGTTCCCAACTTTGCACGTGACAAATGACTTCTAGAAATAAGACCGATACTTTCAGTTTACTTTTTGTTACTGGAAGTAGATAGTCCAACAGCTTGAGAGGCAGGGACTGTCTCATTAATTATAATAAATCTGTGACTCTTATCTGTCCTTAGTCAACCTTGGCAATTTTACGGCATTCCTTTTACTGATCATTCCTTTGAGGCCTAGAATGTACCCATTATTGCATCAAATATATGCTTAAAACCCAAGACAAAGCCTTATCTACAGGCAGCTGAGAGCGTGGTAAGAGAACAAATGAGACGGTTCCTCAGTACAGCACAACTTGCTTTGTGATACAAGCACTCAGCAGTAAAGAGACAGTGCACTCCTGCTTTGAATAGACATTCAAACTGTTTCTTTATAATCTGTATTACATCTGGAATATTACCATAGCATGCACTCACTGAGCCCAGAAACACCAGACTGATAGAGATCTGTGACTATTTCTCTTACTGTCAACATCTAAGGAATAAGCTCTGCTAGATCTAATAAGTATACATTGTCTATGCTGTAAATGCTTTTAAAACACAAACACGTCCCTTATATGTATGGAGTCTTTGCAAGCTAGGCTTCTCTACCAGAGGCCTGGAAGTTTGAGGGTTCTTCAGTATCTTAGCTGTAACCTGTTGCTAGCACTGCACATTTCTGGACTGATGATGTTCCTGGAATCTGTTGGAGCTATTCTCCCAGTGTGCGGGTCTCTGGCCAGGGGTGCTCTGGCACAAAAAATTTAGCCCTGGCATTTTGTGTCCAGTCCAGCCCACTACATTATCAGCGGACACCATGTAGAAGCCGTTATTAAGTCAGTGATGTCTACATTTTAATTCCCCCAGAAAACCTTAAAAGGGGGAAACTTTTTTCCTTTGGGAATTTTGCAACTTTTTTGTCCAATTGTTGCCCCTTTTCAAAAAGCTCTGACACTTTTTTTCAGACTTTAGCTTCCTTTTCCCAAGAAACATCCTTTTTTTTTCCTATTTTTTGTTCATTTTTGCAAAGTCTTTTTGAAACTTTTATCCAATTTTTGTCATTTGTCAAATTTTTTTGGGTCTCTTTTCATCCAAATAAGCTAACTTTTACCCAATAAATACCTCTTTTTGTTCCAGATTTTTGCCCTTTTTCACTATTGTTTGCCACATTTTGCCCATTAAAGCTACCCTTTGCCATTACATAACACCTGATTCCTCTTTATTTACCAATTTTTAGCCACCCTTGGCTGCTTTTGGCACATTTTAGTCACTTGCCATGTTTTTGCCACTTTTCGACAATTTTTGGCCACCTGTCACCATGTCTGCATCCACTCGCTTGTCAAAAAAAAATAACACAACACACCACACTGGCCCACCAGGACGATGCCCGGTTTGCCAGATGGCCAGTCAACCCCTGGCTCCAACTACCACAGGGACCTCGTGGGCTTTGACCTTTCACATCTGCTCAAGTTGATCTTTGAGGCCTTGGTACTTTTCCACTTTCTTGTGTTCTTCTTGATGTTGCAGTCAGCTGGTATCTCAACATCTATGACCACTGACTACTGCTGTTGTTTGTCAATCACCACTATGTCCACTTGGTTAACCAGCAGCTGTTTGTCAGTCTGGAAGCTGGAGTCTAACAGGATCTTAGCTCCGTTGTTCCCAACTACCT
The DNA here is from genome assembly GCF_900634775.1 of Gouania willdenowi. Classification (NCBI taxonomy): domain Eukaryota; kingdom Metazoa; phylum Chordata; class Actinopteri; order Blenniiformes; family Gobiesocidae; genus Gouania; species Gouania willdenowi. The sequence continues at coordinate 17,869,774 of NC_041046.1, read as the reverse complement.
TTGGTGGCGTGTCCCATCGGGAGTTTCCAGTCCAAACTGGGGACAGATGTTCCTATACACTATCCTATCCACTTTATTGTACCTTTACTAGTAAGTGGGTCCTGCCTGCATCTTACACCTTGCCACGATGTGCTGAATTGTCTCAGGGGCATCTTTGCATTGCCAGCCTCTTGGATCTGATCTTTTATGGTAGACCCTCCTGGCCTCTGTAGCTCTTGTGCTCAGTGAATGTTCTGCCATGATTCGTGCCTCTCTGCTGTCTGTTAGTACAGCCTTTACCAGCCATTGATAGGTCTTCTTGATATCAGCCACTTCTTCTATTAAATGATCATATGCTCCATGTAGGGGTTTGTCTCCATATTTCTTACTCCTCTACCACATTGTCCTCGTCTGGTGATGATCTGGAGCATCCACTGAGCACCTTGTCCCTTGGAGCAACTTCTGGATGTACTCCTGGGGTTTGAATATTTCAGCCTGGATAGTGGCTCTGATGCTCACTAGTCCTCGGCTTTCCTCTTTCCCCTTAGTGTATATAGCCTCAGGGTGCTGGACTTGATATCTGTGGCTTCAATTGGAGAGCTTATGATCCCAGCTGGGTATCTGATTATCTGTATTACAGCAATACTGTATGTACATGTTATTAGCTTGTCAATGCAGGGGTCTTTGGTGCTGCCAAGTAGCTTAGTCTATTGATAAATTATGAGCAAAGTGCAGTTTTTGGCTTGCTTACTTAGGTGGACATACTGTATAGATGTTCATAACAAAATATTTTAAATCAGTAATGTACAGTTCAGGCTAGTTATGTAGAATCCAAAGGTTCTTTTTTTTTAACCAATAGATGAAATTGAAGTAAATGTTTCACAAAACAGCGAGTGTAAAGCAGTGTTTTTAAACCTTGGGGTCGTGACCCCATGAGCTGTCACCTGAAATGTCTAGTAATTGATTAAAAATTATTACTGATTTAAAACATTTTCAAAAATAAAATTCTTAATATATCTCTATGTTTTTAATCTATACCAGGGGTTCTCAGATCTCACCCTGGGACCCATATTTTGCCACGGCCATTACATGTATATCGCAACCCACTTTTTTCTAAGAATTCAACCAACCAAATTTAGTTTTTCAAAAATAGCTGTTGAAAACACATATGTAATATTTTTTTAAACAAATCTATATATTTTCCAGTGCAACATGCATTTCACAGCATGCCTTTCAAAAGAAAAGTTTCTTCCAAAACAGAAGACACAAAACACACGTATTTATTTTGACAAGCTGTCCGTGACCCACCTAGAACAGGTCCATGACCCACTTTTGGGTCCAGACCCACCAGTTGAGAATTACAATTAAAACACAACACAAATCTAAACAACTGTATTCTAAACTGTCACTTTCTCAAATAAAATGCAGTGTAAAAACATCTGAGCTGGTGCAGTTTGTCACTAATCTTGGCTACTCCATATCTTTAACATAGCATAACAAACATGATCAAATACTAAATCATGAAGAAGAAAAAAAATGGCTTTGGGGTTACCAGAAATTTGTGATCCAAAAAAGTTGGGAACTTTTGGTGTAAAGTGTATTAGCACTAGATATTTGCTACAAACGCTTATTAAAATAATGCAATGTATCCTGCATGTCTTCCTGCTCTAACGTCTGATTGCAGGAGAGGGTTTCTTATGAGTCACAGCTGTGTAAGGGAATGCTTTTTCAATCCAAGTGGGAGAAAGAGGCTAAAACTTTTAGGATTGCAGCCCTCTAGGATAGGAGTTTAATAGCCCAGCTCTAAAGTGCTAATCACTCACAGATCATCCATTTCACTAATACATGCACTCATTATGAAAGCAGAATCATAAAAATGCACTCTTTTGAAATTACCTTCTTTGATTTTTTTTTTTTTTTTTTCTTCCTCAAAATCTGAGTAAAACCCTCTGCTGTCAAATTCGATGATCATTTACTGGAAGTATGTGGCATGTTGCAGCTGGCTAAGAGAAGTGTAACTAATGGCATTAATTCATGCAGGTGTGAGTAAGCCTGTGTGACTGCATGCAGGTCACTGGCACACCTAACTGGAATACAGCCAATAATGCTATTAGCAACACATGGGTTTAGATTGTCAAGCTTTTCACTGAAAGGCTTTCTCTTTTGTTACGTGCAACTTTAGAGGAATGCATATGATTTGTATTATAATTCTATAATAACCTTTATTAGTAAAGAACTACATTGTCAGAAAGATGGTCAGAGAGACAAGGAGTCTACATTCTGACCACATCCAGTTTATCTCCACACAGCACTGTGTAATGGGATAAATATCAACCTCATTTCTTCTCTATAGCACATCCAAGAAAGGTGAAAGTGCGTGCACTCTACCTGGCTAGCGTTTGGCTCCTTGGTTGCATCTTTCTGGGCCGACATTCTTGTGGAATAGGAAAGCAAACCAGGGCACAGTGACACTTGATGAGGCCATAGAGTGTAATAACATCCTGTATTACAGTTCTACAGCAAGTACACGGCAAATCGATGCAGGTGAGACATTGCAGCAAGGAGTATCTGGGTGCATCGTAGTGCACAGACGTGACATTTATTTAACCCATTTCTTGAGACAATTTACTGCCTCTGCTAAAAAAAAAAGACTGTATTCCAAGTCAATTTGCAGCTCTGCTTGTATTTGAAAATCAATACATTGGTTGGTAAACAACACAACTATACACAAAAAAGAGTTTGGAAATCTGATAAACTCACAGGCCCAACTATACATGAGTTGATAATTCTTAAGATATTGAATGATGAAAGTGTAAATGGGGTTATCACTGGCAGGTGCGTCTCACCCGTGAGGGATGAGACACCTGCACTTTAATAAAAACAAAAATTCACCCCCCTCACTTTTTACAAAAATGAATCATGATAATGCATTGAATTTAAATAGTGCTTTTTCATAGACACTCAATGCGCTTTACATTGATGTGCATTATTCTTTCACTCCATACACATTGGTGGTAAGCTACTATTGTAGCCACAGCTCTACCCTGGGGCAGACTGACAGAAACGAGACTGCCATAGTGCACCATCGGTCCCTCCGACCACCAACACTGACACACCACATTCATACTAGGCAATGTAAGTAAGTGCCTTGGCCCAAGGACACAATGACAATGACTTGGCTAGAGCGGGATTCGGGTTATTGGACGACCAACTCTACCACTGAGCCACACAACGCCCACAGCGTTTCAGTGTGGAAAATGTATTGTTTAGATTGATTGAATTGAGATCAAGCCAATCACGGCCAGCCATTTGACGAAGCCGCCGTTCCAAGAAAGTAAACAAAAAGTTAACAGTGTAAAGTGTAAGTAAAGTGACAAAAAAATGGGTAACAGGTGGCAATAAAAGCAAAAGCAGTTAAGAGTGGCAAAAATGAGTAACACTGACTTGATAACAGCTTTATCATGGTTTTAGTAAATTAATTTAATAAACTAAATTAAGTTGAAGGTTGCCTATACCCTTAGAACACCCTCACTTTTAAAATTGCTGCTTCACCCCTGAACTGTGGTACTTAATATTAGATAAACACAAAATAATGTACATTTCATTATGCGTGTGTTGCGTTGCCTTGGTTGTTGTGCAGCATTTTACCAATTGAGTAGAGTGGAACATCCAGACTGGGCGCTGAGAGGCCATAGGGTGAAGTCGTCAAGCATTTGGGTTGTCAAGCAATGGTTGCAGTAATGAACAGGTTATTAGCTCTTACTGAATAGAATAATTTACTCTCCTTTTTCCATGTGCAACATTCAAGAGAGTATTAAAGAAAGGAAAAAAGAGAGAACAGGTAGAAATTAAAAACGAAACAAAAAACACTTGAAAACAAGAGTACTCACATGTTTACACTGTGCCAAAGATGATCTAGATCAGTGATCCTTATCATGGTTCCATGATCATTCACACATTAAAGGCTTGGAAGAGTACAATTACAAACCAAGATGTGATTTTTTTTTTTTTTTTATTTTGCTGTTATGAGAAAGGAATGATTTGATTTTAAGATTTATGGATTTGGTAAAACTGAAAACTGTAAAGTAACTAATAAATTACTGCCAAATAACTTCAATTATTGCTTGTAAGAGATGGAGGGTAAGAATTAAAGCTGCAGTATGTAGAATTGTGAGACTTCTATAGACAACTAAACCCCCCCCCTGTCCCTTACCGGTATCGTTGTCAACGCGCACAACTGTGGAGCTTTTATTGACTTTTTTCTCAATAGAGACTAGTGGCAAATGTAGGGACTTTATCTTGTGTATCACTCTAGTTATTGCCCTGAGCAGCGGGTGCTGCCGTAAGCTCCTCCCCTGCCACAAGCTCACACAGACGGCTGCAGTGTTTACAGCTGCCGGTCAGAGCAGAGTGACACACTCCACTCCACATCCAGGCAGCAATTTAATTGTGTCTGTTTCTTCACCATAGATGTGCTTCTCTTAGGTTTACACGCAATTAATCCGGTCTGTTGTCACTTTCCCTCATGAACCAGAACATTGGGTGGACCCTGTGCATTCACGGTGGTCCACGCAGACTCCGTGAAGTCCGTTTCACCCGAGTATGTTTGGGACTTTAGACTGTTGATTCTCCACATCAGTCTTCCTATTTCCGCTTGCTATACCGTGGAACCATTGTGTCCAACACCGCAATGAAGACTTCTCCTGCTGGAATGCACTTTACTACAGAGGACGTGACTTTCGTCAGGCAGCCAAAAAGGATATTTATATGGATATGGATTTTTGACCAAACATCTGAAAATGAGTAAAGATGTCAAACATCTGAAGAATAGTTATTTTTTTTAAAAATATATATAATAAATCATTGGAAAGTACAGAATTACAGGAGAGCCAAGTGTTGCTTTAGTGCTCATCAATTAATCCTCAAAAAACAAAAAACAAATCCAATCAATCTACTGCACACCAGTTTATGATTAGAAGTTTAAAAAAAAAAAGTATTCTTAATCAGTTGAAAAGTGAAACCCAGACTAAGTATGTCCAGAGGTAAAGTCAAATAAAAGCACAGTTATTTTTGGTCTCTTTTTCCTTTCCAAAACGTATCGTATCATTATTGAGAATCCATCACTGTCCATCGTATTGTGAATTCAGTTCATCTTCACACCCCTACTACACACTATACACTTTAAAAATTTTAACACTTAATTAGCATACTGAATACGGAATGTTGACTATTTTCTTGAGAATTTTTCCTCCACAGGGAAAACAATTAACTGAAGAGCAGTAGTGTGCAAACATCCAATACCCCCAAATCATCATTTGCACATCAAAGAGCCAGTGCCTCTATCCTGGTCACATTGCATATATTACCACAAAAAGTAAACCCGTCTTAGAAGAGAGATTTAAATTTCATGCAGACTTTGTACCAAAAAATGCAAACAGATACAAAGTAACAGGCGGTGTATTCAATTTAGAACATTTAGTTGAGAGGATGATTTCTTTTATTACATAAAGTTTTACTCAAAGATCTTTTCTGCGTTCTTCAGTTAAGAAAATAATAATAATTTGAAGAATAAAAAACCCAAACAATTATTATTCTGAGGTACATAAGACACGGGAGATATTTACTTTGGATTTCCTGGAAACAAATTCTAAGGAGAAGGATGCAAAAACGCCTGGCAAAATGTTGTTGGGATGGCTCTGCTGATGATAAGGATCACCCAGTCATGTGACTATGAGGAATGTGGTTGACTTTCACAGAGTAGAGTTCTGCCCTGCAGACAGTGGGGAAAGGAAGTACCGGTAAGTCGTATAAGGAGAGAATGTGTGTTGCAAACACCTGATAAGCGTAAGCAGTAATGACTCAGTGGCATGAAATCCAAGTCTTTATGCACATTTAATTGTAAGCTTCATCAGGTCCATTGTTGGTGTGAGTAATGTCAAAGAGGAAGGAGGAGGATTCAAACTTAAAAGCACTTTTACGGTCACAATAGGAGAGCACACAAATTATATTTCACTGTAAGATGTATAGTTACAGAAAAAGCAAAGCAGGACATTGAAGTCAATGCAGAAAATAATTACTTTGGGAGTGATTTACTCACGGAGGTAAGGTCATTGTGTTATTTCCCTCACCTCCAGCAAAAATGTAATTGAACTGCCATAGTGTTTACATAAACCCTTGTTATGAACATCCACTCTTTGGAAGTGACTTTTAATACATTTTGTAAAAAAAGCTAAAAAAAAAAAAAAAAAATGTAAAATCAGACACAAGCCCAAGAGGGGAGTTATTTTACCTATTTGCACTGTGTTTCCACTTTTCATCACATTTTGGACAACTAGTAAACCCACCTGGTTTAGGTTTGGAACTGATAGTGTTTAGTTTCTTCACATAGAGCTGGTTTATGGTATTATAGAGTGCATAGTTTATATAGCAAGGAACCCAAGGGGAGGCACATGTCTAGTTTCCAAGTCGCATTGTCAGAAGTTGTCATTTATGTTGGCACAGATTTCTTACACTCTTAAGTAGACTAAGTTCAAAACACAAAAGGCTTGTGGAGAACAGACAGTTCCCTGAGGAGCGAGCATGAGGCTTGTGTTGTCAGATAAAACTGCCACAAAACCACTGAGTATATGGTTTATCATTAAAACTAAACACAAACACGATACACTTCTATACATAATACACTACCAGTGACGTGCAGTCAGGGTAGGCAAGGTAGGCAGTGCCTACCTAAGGGTGAATTGGAGGTCTGCGTGTGTGTGTGTGTGTGTGTGTGTGTGTGTGTGTGTGTGTGTGTGTGTGTGTGTGTGTGTGTGTGTGTGTGTGTGTGTGTGTGTGGAGCAAATATCTCCCCGACGCGGTGCGATATCGACCGGAAACTCGGCCAACGGGTTCCTAATACCCCGAGTGTGTGTATCTGTTATTTTGGAGTAATTTGGTCATTTCAAAATGTTTATTTTAATATGATTTCACTTCTGGACGGCCCTTAAATGAAACCTATTCAGCTTTTGACCTCAGGGTGTGAAGGAGCGCTAGCGCACCATCTTTATCCATTTCACAGCACAGCTCACTTCCGGTGTGTGCATGAGCTCCTGTGGACTTCTGTTTTCTCTTTTGAGGAAAAATACTTTTTTACTGTTATTCATTTGGTGATGACATTTCGAAACGTTTATTTTCATGTTAGTTTGACCGTTCGCTATTTAGACCGGACAGACCTCGCCCGGAAGTTATTGACGGCAATGGCTGCTGTGTTGAAAGCTGCACATTTTTCAGCAGCGCGCGTGGGTGAGAGAGAACCAACGGAGGAGATTTGTGTCCAAGGTAGAGAGTCTCTCTCACACACACACACCCTGATCAGGTGCGCTTCACTATCGATCATCGTCTAAGTGTGTGTGCAACGGACCACCATTTAGTCCGGTTACAGTCTGTGTGATTGTAGTGTTGAGTAAGATCAGTAAACGGTGCTACATAGTGAAGCCTGCCTGATGATTACTGCAGCTTCACTCACGACACACCTGCCATTACACCTAACTACTGAAAATAGATACGTTTAGTGATAGTTAGGCATGCACACACGCACTAAATGACAACAAAAAATATGAAAATGACTCAAAAATAAATATTTATACAAAAATTACACAAAAAACAACAGAAAAATACATCAAACTACAACAAAAACATGAAAATGACTCAAAATACACTAAACTAAATGCTTATTATCCCACATGAATGCATACTTCCAACGGGCACTGTACATTACAGAAAAAAATACCAAATGAAAAAAATATAAAAATGAGTTAAAAAAAAAAAAAAACACCACATTTATCATGCGCATGTCTCAGAATTAAACCAGGGAAATTGCACACGCTATTTTACTTTGCACCTGCAAATATACCCCTTTATAATGCTACAGAGTATGTTGTTATTATTATGCCCATAATTGACCACTCTTCTTAAGCTTCCACTATATGAATACAGACTTCCGACGGGCACTGTACTCGACTTCAAAAAAACATACAAAATTACTTCTGATTCACACTACAATAGCAACAAAAATAATAATTATACAAAAATACACATGACTCCAAAAAAACATACATTACAAAAAAATTACAATAAAAAAAAAAAGCAAACATTTATGCACAAAAAGACAACTGAAAGATACACAAATCCACATGACTCCAAAAAACAAATGTTACAGAAAAATAAACCATACAAAAAAATATAAAAGTGATGAAGTCATGCACATGTCCCATAGAATTAAACCAGGAAAATTGCACCCGCAAATATACCCCTTATGCTCCCACATGAATGCATACTTCCGACGGGCACTGTACTAGTAATATAAATATACATTAATTATTTTTCAATTTACAGTACCTATAAGTTTGAAAGTGTCAGCATTTTGTGCTTTTCACAGCCCAAATGACTAAACAACGCTATTTCCTGGTACGGTAGAGATGCTGCACAGTCTCACTCCGCTGTAAGGCAAGAGGAGGCCACCACACCCCTTCCCGAAAGCACATTGTTGCTCTGCCTCTGGCCCCATAGCCTGTTTTTATGTGTTTGCACATGCAGTCAGTTCCCCAATATAAAAATTATTTACGTAAAAAGGCAGCTCTCTACGCTGCCTTTGGACGTAACCGTGGTATGCTACATGCTATATGTACGTTCACACTACATTTGTGAATTGATACAGCATGGCCGCTGCTACGTTTTCTAACGAGTGGGCAAGATAACACTTCAAGCAGGATGCCAGCATTCTTTTGTGGAAAAACGACAGCTTTTAAAAGATGGGAGACCAACACCTGAGTTACCAGACCTTCAGCAAAGGTAAGTTCAGAAAATTGTTTGTACTTTCTACAGTAAATGGTAGGATCGGCTTTGTGGATGCACCTCACTGAGGCTGTTCTGAGGATTTTGTCGTTTTCTCTGTGTTTCCAACACAAAAAACAGATGCGCTGCCGTGTCATGAGATATATCTTGTTGCTAGAGTATGGAGGCTATATTGAATAATAGTTTATTTCTTTAATGCCGTTTTACGATGTTGTTGTTTGAATAACACCTGCCAGCAGAAACGTATGAAATTGTCATTGGTGTCAACATTGATGGTCTCAATTTGCAACGCCCTGCCTACCTAACCTTAGTGCTCACGGCATGTCACTGTACACTACTATACATTAATTAGAGAATAAGATTAGTCTGAATAGAGAAAACACTGTCTTTGGGTACCACCGAGAGTTTTGGCAATTATTCTCAAAGATTAAAACTTTTGATGATTAAAAAAAAGGCATGTCGCCCATCATGCGATTATTTTTCACATAATTAACTTTATAATAAAATTTATATGCTATGACTATGTAGGCTGCATACCATACAAAAATGTAATACAGATTCAAAAACAACTAATTAGAATTATTTACTATCCTATGTTTTTAAATTATTACTATTATTATTATTATTATTATTATTATTATTATCATCATTTTCATTGTGGAAAATACACTGCTGTTGTGGTCATGTTTGAAATCAAATTAAATCAAATCATCATGAGTTTACTGTGTATTTTATTTTGCGTGACCCAGGAAGTGAAATTAAATTATACTTTCATCTCCAGTGAAGTTAACTTGTTTTGTTTAAATAGGAAATTATCTCCAATTAATAATGTTTCATTCTATCACAAAATTGTAGGATTTTTATTCCAAATGAAACGTGTGATGTCACAGTGACCTTTGACCACCATGGCCTAATTCTTTCCTTATCGTCCACGAGTGGAAATTTGTTCCCAAAGCAATAAAATGTCTTGCAGGTGATCCAGAGATATGTTCCCCCTGAGAACACGATAGATGTGCCGACTCATGACTGTCAAACAGAATGCCTTTATGAGATGTTCGGTTACGCTTGAGTGAGTTTTCTATTTCATGAATATTTACTACTTATATCATTTTTGATTTATAAAAGAATGAACAACAGTCCTTTCAGTAATTTTTGAACAAAGACTTTCAGTTGCATGATTAATTATTTAAACTAATTAATTCCTTTAGTTCAAGCAATAAAAACACTATTGTTCCTGATGATGAGCTCTTTACAGCAAATTTCACACAAGGATATAATTAGGGCAAGTTATTTAAATTCTGTATGTACTCATACGTTTTTTAACCTGTACAAGGCCTCTTGTTTTTTTTTTATCCATTATATAGTGAGTTAATTTCACATTTCAGCTTTTTTCCTCTGGTGTGATTTACTGTATACATACATTTACTCCAATAAAGCAACCTGAACATGCCCATTAGCGACATTTAACACAAACTTAAACAAGGATAAATATTACATGCCATGATAGGATATAGATGTCCATTTCAAGGATAAGACACTATACATTACATATCCAAATAAGATGATTATACGTAAGATTGGACACGACAAAAGCACGAGGAGAGCGTATACGCGGACTTAAATACCCATTGCACGTCTGTCATAACAGAAAAAAGGGGAGAATTTTTATCAGGCTGTTAATGCAGTGTCTGCTCCATCATTCTTCAGTGAAAGTCCACAACAGACAAAGACTAAGGGCCACGGAACAAACAGACTACAGTTGAGAGGGCTTGCTGAGTCTGCCCAGAGGCTCATTAAAGCAGTCTGCCTCTTTTTTTTTTTTCTTTTTTTTTTTAAAAGCAGCCCGCCAAGCAATGTCATCCACAGAAAAGTCCGAACTAACTCGTGAATATTTCATTTCAATGCACATCTCCAAATGTATTTCCTCTTTCCTCTAATGCATTTGGAATTAAGCACCACAACAATTGAACTCATCTGCATATGAATCGATGCAATCCTGCCTGAACGTCTCTAATCAGAAAACTCAGGAACAAAGGAAATACTCGCAGTTAATTCCCACACCACTCCGCACTGCGGCCAATCAGGTTTGTTAATGTACCACACTGCAGTCATTACAGCCCTGGATACTCCACAGCCCGTCTGAATTCCTGTGGCCCATAGAAACCTACACACACAGCTCTCCTGCCCCGGCTGCTGCTGCAGCGTCGCTATAGCAACCACTCTTTAGCTCACACACACCCTCCAAGATATTTTTCTCCTCAACAGCTACATTTCCTAAAGGCTGGTTTAAGCATGACAGCTCACTATCCAAAAGATGTTATAACACTTTAAGGTGGAGACGGAGCACAGAGCCTCAGTTTGATTCCTTTGCTCCACAAAACTGGAAGGAAAAGGAACAATTCAGAACAGCTGTGCTATTGTCATTCGAAAGCTGATCTCATTAGTAAATTACCATAATGCATAATGGTGTTCTCAGATGCAGTGACTATTGTTAAGTCTTCGCCGTGTCATTTTCACCATCTTTTGTTTATTCACGACACACGCCAACTACCTCTCCTCTATACAAACACCTAAATCAAGATTAAATTACAATAACAAATGATTAAACTGTGTTTTAATGGCTTATTTTTCTACCTTCATATACCAATAAACTGTTTGCGAATGTCAACAAGTGCACATTACTACACCTATAACAAATATTTATTGTGTATCCTCCTTTAGCTGTTAATGACACCAACTAGTCATCATATATTGTAAAATAAATGCTACATTGTTGGGCTTTATATGACCGTACGAGATGCACTGCATGCTTCAATTTCCTCATTAAGTCATTTCCCCTTTTTATCACCGATCAGGAAGGGCGAGTCTAACATTCCTGCAAGTCGATAATCCGAGCATACTCCAGCAGTTCACATAATTACCTGGAACATAGTGTGTAATGTGATAGTTTGAGTGGAGATAATTGATGTGGAGAAAAATGACAATAGATCTGCAGACAAACATCAGAAGCAAAGATGAAAATTTGCTCACGTCTATGTTCCGGGTTATAGACAAATCAAGGCAAGGCAAATTTATTTGTATACCACATTTCATACACAAGGCAACCCAATGTGCTTTACATGATCAAAAAGTGCAATAGAAAACATTTAACAGCTTAAAATCAATAACATTAAAATCATCAGTAAAATCATTTAAAATCATCAGTAAACACATTACATCAACAACATGACCAAAAATCTCCCTCTCAATCATACGCAATAGAGAAAAAAAAGTGCCTTTAACTTTGATTGAAAGATAATTGCTGACAGCAGTCCTCTTTTCCTTGTTACCAAATACAATCGCCTCCATCTTGTCATGATATAGTTGAAGGAAGTTTTCACTCATCCAGTAGTTTACTTTTTCTAAGCAGTCACACAACATCTCAATGGGGCCATAGTCATCTGGGTTCAGTGATAGACATAGTTGTGTGTCATCTGCGTAGCTTTGATAATCAACCTTACAGTTCTGTAAAATGTGTCCAAAAGGAAGCATATAAAGGCTAAACAGAAGAGGTCCAAGAACAGAGCCCTGAGGAACCCCACAGGACATTGGTAATCTGTCAGATTCAAAGTTTTCAATGCTTACAAAATAACTTCGCTCCTCCAAGTATGACTTAAACCATTGCAATACTTTTCTATTTAGTCCAACCCATGTTTGCAATCTGTGCAACAAAATTGTATGATCAACAGAGTCAAATACAGCACTTAGATCCAAAAGAGTGAGAAGAGATACTTTTCCTGAATCAGTGTTCAACCTTATGTCATTGATTACTTTGATAAGAGCAGTTTCTGTGCTGTGACGATAATAAAAGCCTGACTGAAATTGATCAAACATTTAGGGAACAATAACAAAAATGGTGCAAAATCCAAAAGCAATGCAAACCAGTGCAATCAAAAGTTAAAATAAAATATCAAAGTTTCAGTACAAGGACATTTCTACTTTTCTGTTTAGTTTTACTAGTCAGTAACACAAATCTTAAAACCGAAGAACACAATGTGCAAACAACACAATAGAATTATATAGAATAGAACAATAATTACAATAAAATAAATATAAATATGGTCAGAAGATTAGCAGGTATAGTTACAGATTTTTCATATTAATATTAAATTAAGAGAAAACATGTACAGTGATTTTAAAGGATGTGTTTCATGTTTTTTATACCTTTTTAAATTATTATTTAAAAATAAAATTGGAGGGGGGTGCAATTTGGTGCCTTCAATGCAATCAAACCACAGATTTTAGTCCACAAACTGCTTGAACTACCAGCTGCTATTGTGAAGTCTGCAGACAACACAGTGGTAGTGGGACGGATATCCCACAGTGAGGTGTCCGCCCATACAGTCAGGAGATGGACAACCTCATGGACGACTGGTGCAGGGGCAATCTCTGCTACTTCAATGGCCACGTTTACATGGGAGCTTTAATTCCCCTTTAATTCAGATTAAAAGTTTCGTTTTCGAAACTGTAAATAATTAATCCCAAATTCCAGTCACGATGACGCACGATGACAACATAATCCAAGATGGCGGCCCAGAGTAGCTCTGAGATTATTTAACAAGAGCCTTGAACCCTATTCGCACGAGATTAGTTTTACCGAGGGACCACATGCAATTTGTAATTATTGCAGAGAATGTCTGTGATGTTAATCCCGCGTGAATCGGCCACGTCAGTAATTTGTAAAGTAAAAATTCCCCCTCAAATGACCTACTATACTTTGCTGAACTCCAAGGTTCTGTGATAATACGAATCCAATGTGAATAGGCCTCTGTGATTTGGACAGAAATTAGCATGATCTGATGCGTGATTACACGTTTTGTTTCCGGTGTCTCTGTTTACCTTGTACTGAGATCGATTATGAGCATATAAGCGTGCATGCAACCCTAACCTAATCCAATAAACTAATAAAACATGTGTTCGTTCACTTTGAAAACAAAAATGAACAAAACTGAATTATTATTATTCAGCAATAATTCATTTTCCGGTACTGCGCATGCACATATATGCTCATAATCAATCTCAGTACGAGGCAAACTCAGTCCATGACACCGGGACGCATGTTTATTTACTTTTGGCAAATAATTGGAGTGTTTAGAAAACCTTTTGTGTCCCAGCCAGGAAAACCTTACCGGCTCGTGCAAAGTTGTTTTAACATCAACTCACACACTGTTTCACGTTTTCAGATGTCCTTTGGTTATTACTAATGTGCCACATAAAAAGCAGACATTGGGGGGGTCATTTGTTTATTACATGTGGTCCCTAGGTAAAACTAATCCTGTGCGAATAGTGCTTAGAAGACATGGATATAAAAGAAATAGAGTGGATGGACGGAAAACTAAACATGTGGACAATCACACAGACATCGACAAACGGAACAGGCTTCATCGGACGGGTGATACTAAAACCCGGAGTTGGAGGAAATGCGTCTCCATACTGCATGCACAGTCTGTAATATTGCCATGTTTATTGTTGTGCCAGTTTTTAGAGCTACTTTCTTTACCAGGGAGCAAATATGTATTCCTGGTTATTGTTTTTTTTTACTGGGCTTTATTTACTGGCAATTAGTTCCTCTCTCCGTCTCCTGTTTAGCTGACCAAAGTGAAACCGTGTTGTCAAACTGCTGCTTCAAAACTAATCAATATAAAAGTGAAAACAGTTATGGGGTTTTCTATGTTGTTGCTAAAAATAAAAGGTTTATTATGTGTTTTTCCCAATAGAGATGATGCGTCATGTTCTCTCCCCTATCCAGACAGAACCTTTCCCAACCCCCAGGCCTAAAATTGATTAAAGCCGAATAAACCTGTTTTCCAAGTAAATCTCAATTTGAAATTACTATTTCCATGTAGACACAAAGCAGAACACTTTAATTCTGAATAATGAATTCCGAATTAAAAAACGTCACCTAACCGTGGCCACTGTGGGAGAAAGGAAGGAGATGGTCATGGACTTCAGGAGAGGAGATCCCCCTGCACCTCTACATCAGAGGAGAAGCTGTGGAGACGGTCCACAGTATTAACTCATTCAGTGCCAGCCATTTTCAGATTTTCTACCCACCTTAGTGCCAGCCGTTTTTGAGCATTTTGACTGATTTTAAAGACCCACAGAATATTTTCTACTATGACTATCTGAAATCTGACACCAGATTCTGAAAGATTGAAGCCTCTACTTTCATCAAAAAAACAATTGTTTCTGCCTCGTTTCGTTCTTTTGTAATCAGCCATTGAATAGAGCAAGTTTTACACAAATCTTAAGTTTCAGAGTAAAAAGCTGAGAAAACAGCCTTTTTGTAAAAAAAAAAAAAAAAAAAACCCTGTCAGTGACTTTAAAGCTATTTTTTTGCTTTAGTGACAACTCTAACATCTGAACATTGTTTCCTTATATAAAACATAAAAAAAAACACTGAGACAGGGCTTTTGATGGCAAAACTTATTATTTTGTTATCTGGGTCAGAGTTGAATGTATTTTACTGTATTTTGGCATTCCTCCAACTTTCTCTCCCGTCAGTCTGCACACGCAACTTCCTCTTTCTCCCCGACGTGTCACTGCTTTCCCCGTATTTTTATGGTTTTATCTCACAATCGCCACATTATCCAGTGAGTTCCACATATGCTCTGGTCGAGTATCCACTGCTGTGGACTGCTGGGAACGTCAATCCTGTATGTAGCGCCATTTTCTGTCTCGTAAACGCCTTTCCTCTCTCACTCTGAGCTCTGCGGAGCATGGATGATCTCTCATCCAAAGGTGCGCTGCTACGTTGTTGATGAAAAACAATTTGACTGCAAAACTGTGAGAGTGTGTGGGAATGTTTAGCTTAATAAATAAGGAATAAAAACATTCTAACTGTTATTTTAATTATTATTTCTCATTTCTGTAACATTAAAGTTTTGAAAGCTGTATTATGGACCTGCCAAAATAAATGTCCATCATCCTCTGTAACTTAAAGAAGGAGAGAGTAAAGTGTTAAGCAATGTTATTATTAATGATGTTCTACATGATATATCATACAGCACTCGATACATGTGCTTTAACATGGAAAGACTTTCTGTAAATCATTAAGATATACAACAGGTAGGATCGCATATGTTACGGGTCCCAAGGCTTACGAACCACAGCAACAAAAAGATTTTGGTTTTGGTGTCTGGAAAACACAGGTAAAGGATTCAGAGTAATGAAGACACGAGCCGCACATTTCTCTTCCCAGGTTACCTCTGACGGACGGGCCGGAAACCCCCACCTAAAAGGGACCGGGTTTAGCCATCACCCGCGCACATTGGTTCCGCTCTTTTCCTTCCATTGTATTTCAGGCTTCAGTTCACAACAAATGTGAAATTAATTATTTTTGAGGGCTTCAATGATTAGTTAATCCCAATAATGGGCTGTTTGACTCCTCTACATTAACAAAATAAAGTGCTGAACAGGACACACAAACAATATCAAAAATAATATCTTTCAGAAATAATATCTAAGAAATAATATACAAGAATGTGATTATACATTTTGAATGGATCACACATAGTAAGGATAGATGAGGATTAAAAGCATATAAAAGTCCAGCATCATAGATTATGGCATTAAAAGTCTCCAGAAATGCAAATCCGCCTTCGCTGAACGCATGCACGCTTCCGTGGCCAGGGAATGCCGATTTTGCACAAATTTCGTCTTACATATTCCACTTGAAAAATGTTAATAAAAACTCTGAGTCTTTTCGCTCATATAAATCACTGCTTTAGGTCAACCAATCATTACATGAAAACAAGCTTTGTGTTTCCAACCTAAACATCTGCTGACACCAAAGCCCTCGTCTCCGCTGAAATCTCAAATATCGGAAACTAAGACAACTTTTTTTAATATAGAAACAGTCTGTTAAGGAAGTCAGTTCATAAACATTACCAGGTTGTTATGGTCTTGCCCACCTTATTTTCCTCTCCCGGTTCACTCACTCATGTCTCCTTAGACCAGCCACTCCCACCTCTAGCAGCCCGCGATGTTCTCCGCCCCTCTGCTCATTACTCCCTCGTTATCCGGAGCATTTCCAGCTCAGCTTACACCATTCTAGACATCGTCCCTCTGGAATCATGCCATTACCTCTGATACGCAGCAAGATGCTTGTGCTTTGACTGTCTTTTACTCACATCTGTTTACCAACCTGTTTTTACAACCTTGAAAGACAAACATAAGCCTAAGGATAATCCTTTTTTTTCCCCAGATATTCTTCCATTCTCTGTTAGCTGAAACATTATATTGAGAATGTTGTCAGCTTTCAATAAAATATCAGCCCAAAGCCACAAATATGAAACATTATCATTCAAAAATAAATGTGATAAAATGACCAATCAATCATCTTGAAAACATTCAAAGATAAATTATAATTCCTCTTCAGCCACACACCTTTCAGTGAAATGTAAAGTACAGTATGTGTTCAAGGTAACATGGGAGGTTTTTCAATCAATATTACATTAGCCCCATTTTTCCACTAACAGTTCCAGTAATATTTATTTGCAGTACTTTATCAGGCAAAAGCCTTCCTGGCAGGCAGTGCAGTTTGCATTTCCTGAATATCTTAGAATCTGAAAACTATTTAAATCAGGTTACTCATGTGAAGAGATCTGTAAAACAACACCTACACTTGAGCTGTGCTGTTTGAAATCTTAATCTTTATAATATGGACTTTTATGTTAGTGTGGTGTCAAACTGAGCTGGGATTTTTATCTAAACGTTGCCCTTCCAATTAATGAAACAGTCTTTTTTTCTTCATGCATAAAATCAATTTGTCTCATGAAACCAATAGGTTTATGTATCTTTTTTTTTTTTTTTTACCCTCATTGATTAAAGTGAACTTTGACCTTCTGGTCACTACATTTGGAGCAGTCTTTCTGCCTATTTATCATCTTGCTTCTGTTTAAGCAGTGAAACCTGTTGGCCTTCTTCTTAACTTAGGACCTGAGTTTATTTGAACGTGCCAAAAAAGAAAGAAAAGCAAGGAGTAAGAAATAACCTCGAATTACAAATACAATGAAATATACATTTAAAAATGAAATAAAAGTACTTAAAATAATAAGGTTAAATAAATAAATTAGGTAACTTAAATACCCAACCGGCAGCTCTACAGGTATCAAGTGGTTAGCCTGCTAGCATTTCAGTCCGCATGAGTTAATGTTTATATGCACATGTTGAGTTTCTAGCTATATTTATAAAGACACAGGTTAAAAAAACATGAGTTTTGCAGCCACACTTCAGACTTCAACGTGACAGAAACACAATCGGCATTATTTTCACTTTGTCTCAATCCACACTGGCACGCTGACCACAGCGTTTGGTCGCATCATCACAACATCCTATTTTTTTGTTGTTTTGGTTGGAAAAGTGTTTTGGTCAAATAACTAAAATGCTGTTTGGGGCCTCGTCTCCTGCTTCTGCAATGTCGTCTTTTTGTCTGGCGGGCCAAGTGCCTTAAGAAGTGTCTTCTTTTTTGGTGGCGTTGCATACTGCCACCAAAAGTACAGGAATTGTAATGACGTGCTACATACACAGGACGAACAACACCAAATTCTATTTGTGGTGGGCCGCATGTATGGGAAATGCTGACTCAATGTTGTTTAGGCCTGGGATGATAATTCATGAATTAATTCCAAGATTAATGAAAATAATTCAATAATTTTCCTGGCCTCGATATACTGCCACGTGCGAGTGTGTTTATTTTCCTAGTGTCCGCCACCATGTGCATAAATCAAAAAAGCCAACGCAGCGGCACCGTTTCTGGCTGCGCGCTATTCTCCCCCTGTACTTAAGTCAGTCACTGCTCGCCTTCATCCCAGTTAAAGTCATTGGAAATGGTTTTCATTGACTGGATAATGCGCCATCACCTCCGAGGACCAGCACCTAAAGGCGCCCCAAAAGATTGGTCCTGCTGACAGACTTAATCATTTAGCCACAAGGAAAAAAAGATGGAACAATGTGGTAGGTATGAGGTAACAGCCGCCCATAGTATCCGCTGTAAGCAGAAACAAGTACGTTTACAAGCTGCATTGAAGGACTTTCTGTGAAGAAATTCTGTTGGGACCGTGTCTGTTTTCAGACGTAACTTTGGCTTCATTCTCATTAGCTTAGCTAACAGATCCTTTTTATAGCAGCTCGGCTAGAAGCGGTCCTCACATACCACTGGATTTTGTTCGAACGGAAATATTTTAAGTGTGTATCACGTACTGATATTATGGAGCCAACGTCTGGATAACTGATTTTAGTGTTATTATATGACTTAGGGAAGCAAAATAAATGATTCTGTGGGATTTTTCACTTGTTCTAGCAACCACTTGCTTTACACTCCGCCAATGTTCAGAACGGTGATCTAGCCTTTAATAGCACTTCATACATTCACTAAACACACACATTCACTCAGGGGATAGGGAAATGCCTCTCCATTGGGGAATGGTGGGTAGCTTCACACATTTGGGCCTGTCGGGTGGGGACCCAGCCCCACTGTTAATGGCTGGGCCCCCGTGCAGAGTACAAATACATCTGGCTGCTGGTCTTGCACCGGCTGGGGCTGTGCGGTCCTGCTGGGTTGTGGTCAATTCGTGGGCTGGGGTGGGTGGGCACCCCCCACGGGGGCTTGGCCATCGCCCTTGGGGGTTCACTGTCCTGCGGGGGTGCTCTTTGGGTCCTGCGGGCCCGGCTGGGTTGAGCCTGGCGGGGGTCTTCTGGGACGAGTGGTGTGAGCCACGCCCTACCATGCCTGCGGATGCGGCGCTGGGTGGCCCCGTCTTGGGCAGCGCCCTGTGAGCTGGGCACTTTTCACCATACTGGCTTGATTACACAACATAATAAGCACAATACGTTCTACAACTTCACATCTCACCCTCACTGTAAAATAATCTATTCTTCCCCACCCTTTCTATTTCCTACCTTGAGTCTCTCCTCCCTGCTCCCTTTCCCCTCCCCCTCGGCGTAACACTGCTCTCCCTTTTTATATCCTCCCTATAATAAAATATTTCTTACCCTTCCTTAGGGGGGCTGGTGATGGTCACAATTAAGCAATAAAATAAACGAATTTGTTTCATTGCAATAACAAAACATGCATTGCTGTCTCATAATGATTGCACTTCTTGTAGTGTTGACCTTTGACAGCATGTGCAGACAAGAGAAAAAAAAAAAAAACGTGCTCTAGTGCTGAACAATGATTGGTTAGCGTTAGCACTGACTCACACTGCAGCCCAGCAAATAAAACGTTCAGCGTTTACAATGATTCGTCACAGCCAGGCAAGATGGTGCCGAGCATAGTTCTCTGAGGGTCAGATTTTTAGTACTCTTCCCTGCTCCAGAGGCATTTTTAAGCAACTTTAGCTGGCTAACCAGAATTTACTGTACACCATCTTTTGACAGAGCTGGCAATTAAAAAAGTTGCACAAAATGACAGAAAAATACACAATATAACAATAACACAAATATAACAAAAACACAGTCAATTAACAGAAAAAGGCAACAAAAAGTTGCCTCATTGAAAAGAAAATAGAGAAAATGAATTCAAAAACACACACAATGTCTAAAACAAATCAGATTTGTCTTTATTCTAAATGCTAACAATGTTCATAATGTGGCCCTCGGATCAGACAATGACATTTTTGTGGCCCTGCTCTGATAAAACTTGCCTATCTCTAGGATAGACCAACAACAGTTCCTGACCTCAAAGATGAGCACATGAAGGCAGGAGTCCATACACTGTAGTTATGTTGTGAGGCCTGTAGATATTGCCTTGGTTCACTGTTGAAGTGTAAAATTCTTTTTCAACAGTTGGGTCAATGTCAACCTCTTTGTGGAGAGAGCGATAAATATTGCACGCTGCAGATGTTTTATTGAACTACACATGACAGCTGGCTGCAGTTTGTGAAGCTGCTGTGCATCTGGGTGGCGCTTTTGGGTCAGAGACAGATCATGACGCCTCCGTGTCCCAGCAAGGAATTTTCTAGTATCAAAGGGATGACATGCTGAGGCGACAGAGAAAAAGGGCCTTATCATGTCCAAGATTGAAATATTTATTTGATACAATAGTCACTCACAGTTGCTTAAGCTCAAGTGTGACATGATTGAAAACCACAGCATGCCATTAATGTTGCACATGGAAAGGCAAATTTGTTTGTATAGCGTATTTCA